>NC_089493.1:63437246-63773508 GCF_036850765.1 Saccopteryx bilineata
TATTTTACTTTTAATTTTAAATTTCATTTAAGGGGTGAAAAAATCAAAAAAGGGAAAATGCCATTCAACAATAAATTGAAAAAAGAATTTTCATTCCTCATATCAGAGAAAGATACCATTGTTTTCTGCAATATTTGCAGCAGAGAATTTTGTATTGCCGTTGGGGGCAGACCAGCGATAACAAAATACTTGACCACCAACAAACATAAGCAATCATTAGATGCATCAGTTTCCTGTTGTAAAATAACAAGTCTTCTTAAAAACTTCAAATTATTCTGAAGATGAAAAACAGTTGGCTGCAATGGAGGAAACATTTGCATTTCATACCATAACTCACAAAGTTTTCGTAGTATGGATTGTACAACTAAATTATTGAAAAAGTTTTACAATGCAAAATTTTCATATGCCAGGACAAAATACGAAGCTATTTTGAAATCAGTATTTTAAAATTACTGTGACAAAATACTTACAGAGAACTTGGAAACTGCAGCACTTGTAACAATTTTATCTGATGCATCAAATCATAATGAAATTAAATTGTATCCAATAATAGTAAGATATTTTAATGTTACCAAGGGCATTCAAATAAAGATTTTAAATTTAGGATCCATTGAGGGTGAAACTTCTGAAATTTTGTCAAACCTTCTATACAGAATAATAAATGAAAACAATTTGAAATCCAAAATTGTTGCACTAACAGCTGATAATACAAATACATATTTTGGTGGGCGAAGACGCAAAGGGGTGAATAATGTGTATGTAAAATTACAAGAGTTACTCCAAAGAAAATACTAATAGGTTGTAATGCACATATTTTGTCAAATGCAATCAACACAGCATCATGTGCCATGTCAATTGATGTAGAAGTAATAATAACTATAATTTATTTGCATTTTAGTCATTTTACTGTTCATATTGCTACTTTAAAACAATTTTATGAAGAAGCAAATGTTGAATACAAAAACTTTTAGGATATTCAAAAGTTAGATGGCTTGCTCTAACACCTGCTATAGAGTGTGTTCTACAATATTTGAGCCTCTCCATTCATATATTTTTTTTAATTTTATTTTTATTTATTTATTCATTTTAGAGAGGAGAGAGAGAGGGAGAGAGAGACAGGGGGGAGGAGCTGGAAGCATCAACTCCCATATGTGCCTTGACCAGGCAAGCCCAGGGTTTCCAACCGGCGACCTCAGCATTTCCAGGTCGACGCTTTATCCACTGCGCCACCACAGGTCAGGCCTCCATTCATATTTTTTAAGTTTAGACAAATGTCCTAAAATCCTGGAGTCGTTTTTCAATAATAAAATATCTGAGATATTAATGTATTTTGTACATAATCAAACATCTATTTTTCACAAAATGATTCAAAAGATTGAAGATGAACACATTTCAGCTACAGAAGTTAGTCTTATTTTGAATGATTTGATCTTTCTATATAAATCTTGTTTTGAAGAAAAATTTCTTCCTTTAATTATAAAAAGAAAATTCTCAGACTTAGAGGAATAAAACCTGGGCATAACAGAAAAGTTTATCAAAGAAGTGCAGAATTTTAGCCTGACCAGGCGGTGGCGCAGTGGATAGAGCATCGGACTGGGATGCGGAAGACCCAGGTTTGAGACCCCGAGGTTGCCAGCTTGAGCGTAGGCTCATCTGGTTTGAGCAAAAATTCACCAGCTTGGACCCAAGGTCGCTGGCTCAAGCAAGGGGTTACTCGGTCTGCTGAAGGCCCACGGTCAAGGCACATATGAGAAAGCAATCAATGAACAACAAAGGTGTCGCAATGCGCAACGAAAAACTAATGATTGATGCTTCTCATCTCTCTGTTCCTATCTGTCTGTCCATGTCTATCCTTCACTCTGACTCTCTCTGTCTCTGTAAAAAACTAAAATAAAATAAAAATTTAAAAAAAAAGAAGTGCAGAATTTTTACCAGACATGTTTTCAATATATCCAAGAATGGTCTAAAACAAACATCATGGGAAATAACAGTTTTCAATGTTTTTTTACTTCATCGCAAGTATATTGGACAGATATTGAATCTTGTCTTGAGTTTTTTTTTTGTTTTTTTTTTTTAAATTTTTTTTTTTTTAATTTTATTTATTCATTTTAGAGAGGAGAGAAAGGGGGAGAGAGAGAGAGGAGAGAGAGATGGGGGGAGGAGCTGGAAGCATCAACTCCCATATGTGCCTTGACCAGGCAAGCCCAGGGTTTCGAACCGGCGACCTCAGCATTTCCAGGTCGAGGCTTTATCCACTGCGCCACCACAGGTCAGGCTGTCTTGAGTTTTTATCTCAAGAAATGCCAGACATCAAAATAGACGACAATTGTCTCTTTGAAGAAATTAAAGACTGAATGTATATTTAAATTCTAAAAAATTAAAGCAATGGGAAAATGAACACGTCGAAATTGATAAAAGATGGGTAGAAATATTGAGTCATTTATAAAATGAACACATTTCATGTAAAAATTTATTTATCCTTGTTCAATTTACATTGTGCTGCCCTGGAACTAATGCAGCAGTTGAAAGAGTTTTTTCAATTGCTAATGATTTTTGGACAAGTGAGAAATCGAGATTGAATGTTGATACTCTAGCTGCAGTATTTGCTGTAAAATCTAATATAAAGAATATTTCTTATGGACAAGAGGGTGGTGGTTACGGGGAGGGGGGGAGGCGAGCGGGGAGGGGAGGGGCACAAAGAAAACCAGATAGAAGGTGACGGAAGACAATTTGACTTTGGGTGATGGGTATGCAACATAGTCAAATGTCAAAATAACCTGGAAATGTTTTCTCTGAACATATGTACCCTGATTTATCAATGTCACCCCATTAAAATTAATAATAAATTTAGAAAAATAAAAATAAATTTTTCTTCTTTAGATATTTCCAATATATTGTTACAAGATGATACATTGACAAATAGTATTCATTCAATGGAAAAGTACTCAATTAGATAATATGATCTAAATGAGTACTTTTTCTTACAATTATTATTAAAATTAATAGGCATGTAAGCATTATTACAATATAAAGTTGTTTTTTAAAATTTTTATTTATTTATTTATTTTTTACAGAGACAGAGAGTGAGTCAGAGAGAGGGATAGACAGTAACAGAGAGAGATGAGAAGCATCAATCATTAGTTTTTCATTGCGCATTGCAACACCTTAGTTGTCATTGATTGCTTTCTCACATGTGCCTTGACCGCGGGCCTTCAGCAGGCTGAGCAACCCCTTGCTGGAGCCAGTGACCTTGGGTCCAAGCTGGTGAGCCTCGCTCAAACTAGATGAGCCCGCTCTCAAGCTGGCGACCTCGGGGTCTCGAACCTGGGTCCTTCCGCATCCCAGTCCGACGCTCTATCCACTGCGCCACCACCAGGTCAGGCACAATATAAAGTTTTACAAATTTATCATATTATAGTGTATTATTGTTTGTAAAGCCAGTAGGCACGGCCATCATCACAGCCTCCTGGCCCATGCAGGTTTGCATTAGATTCGGACAAACAGTAATAAAATAACGGAGCCAAGAACTGGTGGGCCATTACCTTAAATTCTAGCTTGCACCAGCGGGCAAGTAAAAACACACGCTGGGCTCCAAAACCCACCCATTCAGTGCTCACAAAGCTACTGACTTATGTGAGTTTCCTAGAATCAAAAGTTTCTAGCTCACTAACCTTATTCACCTCTGTTCCCCATCTCCTTCTCTCTGCACAAACTCTGCTCAAACTGGCTTCTCCTTCAGCACTCCACCATCTTGGCTGCTTCTCCTGGCCTCCTCCACATGGCCCCTCTCTGCTCTCCTCTCTGCTCTCTCCTCTAATGCTAATCTCAGGAACCGAGAGAGAGCAAGCTCCCGGTCTGCCCCACTTTCTAGTGTAGAAATCAAAACCTTTAATCCAATATACAAACAAGGAAGTCTCTGATACAAAGTCAGTTATCTGAGGCATAATGGGATTCCTTATGAGAGTGCACCACCCCACATCAAAAAGGATAGGAAAGTCTTAGTCTTAAAAGTAAGCCTTGCCCTGGCCAGTTGGCTCAGCGGTAGAGCGTCGGCCTGGCGTGTGGGGGACCCAGGTTCAATTCCCGGCCAGGGCACATAGGAGAAGCGCCCATTAGCTTCTCCACGCCCCCCCTCCTTCCTCTCTGTCTCTCTCTTCCCCTCCCGCAGCCAAGGCTCCATTGGAGCAAAAGATGGCCCGGCGCTGGGGATGGCTCCTTGGCCTCTGCCCCAGGCGCTAGAGTGGCTCTGGTCGCGGCAGAGTGACGCCCCGGCGGGGCAGAGCATCGCCCCCTGGTGGGCAGAGCGTAGCCCCTGGTGGGCGTGCCGGGTGGATCCTGGTCGGGCACATGCGGGAGTCTGTCTGACTGTCTCTCCCCATTTCCAGCTTCAGAAAAAAAAAAAAAAGTAAACCTTAGGCCAGGGGTCCCCAAACTACGGCCCGTGGGCCACATGCGGCCCCCGTAGGCCATTTATCCGGCCCCCGCCGAACTTCTGGAAGGGTACCTCTTTCATTGGTGGTCAGTGAGAGGAGCATAGTTCCCATTGAAATATTGGTCAGTTTGTTGATTTAAATTTACTTGTTCTTTATTTTAAATATTGTATTTGTTCCCGTTTTGTTTTTTTACTTTAAAATAAGATATGTGCAGTGTGCATAGGAATTTGTTCATAGTTTTTTTTATAGTTCGGCCCTCCAATGGTCTGAGGGACAGTGAACTGGCCCCCTGTGTAAAAAGTTTGGGGACCCCTGCCTTAGGCTATAAGGATCCTGCCTGCTTACAGCATGCCCCCAACACACATTAATATAATGACGTCCATCCCAAGAAGAAGGGTAACTAATACCACCTAGGTGACTGGCTTCCACATGGGCAGCGCCATCTTTAATAAAGTGAGCATAATATATTTTATCTGCCCAACATTGTTGCAATGAATACAATGTTTCTTTTATTTACCATATTGTTTTCTTCAATTTATTTTTGTCCTCCTTTTCATTATAAAAAAGTTGGGCCTGACCAGGTGGTGGCGCAGTGGATAGAGCGTCGGACTGAAATGCAGAAGACCCAGGTTCGACACCCCGAGGTCGCCAGCTTGAATGCGGGCTCATCTGGTTTGAGCAAAGTCACCAGCTTGGACCCAAGGTCGCTGGCTCGAGCAAGGGGTTACTCGGTCTGCTGAAGGCCCACGGTCAAGGCACATAAGAGAAAACAATCAATGAACAACTAAGGTGTCACAACAAAAAACTGATGATTGATGCTTCTCATCTCTCTCCCTTCTTGTCTGTCTGTCCCTATCTATCCCTCTCTCTGACTATGTCTCTGTAAAAAAAATTTCTTTGACTCTTGTTTCTGTAAAAAAAAAAAAAAAAAAAAGTTGGTCACCTTATTAATATGCATATAAGCAAGGATGCAACTTTAGGCAAAACCCAGATGGTAGCTTCAGCCTGACCCTATAGGGGAATTCTGGAATGCAAATTATGCCCCAAAACTTTGTGCACCTAAATTAGGGGATTTCGGGCTTTTACACTACTATTTAGCAGTCCTTGGTTAAGAGCCGGCCCTAAGGGCACATAAATTCCCAGGTACTTTCAGTCTCTGTGAAGGTAGGCAAAGCGGCCCCAATAGCCCAAGTGCAGTACTGTGAGAAAGAGCTGTAGATCCTGACTGTTGGATGCAAACGCACAGTGAACCTTGGTGCAAAGGTAGCATCCAAAAAAGGTGGATAAATGTCCAAGAATATGCTAGAAGCACCAACAATATTCCCTCTGCAGGGAGTTCCAAAAGCTGTCTTATTTCTTTCTCAATCAAATTGCGCTCTCAATTTAATAGCTCTTACTTTGGGGAGATGCTGGTCAAGGGATATAAGATTTCAATTATAAGATGACTAAGTTCTGAGGATCTAATGCATGGTATAATATAGTATCTCATACTTGAAATTCTCTGAGAGATTTTAAGCTTTCCCACTCCCCCCCCACACACACACAGAGTAACTATGTGAGGTGATGGATGTGTTAATTAACCTGATTCTAGTAATCATTTTACAATGGTATATATTTGAAATCATCCTGGTGTACATTTTAAATGTATAAAATTTTATTGGTCAGTTATACATCAATAAAGCTGGGGGGAAATAATAACTGCTACTTTGAGGCTATCTGAAACAACAGTTGCTATGTGATACAACGTGTGTAATCTGATTTTTTCCTAAGGGCTGAGTCATTTTTCAAATACTACTGGGGCTTTGTTTGCTCAAAGCTATTTATTTATTTATGTGTTTGTTTATTTGTTTATTTAAATTTTATTTATTGATTTTTGAAAGAAAGAGAGTCCAGAGTTCCAAACCAGCAACCTCAGTGCTCCAGGTCAATGTTCTATCCACTGCACCACCACAGGTCAGGCTATTTATTTATTTATTATGAGAGAGAGAGAGAGAGAGATAGAGAGAGGAACAGATAGAAAGCGAGAGAGATAAGAAACATCAATTCTTTGTTGCTGCATCTTAGTTGTCCATTGATTACATTCTCACATGGGCCTTGACTGGGAGGCTCCAGCAGAGTGAGTGACCACTTGCTTAAGCGAGCAATCTTGGACTTAAGCCAGCGACATTGGGCTTCAAGCCAGTGACCTTTGGGCTCAAGCCAGCAACCATGGAATCATGTCTATGATTTCACACTGTTGGTCAAATAAGTTTGTAAAATATGATTTTTATGTTTGCTTGCTTATAGTTGATATTGGGGGCTGGGCAGCGGCAGGTATATGCAGTCTGTGAAATTGCAAAAAACCTTTCTGCTTGGGAAGGGCCATTGTTTTTCTAATGTTTGCTGGGGGAGGGATTTTGATTGCCTCCAGCCTGTTTCAGAGGAAGCAGAGAGAATGCAGAGTGCTGAAGAGAAGCCATGTTTGCAGAGAAGAGCAGAAGGTATATAGATGGGGAATCAGAACTGAGGGGCTTTGAGAGCCCTACTGAGGCTTGTGGGAACCTTTGATTCTAGGAGAAACCTGAGAAGATTCTCCTGGTTGTGGAACCAGAGAATGTGTCAGGGCTTTGGGAGTCCTGCATGAAAAGGAAGTGTTTTCCCTGCCTGTTTGCTTGTTGGCCAGTACAAGACTTTAATAAAGGAATGGCCCACTTTTTTTGGCTCCACTGTTTCTTTACCATCTGTCCAAATTCAATGAGAACCTGCATTGCCATGATGGTGGTGGCTACTGGCCCTACACAGGATGATCTGATCATAAATTCCTAACTGGGCAGCTCATGGTGGGTCACCCTCCATGCATATAACTTCTTTAGTAAAAGGTTCGTCTTTGGCTTAAGCAAGCCCTGTCCATTGTTTCTGTGCATCTAGGTTAAAATATCTTTGAAATAACCACCCTCCACAATCTTGGTACCTGTCCTATAATCCAATCTCTGCCTTGCTTTTTCCTACCTCCATGTAATCCTCCATATTCCCTCCTAAACTTCAAATGCATAAATGAGGCTGAAAAACTTCATTATTCTCTGGAGTATTTGAGATTTTCCTCCCCACATATGTCAGCTTGGCTCAAATAAGCTCTTATAAAATTTTTCTACAGGTTTGGACGTTTCTTATTTAATATAACAACCCTCAGATCTCAGGGTCATAACTCAATAAAGGTTTGTTTTGGTCTAATTAGTCCAATGAGTGTGGTGGCTGTGCTCATGCAATTATTCAGTCCCAAGGTCCTTCCATCTCATGCTGCTGCCATCCCTTAGCTCCTCAGATTGTTCTGTATCTGGAAGACTAATGTGTAAACAACAAAAAGGAATTCCAAAATCCTGAAAGTTTTAAGGGCGAGGCTTCAATTGGGCAATTACTGCTTCTGTCTTCATTCCACTGGCCAGAAATGGCCATGTGGCCCTATGTAGAAGGGAGCTAGGAAAAATGGGTTTTCTAGGTACACAAGAAGAAAATAAGATGGTGAATATTTGTTATTGTCTCCACCACACTTACCTTCAGTTGCAGGTAAAAGAAAACCCAACTCAAACTGGCTCTGTCAGGAAGGAAAATCTTTTCCTCCACCCTCTTAGATTGTTGTCCCAGTAGAGCCTCTACGTTGATCAGGCGTCCCTGATTCAACTTCCCTGTGCAGTGGGGCACTCCTGCTTATCAGCAGGGCTGGCAGCCTCTTTGAGACTACTCTTGAGGTGGCTACAAGGATTCTATTTATCAGTCCAACACTAACTGCCACGGAGGAAAGACATGACCACGCACAAGTTAGATGCAAGAATCATATAGGCAGTTTATTACAAATCCTTTTGGCGTGCCTGGATACAGCTTAAGGGTGCCCCACCAGCGTGCTCCTCTCAGCTGTCTTTGGTTAGAGAGGTGTGGAGATAGTCCACGATCAGGGGTCTCCAAACTTTTTACACAGGGGGCCAGTTCACTGTCCCTCAGACCATTGGAGGGCTGCCAAATACAGTGGTCCTCTCACTGACCACCAATGAAAGAGGTGCCCCTTCCAGAAGTGCAGTGGGGGCTGGATAAATGGCCTCAGGGGGCCGCATTGCGGCCCGCTGGCCGTAGTTTGGGAACGCCTGGTCCACGTCAACTTTGGAGTCAGGGCAACTACCGCAGCAGGGGACCCCTCAGCTTTAGTACCTTTTCTGGCCTATGCCTTCTGTAAGGCCAATTGCTGTGGCTACCAACACAGTCGCCTGGCCCATGAAGGTTCGGGTTTGTTTCGGACAGACGGTAATGAAACAACGGAGCAAAGAACTGGTGGGCCATTACCTTTAATCCTAGCTCACACCTGGCAGGCGAGGAATACACACAGTGGGAAAACACTTCCCTTTTCATTCAGAACTCCCAGAGCTATTGACTCATCAGTGTATTCCTAGAATTAAAGGTTTCTACCTCACCAGCCCTATTCACTTCTGTTCCCCATCTCCTTCTCTCTGCACAAACTGGCTTTTCCTTCAGCACTCCGCCATCTTGGCTGCTTCTCCTCTCCTCCACGTGGCCTTTCTCTGCTGTCCTTTCTCTGCTCTCTCCTCTAATGCTAATCTCAGGAACCGAGAGAGCAAGCTCCCAGTTCGCCCCCATTTTATAGTGTAGAAATCAAAACCTTTTAATCCAATATACAAACAAGAAAGTCTCTGATACAAAGTCACTTATCTGAGGCATAATGGGATTCCTCATGAGAGTGCACCACCCCACATCATGCAACAGTCAAGGGTGTGGGGAAAAGCTTAGTGTTGAGATTTTAGGATTAAAAGGGTGGAAAGGGCCTAGTCTTAAAGCTAAGCCTTAGGCTATAAGGACCATGCCTGCTTACAGCCTGTCCCCCACACCCAATGCAAACTATAAGTGAGCAAACACATATATCATATTTATAAACTTATTTGACCAACAGTTATGCTGTCTGGATAGGAATTAATATAGTGTGTACAAGTATGATAAACAGACTCTGACTTTTGAGCAGGGCCCAGTTAGTGTGTATGTAAAGTTATACATAGATAAAAAGTGGCTTGATGTCATAATTCTGTAAGTTAACATAAATAAGAAGCTTCCCTAGGAACATCTTAAAAGTGGCTTGATGTAACATTTCAGTAAATTAACGTAAAAAGGGGTCCCTGCCAGGAACTGCTGTTGAGCAGATAAAATGTATTATGCTCAGTTTGTTAAAGATGGTGCTGCCCACATGGAAGCTCATCGCCCAGGTGATATTCATGTGTATTGGGGCGGGCTGTGAGCAGGCAGGATCCTTGTAGCCTGGGGCTTCATTTTAGGACTAAGCCTTTCCCACCCTTCTTGATGTGGGGTGGTGCAATCCCATTATGCCCCAGATAAGTGACTTTGTATTAGAGACTTCCCTATTTTGTATATTGGATTAAAGGTTTTGATTTCTGCACTATAAAATGGGGGCAGAATGGGAGCTCGCTCTCTCTTGGTTCCTGAGATTAGCATTAGAGAGGAGAGCAGAGAAAGGCCACATGGAGGAGGCCAGGAGAAGCAGCCAAGATGGTGGAGTGCTGAGTGAGATGCCAGTTTGTGCAGAGTTTGTACAGGGAGAAGGAAGGAGATGGGGAACAGAGGTGAATAAGGCTGGTGAGCTAGAAACCTTTGATTCTAGGAAACTCGGATAAGTCAGTAGCTTTGGGAGCCCTTAATGTGAGTGGGTTTTGGAGCCCAGGGTGTGTTCTTACTTGCCTGCCGGGTGCAAGCTAGGATTAAAGATGATGGCTGTAAAGCCAGAAGCCACGGCCAGGGCCACTATCACAGCAGCCTCCTGGCCCATGCAGGTTCGCATTGGATTCGGACAGTCGGCAAAGAAACAACGGAGCCAAAAGCTGATGGGCCATAGTCTTTAATCCTAGCTTGCACCCGGCGGGCAAGTAAAAACATACACTCTGGGCTCCAAACCCAATCACATTCAGTGCTCACAAAGCCACTGACTTATCCGAGTTTCCTAGAATCAAAGGTTTCTAGCTCACCAGCCTTATTCTCCTCAGTTCCCCATCTCCTTCCTTATCCCAGATACAAACTCTACACAAACTGGCATCTCACTCAGCACTCCACCATCTTGGCTGCTTCTCCTGGCCTCCTCCACGTGGCCTCCTTCTGCTGCTCTCTGCTCATCATCCCAGGAACCAAGAGCACAAGCTCCCGTTCTACCCCTATTTTATAGTGTAGATTCAAAACCTTTAATCCAGTATACAAAACAGGGAAATCTCTAATACAAAGTCACTTCTCTGAGGCATGATTGTATTGTACCACCCCACATCAAAAAGGGTGGGAAAGGCTTAGTCCCAAAACCAAGCCCCAGGCTACAAGGATTCTGCCTGCCTTTAGCCCACCCCCAACACACATTAATATCACCTGGGCAACGGCCTCCTCATGTCATCTTTAACAAAGTGAGCATAATACATTTTATCTGCCCAACAATGGCCAACCAGTTTTTGGGTCTGTTGTTTCTTTACCGACTGTTCGAATTCAATGCGAACCTGCATGGGCCAGGCGGCTGCGATGGTGGCCTTCTTGCTTGGGATGCCTGTGTTTATATTAATGAATGTTGGGGGCAGGCTGTGGGCTGGCAGGATCCTTGTAGCCTGGGGCTTGGTTTTGGGACTCTTTCCCACCCTTTTTGATGTGGGGTGGTGCACTCTCATGAGGAATCCCATTATGTCTCAGACAAGTGACTTTGTATCAGAGACTTCCTAGTTTGTATATTGGATTAAAGGTTTTGATTTCTACACTATAAAATGGGGCAGAGGAGCCCATGCTGGAGGAGAGCAGAGAAAGACCACATGGAGGAGAGGAGAAGCAGCCAAAATGGCGGAGAGCTGAAGGAGAAGCCAATTTGTGCAGAAAGAAGGAGATGGGGGTCAGAGGTAAATAAGGCTGGCGAGGTAGAAACCTTTGATTCTAGGAAACTCAGATAAGTCAGTGGCTTTTGGAGCCCTGAATGGAAAGGGATGTGTTTTCCCATTGTATGTATATATTTCTTGCATGCTGGGTACAAGCTCGGATTAAAGCTAATGGCCCACTAGTTCTTGGCTCCATTGTTTCATTACTGTCTGTCTGAATCTAATGCGAACCTGCATGGGCCAGGCGGCTGTGATTGTGGCTGTGGCTACTGGCCATACAATAACTTTATTTAATTTCTTTAATTCAGTTTAATATTGTTGGTCAAATAAGTTTGTAAATATGATATATATGTTTGCTCGCTTGTGACTTATATTGGGTGTGGGGGACAGGCTATAAACAGGCCAGGTCGTTGTAGCCTGGGGTTTGGTTTTGGGACTAAGCTTTTCCCCACACCCTTGACTGATTGTATGATCTGGGTGGTGCACTCTCATGAGGAATCCAATTATGCCTTGGATAAGTGACTTTGTATTGGAGACTTCCTTGTTTGTATATTGGATTAAGGGATTTTGGTTTTCTACACTATAAAGTGGGACAGACCAGGAGCTTGGACACACAGTTCCTGCTATCACAATTGCAGAGGCTTCCCTGATCCCTTGCCCTTCATGGGAAGAGCTGGTTTTCTGCTTTTCCCTTGTCTTCTTTTGTGGTTTGCCTGTCTTGGTGAGACACCAATAAATAGTATGGCCCCCCCATCCTCTGACTCCGCCATTTCTTTATCGTCTGCCCGAATCCAATGGGAACCTGCATGTGAATGGCCACGATGGTGGCTCCTGACCTTACAAATATTATATCTTAATTGCTTTTATATATTTTCCATATTTTTCTATATTTCTACATATTTAACTACTATAACCTTATATTGTTATAAAGTACTGCATCCCAGATTCTGAAAGGCACCGTACCTCACTTCATTGAGTCCACGTAGAGACAGGCAGTCCAGATAAGTTTTGAAGTTTTATTAAAGGAGGAATTTTTTTTTTTTTTTGTATTTTTCTGAAGCTGGAAACAGGGAGAGACAGTCAGACAGACTCCCGCATGCACCCGACCGGGATCCACCAGGCACGCCCACCAGGGGTGACGCTCTGCCCACCAGGAGGCGATGCTCTGCCCCTCCGGGGCGTCGCTCTGCCACGACCAGAGCCACTCTAGCGCCTGGGGCAGAGGCCAAGGAGCCATCCCCAGCGCCTGGGCCATCTTTGCTCCAATGGAGCCTTGGCTGTGGGAGGGGAAGAGAGAGACAGAGAGGAAGGGGGGGGGGGTGGAGAAGCAAATGGGTGCTTCTCCTATGTGCCCTGGCCGGGAATCGAATCTGGGTCCCCTGCACACCAGGCCGACGCTCTACTGCTGAGCCAGCCGGCCAGGGCCTAAAGGAGGAAATTTTAATATGCTGGCCACATATGGCTGACATGAGGCATCTGCAGGCCCAAATCATGCAGTCCCCAAAATAGTCCAGGGGCTGCTTATATACCCTTGACCACATGCTGGCAAGGGAGAGCATGACATTATGGCACAATCATTAACGAGACTATAACATTCGTCTAGGGCAGTGGTCCCCAAACTTTTTTGGGCCACGGACTGGTTTAATGTCAGAAAATATTTTCACAGACCGGCCTTTAGGATAGGACGGATAAATGCACAAAATAAAATTATGCGACCGGCGTAAAAACTGTGGTATTTTTAAATATAATTGTCGAACTTACAAGACAAGCATCAAGAGTGAGTCTTAGATGGATGTAACAGGAGGAATCTGGTCATTTAAAAAAAATAAAACATCGTTCAGACTTAAATATAAATAAAACGAAAATAATGTAAGTTATTTATTCTTTCTCTGCGGATGAGTACCAAAAGACCCACAGACCGGTACTGGTCCGTGGCCTGGGGGTTGGGGATCACTGGTCTAGGGCAGTGGTCCCCACTTTTTTGGGCCATGGACCAGTTTAATGTCAGAAAATATTTTCAAGGACCTTTAGGGTGGAATGGTTAAATGTATCATGTGATCCAGACAAGCGTCAAGAGTGAGTCTTAGACGGATGTAAGAGGGAATCAGGTCATTTTAAAAAAATAAAACATCATTCAGACTTAAATATAAATAAAACAGAAATAATGTAAGGACCGGTACTAAATGGTCCACGGACCGGTACTGGTCTGCGGCCCGGGGGTTGGGGACCACTGGTCTAGGGGATACACAGAAACATTAAGACTTTTTTTTTTTTTTCCTGAAGCTGGAAACGGAGGGGCATGTAAAGCCAGAAGGCACGGCCAGGGCCACCATCAGAGCAGCCCGGTCCATGCAGGTTCACATTGGATTCGGACAGTCGGTAAAGAAACAACGGAGCCAAAAACTGGTGGGCCATAGCCTTTAAACCTAGCTTGCACCCGGCGGGCAAGTAAAACATACACTGGGCTCCAAAACCCAATCACACTCAGTGGCCACAAAGCCACTGACTTATCCGAGTTTCCTAGAATCAAAGGTTTCTAGCTCACCAGCCTTATTCTCCTCAGTTCCCCATCTCCTTCCTTATCCCAGATACAAACTCTACACAAACTGGCCTCTCACTCAGCACTCCGCCATCTTGGCTGCTTCTCCTGGCCTCCTCCACGTGGCCTCCTTCTGCTGCTGGCTCTACTTTCTCTGCTCTCTCATGCTAATCTCAGGAACCAAGAGCCCAAGTTCCCACTTCGTCCCCATTTTATAGTGTAGAAATCCAAACTCTTAATCCAATATACCAAATAGGGAAGTCTCCAATACAGTCACCCTCTGAGGCATGATTGGATTGTACCACCCCACATCAAAAAGGGTGGGAAAGGCTTAATCCCAAAACCAAGCCCCAGGCTACAACAATTCTCAACACACATTAATATCACCTGGGCAATGGCCTCACGTGGGCAGCGCCTAATTTTAACAAAGTGAGCATAATACATTTTATCTGCCCAACAGGGCAGTCAGACAGACTCCTGCATGCGCCTGTCCGGGATCCACCCGGCACACCCACCAGGGGGCGATGCTCTGCCCCTCCGGGGCTTTGCTCTGTTGAGACCAGAGCCACTCTAGTGCCTGAGGCAGAGGCCATGGAGCCATCCCCAGCGCCTGGGCCATCTTTGCTCCAATGGAGCCTTGGCTGCTGGAGGGGAAGAGAGAGACAGAGAGGAAGGAGAGGGGGAGGGGTGGAGAAGCAGATGGGTGCTTCTCCTGTGTGCCCTGGCCGGGAATTGAACCCAGGACTTTCGCACGCCAGGCCGACGCTCTACCACTGAGCCAACTGGCCAGGGCGCGAAACATTAAGACTTTCAAGGTAACACAATCAAAGACACTCACAAATCTTTCAGGGTTCCTCTTCCCTTCCTAGCCTAGAGGTATTTTACTCTCAAGGTTCCAGGAAGTGGGAGGAACTACAATCAATGCAACGTGGTATGTAAATTCTGCCTCCCATTGAAAAAGGTTTCTAGGTTAACCTTTATTTTAGATTTAAAACTAAATGACCCATTGTTCCTGTAAGGCAGAAACCTCTACATTCTTCTCCTTCCCCTCCCCAAAGGAGGGACAGGACAGGAAAGCCTGACCTTTCCTCCCAGAACATCAACATCAATTCTTTGCTTTTTGGTACTTTACAACAATATTACTACAACAATTTAGTTTTGCAGGGCCTGTGAATCAAACCGACAAAAGGCAGGCTAGCAAGAGCAAACACATTTTAATCACATACTATGCAGGGGAGTTCCCAAAGAAATGTGACTTAGAAATGGATGGTTAGAATTTGAGGCTTTTATATCCTTTCAGTAGGTGAAAGTAGGGATAAAATGACATATGTGAAAACAATGCACTTCTTAGAAGGTAGATGGGGAAAGTGACACTTTTGGGAAAACAAGTAACTTTCAGCAAGATAAATGGGCCCTTAGGAGAATAGATTGGAGATAAGATAGTTTTGTGACAATGTCTGTTTAGGTGTGGTGACAATTTTCACTGTCTCTAGTGATAAGAATCGATCTTTCCTGGTTGCCCCCTGGGAAGAGATTTATGATAATTTAGTGAGGTTTTTTTTGCAGGGAAGTCCTGCCAAATTTAAGGCAGATAAGGGATTTCAGGAATTTAAACACCTTCAGCTAAAAATAATTTTTATGCTACAGTGTCTTCTGGACTCCCTCAGCATAAACAGAAAGGGAATTTACTGGCTCATATAATAAAGTCTAGAGGTAGCAGGGGTTCAGGTTGGGTTTGACTTGAAAGTTTATCCCTCAGGGATTGACTTCCTTTCCCTATGATTGATTTGCCCAGCTCTCCCTCCACCACATGTTAGCCTTATTCCCAGTTGGCTCTCCTTGGTAACAACAAAAAGTTTGTAGTTCTTCCAGTATTCAGAGTCCTGTGCTTCATTCTCACTGGCTTCTGAAACAAAAACTGGTTCAATGAGAGGAAAGGGTTATTCTGATAGTTCCTCCAGTTCCACAATCCGGAAAATCTTCTCTGGCTCCTCCTGGAATCAAAGGTCCGCACCAGTCTCAGCAAAGCTCCCAATGCCCAAGCGTCAGTTTCACATCTGCACTCCTTCTCCTGCAAAAACCCAGGCTGGGGAAAAATCCCTTCTCCAGCAAACATTAGCAATACAATGGCCCCTCCCAAGCAGGAAGGTAACCTGCAATTTGCAATCTATCGCCCTGAGGGGCAAGCACCATAAACTCTCACAGACTACATACATATGGCGCTGCCCAGGCCAATGCAAAATATAAAAGCGAACTTAAAAAACACACATTTTACAAACTTATTTGCCAAACATCACCTATATCTATTATAGTCAGGGAACAGTGCGGAGCACTATGTCACTTAAAAAGAATTCTTCATTGCCTCCACTTCAGGTGCTAGAATGGCTCCAGCCTCAAAGGAGCAATGACCCAGATAGACAGAGCATCGCCCCCTGGTGGGCATGCTGGGTGGATCTCGGCCAGGCGCATGCGGGAGTCTGTCTGACTGCCTCCCTGCTTCTAACTTTGGAAAAATACAAAAACAAACAAAAAAGAATGGTATTATGAGGAGTCTTAGCGCATAGAGAATGGAAGGATCAGAAAATACAAGTCAGAGGAAGAGTTCTTAAAAAATGATGGGAAGAGGCCCTGGCTGGTTGGCTCAGTGGTAGAGTGTCGGCCTGGTGTGCGGAAGTCCCAGGTTCGATTCCCGGCCAGGGCACACAGGAGAAGCGCCCATCTGCTTCTCCACCTGTCCCCCTCTCTTTCCTCTCTGTCTCTCTCTTCCCCTCCCACAGCCAAGGCTCCATTGGAGCAAAGATGGCCCGGGAGCTGGGGATGGCTCCATGGCCTCTGCCTCAGGCACTAGAATGGCTCTGGATGCAACAGAGCCACGCCCCAGATGGGCAGAGCATCGCCCCCTGGTGGGCGTGCCGGGTGGATCCCGGTCAGGTGCATGCAGGAGTCTGTCTGACTGCCTCCCCGTTTCCAGCTTCAGAAAAATACAAAAAAAAAAAAAAAAAAAAAAATGATGGGAAGGTGTGAACAGCAGTAAATCAAAAGGAACAACATAGTTGTGTTTTAGAAGCTAAGGGATGAACTTCAAGGATGGAGTAGTCAAATCAACCAAATTTTTCCTGTGTGTTGATTTCATACTTACCAGACATCCTTTATGCAGGAATGGGTAAAGGTAGGCTCACAGTTGTGAGTGCATGAAACAGAATTTATTCTTGTATTATTTCTCATATAAACAACTGCAAACTTACTTTTGCCCACTTGTGTAATTTGGCTTCTCATGTAAGTTCCTTTTGAGTGTAAATGTGATGAACATAGTTTTCTGGTATTCATGCAGTTATGTTTTTCGTGAAAAAAAGGGGGGGAATATATTGGCATTTTGGTTTATTGGTCTTTAATAAGTTTGGTTAGTATTAGTCAAATTGTGTGTAAATATGATATACATGTTTGCTCGCTTATAGTTTGCACTGGGTGTGGGAGACAGGCTATAAAAGCTGGCAAGGTCCTTATAGCCTAAGGCTTAATTTTAAGACTAAACCTTTCCCACCCTTTTAATACTAAGATCGTTTCAAAATCCTTCTAATACTAAGATCTTCTCAAAACTAAGCTTTTCCTCACTCCTTTGCATGATGTGGGGTGGTGCACTCTTATAAGGAATCCCATTTATGCCTCAGATAAGTGGCTTTGTATCAGAGACTTCCTTATTTGTATATGGGCTTAAAGGCTTTAATTTTCTACGCTCTAAAATGAAGCAGACCGGGGGGCTCTTGCTCACTCAGATCCTGCCATCAGCATTGCAGAGGAGAGGCAGCCAAGATGGTGGAGTGCCAGTTTGTGCAGAGAGGAGATGGGGAACAGATGAATAAGGCTGGTGGGGCCCTTGCTTCTAAAAATACTCAAGATCAGTCAGTGGCTTTGGAAGTCCTGAATGGAAAGAGAAGTGTTTTCCCGTTGTGTGTATTTCTTGCCCGCCAGGTGCAAGCTAGGATTCAAGGTAATGGCCCACCAGTTCTTGGCTCTGTTGTTTCATTACCGTCTGTCCAAATCTAATGTGAACCTGCATGGGCCAGACGGCTCTGATAGTGGCCATGGCTACTGGCCATACAGTTAGCATGAGTCATCCTCCTAGGCTTAAACTAGTTTTGGGGGCTAATATAAGTTTCTGTCTCTACAAACTGAGGACTAGGCTCTAGACTATAAAGTGAAATCTTAAGTTCACTGTCATGCTCACACATTCTTTGTTAACCATTAGGAGCTATATTTCAAATATGACTTGAGTGGTCACCAAAATTTTTGAAATTTTAGCTTTCCATATTTGTTATTTCGCTTATTCTGTGTCTTTTCCTATGAAGCTTATTCTCAAGGCAAGAAAGGGAAAGCAAGGTAGGCTATGCTCCGCCTATTTGAGAAGTGGTTAGGGTTATTTGTAGCCCTACCAGGCCTCTAGGGGCAATTGATGCAAGTGGCCTTTGGGGAAGATTGACCTGGGAATGGTAGTCGGTAAGGAAGCAACTATGATAAACAGCGAAGAGCTTGGAGTAGTCAGAATGAAGAAGAAACTAATTCAAATAGGCAGGAAGAATAGTAGGATTCAGCAATTCAATGTTGTGTGTAGTGATAGTATGTTAAGGATCTAAGAAGAGGCAAGATTTCAAATAGAGGTCATTCTTAAGAGCTGGACCACTAATGGCCATTGATATCATAGGGGTAACTGGGAGAGGTAACTTTCCTTACAGGTCAGAATATAATAATTTTTAAAAAGTATTTGTTCAAGCAATAGTATCTTGGCAAGTGTTTTTGTAAACGCATTTATCTTAACTTTTTGTTATTACATCCATGTGGCTGAGCTGAGCTGGGAATTAAAGGAGACACCAGCAAAATCATCTGTTTGAAACAGATTTGGCAAAATTAGCCAATTACTGAAAGAACACCTGACTTCACTTCTTTTTCTCATCTGATTATGTCTTCACCTCTGAGGCGCAGTGCTACTTGTTAGTGGAGCCTCTTAGACATTCTTACTTTCCAAGCCTGTGGAGAATTAGCTTGTTACACGTGGGGAGGCCCCGCAACTCGGGTGTCCACGTCCTCAGACTCGGTGCTGCCCGGGTTTCAGGAGCGCTGCCCCGAGCTGGCTGGCGGGCTGGCAGGCATGCAGGCAGGCGCCCACAGTCGCTCCGGTCCCCGGTCCAGGCCCTCGCTCGCCGCCGGCGCGTGGCGGGGCGCTTCGGCCTTCGAGGGCCTAAGACGCGGCGCACATGCCCAACCCGTCTCCGGATCTGCGAGAAGAAAGGGAGCCCGGATGCACGGAGACTGACCCGGAGCCTACCCAGGAGGCAGTGCGCGGGCTCCTCGGGAACCCCCCGCCCCACCTCCTCGCGGCTCAACTGCCTGCTCCGCAATGGGAACCGCCGCCGTAGCCGCCGTGTAGTTCTTCGTGCTCCTCCTTTTCCTCCTCCTCTTTCTCCTCCTCCTCAGGGCCCCAGTCAGGCCGATCCGCTCCGTTCACGGTAAGCGCCCCCCGCCCCCGCCCGCCCCGCGCTGCAGCAGGCAGAGGTCCTCCCGCGCGGCCTGCGCCGCCTCATTCCGGGGGCGCTGGGCAAGGGGTGTCGAGGCCGGCGCAGGTTGCCGAGAGCGCCCAGGGAGCGGGGAAGGGGACCGGCTGCGCGGCCGCGGCCGGCCCGCCATCTTGCGTCGGCTCCGGCGTGAGAGGCATCCCCGCGCGACGCGGCAGCGGGCTCCGGGCGGTCGGCCGAGGCCGCGCAGGCCGCCACCGGGTCCTGCGTCTTTCTCCGCCTCCCCTTCCTCTCGTCCCAAGGCCGGTGCGCCTGTTTGCCCCCACCTGATCTGGGCTTTGCTCTCCGGGGCCCGCTCCCTTTGGCCGGCCTTCCGTGCATTTCGAGCTGATGTTTGGCAGACACCCTTGCTCCTCTCACGGCAGCCCTCCCCGGAGCCGCCGCCGTCGTGGGCAGAAACCGCAGGCGCTGCCCGACGTGCTGGCGCCGGAGACCCCGGGGCCCGGGTCTCCCCACCCCCGCGGCGGCGGCGGCTCACCTGCCGCGCACACTCATTCCTGTCGGAGGGACCTCCCTGCTCGGCCGTAGACGTCCCGCTTTATTGTCTGCGGAGCAGGGCCCCGAGGGGAAACGTGGACTGGGCAGACACGATTTGCGCACTGAGCGTGCAGGCCTCACTTCGTGAGACGGAAACAATGATCTCACTTTGAGGTGTCATCCTGCTCTAGAGATGGAACATTTTAACGCTTTCAAGAGCAATCTGCCAGGGAGGAGAAACATCAGAGCGGTCCCGCTTCTGGAAGCACGGGAGGCCTTCGTGCAAGGGGCCCTCTTTGTTTGCTGAGATCTGTTGTTTTTTTTTAAAAAAAATTCTGTGAACTTAAGACTTATTTATTTATGATTTTCAGGTTTGGACTCTTGTCTCTTTTGAATTTGACATCTTTTAGTGCCATTAAACAGGAAATGGAAACGTAGGAGGAGAGTTTTAAAGTACAAAAGCCGCAGCTGTGCGTTTGCGGGGTGCCCTGCGTTGGGGGGTTACTGAGCCAGCTCAGACTGTCCCCCAGCAGAGACTCACCGTGCCTGTGAAGGCCCAGATTTGCTTAGAGAATCCAGTGAGGGCTGTGTGCTCTGGATGTTGTAAAAACATCTGTGCCCCTACCCTTTTGAGTGTGTCTTGCATTTGAATCTGTCCTTGATAGCCCCTGATTTGTACCTCAGAACCGCCTTTTTCCAGGGGTCTGTGGAGTTAGAACTGTTTTGAAAGAGCCTCCGGGAGAGTTCTTTAATGAGGTCATGGCTGGAAAGGGATAGAGCCTTTTCTAGGATCTTAGGCCTCTGATTCCCCATTCAGTGCTCAGTTCACTAAATAGTGTTTTAGTTTTTTTTTTTTTTTTTTTTTTTACAGGGACAGAGAGTGAGTCAGAGACAAGGATAGATAAGGATAGACAGAATGAAGAGAGGTGAGAAGCATCAATTATCAGTTTTTCGTTGCGACACCTTAGTTGTTCATTGATTGCTTTCTCATATGTGCCTTGACTGCGGGCCTTCAGCAGACCAAGTAACCCCTTGCTGGAGCCAGCGACCTTGGGTCCAAGCTGGTGAGCTTTTTGCTCAAGCCAGATTAGCCTGCGCTCAAGTTGGTGACCTGGAGATCTCGAACCTGGCTCCTCTGCATCCTAGTTCGACGCTCTATCCACTGTGCCACCCCACCGCCTGGTCAGGCGATAGTGTTTTAGTTTTTAAGACAGTGCGGTGAATTAGAAGCAGCAAGAGGGCTCACCTACAAAACTTAAGAAATACGATACAATTGTCTCTTTTAAGAATTTATTTCTGAACCTTTCAGCCTTTTCTTTAATTTTTCATGTAATTTTTTCCTCCAAACATTGAGAAGTTTAATAGTGTGTTTGAACACATACCTACACCATAGTTCTAATAGTTACCATTTTGCCACACCTATTTCACATTCTTTTTTGGTGAGCATTCTCAAAACCCATTGCAGATATGACGATTCACACCAAAGCACTGTATTGTGTCAGTCTGTGTATCATAAGAGTAAGGCCAGTTTTCTATATAATCACAATATCACAATCACATTTAAAGTTAAGAATATAATCCCTACAGTCTAATATATGTATGTAGTTTTCACATTTTTCTCATGGTCTTCCAAATGGCCTTTTTAATCATTTATTTTGGAACCAGTATCCAATCATACAATACATTCGTGTTAGTTTCTTTTAATTTAGTGTTGTTACCTCCTTTTTTTAATTTGTGATGAAATTGACCTTTTGAAGAGACTAGGCCAGTGATCTTGTAGAACAATCCACATTTTGTATTTATTGACAGTTTCCTTTTGGGGTTTATACATTGTACCTTTGATCTCCTGTATTCATTGAATATAGATCAGGCTTAATATTTTTGGCAGGAGTACTTCATAAGTCATACAATATATTTCACATTATACATCAGAAGACACATAAACTAGTAGTGTTATCCTATTAGCAATCTTAAATTTGATCTCTTATATAAGGTGGTGATAGATAGCCTCTTGATTGTAAGGATTTCCTTTTACAATTAGCAAGTACTGATAGTCCCAGATGTAGGGTGCTTTAACTTATGATTTTTCGACTTTACCATGGTGCAAAAACAATGTACATTCAGTAGAAATTGAATTTCAAATTTTGATCTTTTCCTGGGTTAGTGATAGGTGGTATGATATTTTCTCATTATGCTGGATAGCAGCAGTCAGATGATTTTACCCAACTGTAAGTCTATCTAAGCATTACCCAGCAATCTTGGTCAGGGACCTAAACCAGGGTCAGTTTGTGCCAATAGACTGCGTTCCCTAAAGCAGAGCAGAAACTTTTTGATCTAGGAATGGAAAAGGGTGAGCTTACGCTCTAAGGGCACCTTCCCCACTGGGGCAGAGCCTTCTATATTTACAGGGTGTGATGTGGGGTGATTAAATTATTTTAGGCGTGTGTTATTCTGTTGTAGTTGATCCTTTTGCACACAGTTCTTTTTGCTCCCAATGCCCCATCGTCATTTTGAGTGTTGGGCTTGGCCTCCACATTTTGTTTTCTGCAATCTATTTTAGTTCCTGGAAGCAAGCACAGCTTGTGACATAGTTTAGATATTGAGCGATGTTCGAGTCTTTTGGATGATAGCCTAGTGACCTAAGTGTTCTGAACACATTTAAGGTAAACTAGGCTTAAACTAAGATGTTTGATAGGTTAGGTGTATGAAATGTGTTTTTGACTTTGAGTTTTAAAATTTATGATGGGTTTATTGCAACGTAACCCCATTGTAAATTGAGGAACCTCTGTAATCTGTGGGGTGATATTTTGGCTTTACTATTTGGTATGAATTTATCTACAGTGATTTGATATGACATACTGGCAGTACTTTAGGAAATGGGTGTTTTGGGATGAAGGAGAGGAGCAATTTTGGAGGATAGGGCTAACTGATCTAGTTTAGGTAACTTGGAATTGTTACCTTAGAACCTCGAGTGATTAGGGGTGAAGAGACAGAAAGTAGGTGTCAGAAAGACTCTCTTTTGAAAATGTGTTTAGGGTCCTTATAGAACTAGTTATGAGCGGAGATAAAAAAAGCTGTGAGGTGGTTTGATATTGGCGACTACAAGTCTCAATTTCTTCACTTCAACCCATTCTTTCCAGTTAGGGTGTCTGTGTAGTCCATTCCTGCTTCTTAGGTCCATTGTTGAACTACTCAGCATTGTTTTTATTTTTAGTAGAGGGGAGGAGTAATTTAGTATCCTTTTCTGTTGCATTTGTTTTCTTTATTCAAGAGAACTTTTAGAACCATGTCAAGGTTCTATATGAATTGAGCAGGGGATATACCTAAATGGAAAAGCAAATTTTAAAAAAATTTTTATTATTATTATTTTTTTTGTATTTTTCTGAAGTTGGAAATGGGGAGGCAGTCAGACAGACTCCCGCATGCGCCTGACCAGGATCCACCCGGCACGCCCATCAGGGGCGATGCGCTGCCCATCTGGGGCATTACTGTGTTGCAACTAGAGCCATTCTAGCGCCTGAGGCAGAGGTCACAGAGCCATCTTCAGCGCCCGGGCCAACCTTGCTCCAATGGAGCCTTGGCTGTGGGAGGGGAAGAGAAAGACAGAGAGGAAGGAGGGGGGGGGGTGGAGAAGCAGATGAGCGCTTCTGTGTGCCCTGGCCGGGAATTGAACCCGGGACTCCTGCACGCCAGGCCAACATTCTACCACTGAGCCAACCAGCCAGGGCTGGAAAAGCAATTTTTATAACTAGAAGGTAAACCAGAGTTGTAGGTGACAGGAAGTTAGAATTTATTGATGACATAGTTTGTTATTTTATTTTCTTAAAGTTGCATTTCTAATTTTTTTTAATTTATTGATTTTATATAGAGAGAATGGAGGAGAGAAAGAGAAAAATACAATTTGTTATTCCATTTATTTGTGCATTCATTAGTTGATTCTTGTATATGTCCTGGCCCAGGATCGAACCCACAGTCTTGATGTATCACTGACCAACTGAGGACCCTGCCAGAGCCAACAAAAGTAACTCTTAAAAGATGAAAAATACTTGACATATTCACTAATTGAATATATAATCCCGAACAGTTTGTCTTTTTTTTTCTATTTCAGTGAACTAAAAATACTTGATTTTTCAGTTAAGTTGTTTTAAAGATATAAATGATTACTTGATTTACTTGGTAACTATCAGAAATGTTTGTTTGGAATTTTTATTCATTTCTACAAAGCACTTTCTTCTAAGGATTCTTTTTAACTCTCATTAGTCCAAGAAAGATAGTTATTGCTAGTTACCATCCAGCTTGAAAGGAACTATTTCTTTTTTTTTTTTTTTTGTATTTTTCTGAAGTGGGAAATGGGGAGGCAGTCAGACAGACTCCCACATGCGCCCGACTGGGATCCACCCGGCATGCCCACCAGGGGACGATGCTCTGCCCATCTGGGGCATCGCTCTGTTGCAACCAGAGTCATTCTAGTGCCTGAGACAGAGGCCATGGAGCCATTCTCAGTGCCCGGGCCAACCTTGCTCCATTGGAGCCTTGGCTGCGGGAGGGGAAGAGAGAGACAGAGAGGAAGGAGAGGGGGAGGGGTGGAGAAGCAGATGGGTGCTTTTTCTGTGTGCCCTGGCCGAGAATCGAACCCGGGACTCCTGCACGCCAGGCTGACGCTCTACCACTGAGCCAACTGGCCACAGGGCCCTTTTTTTTTTTTTTAACAGAGACAGAGTCAGAGAGGGATAGACGGACAGACAGACAGGAACGGAGAGATGAGAAGCATCAATCATCAGTTTTTCGTTGCGCATTGTGACACCTTAGTTGTTCATTGATTGCTTTCTCATATGTGCCTTGACTGCGGGCCTTCAGCAGACTGAATAACTGTTGGGCAGATAAAATATATTATGCTCACTTTGTTAAAGATGGTGCTGCCCACGTGAGGCCGTCGCCCAGGTGATATTAATATGTGTTGAGAATCCTTGTAGCCTGGGGCTTGGTTTTGGGATTAAGCCTTTCCCACCCTTTTTGATGTGGGGCGGTACAATACAATCATGCCTCAGAGAAGTGACTTTGTATTAGAGACAACCCTATTTTGTATATTGGATTAAAGGTTGTGAAGCTACACTATAAAATGGGGGCAGAACGGGAGCTTGCTCTCTTGGTTCCTGAGATTATCATTAGAGGAGAGAGCAGAGCAGAGAGTAGAGAAGGAGGCCACGTGGAGTAGGCCAGGAGAAGCAGCCAAGATGGCGGAGTGTTGAGTAAGAGGCCAGTTTGTGCAGTTTATGCAGGGAGAAGGAAGGAGATGGGGAACAGAGGTGAATAAGTCTGGTGAGCTAGAAACCTTTGATTCTAGGAAACTCGGATAAATCAGTAGCTTTGTGAGCACTGAATGTGAGTGGGTTTTGGAGCCCAGTGTGTATTTTTTACTTGCCCACCGGGTGCAAGCTAGAATTAAAGATGAAGGCCCATCAGTTCTTGGCTCCGTTGTTTCTTTACCGACTGTCCAAATCCAATGCGAACCTGCATGGGCCAGAAGGCTGCTGTGATAGTAGCCCTGGCCACGGCTCCTGGCTTTACAGTAACCCTCGAGCCAGCAACCTTGGGTCCAAACTGGTGAGATTTTGCTCAAACCAGATGAGCCTGCAGTCAAGCTGGTGACCTTGGGGTCTCGAACCTGGGTCCTTCCGCATCCCAGTCCGATGCTCTATCCACTGCGCCACTGCCTGGTCAGGCTGAAAGGAATTATTTCATTTTAAATTATTTCCTGTAATTATATATTATATAATTTATTTCATATGATTTAGAGAAAAATAAAAGAATAATGTCAGACATCTTATTAAAGCTTTTAATAAGAATTTAAACGTAGCAAATCTCTTTGTATATACCTAAAGAAATAAAAAACAAAAAATACATCTTATGCATCTAATTACACATCATCACCACAATGAATATGTGTCACATTTGCATACTTTTGGCAGACATTCTTATTACAATTGTAGCACTTTTTTATTATTATTACTTTTTGTATCCACACAGAGTACATCTTCCTTTATTTTTTCTACTTTGAGACCTTTGCGAAGGAGCATTCTGGTTAGAGGGTGAGACAAAATTCTCTAAGGTAATTACTATAAGTTGTTTAGTTGTAAGAGAAATATTTTTCTATGTTACTTACCGGTTTATAATTCCCCATACAATGAAAGCATTCTCTGCACTAATATCAATCATAGGCCATTATCTTGAAGTCATTCTTTTGCAAGTACAGGTTATGACTCTCTTACTGAGTGTATCTACCTTTCCTTTAGTTTTTTTACATTACAGCTATCTTCCTGTTAATATATTCAGGTTTTTTTAAATTCATTGATGCTTGAAAATGCCTTAAGAAGAGTAACTGGTTTTTCTTAGAACAGTAAGACTCATCAGGTATGTTTGAAATACAGTAATGTGCAATTGACTTCTCTTGATTTCCACTTGTGAGATTTCACAATTCAATCCTGTTCCACCTGTTACTGCCAACAAACAAAGGAAAATTTCTTGCTGGATAATATTAAGCCAATTGTAAATTTATAAAAATTTTGTCACAAGTTCTATTTCTGACAGAATTTTAATACTCTTCAGTTACTTCTTGTAATTTTTGTAATACTCTTGACTTGGCTTTCACCCTTTTCTGAATCTCTGTAGCTCTGCATCTTCCAATTCTATGATTTTTTGTCACTTGTCCACTGGATATTTTCCAGATTTTGAAGGTATGTACCTGAAACATCATCATGATGTTTATCTTGTAAATAATGATTTGAAGTGTTAAATACTTTCCTATTAAGTTCAATCTTATTCCTTTTGGGTTTTCATTTTGCTTGTACATTGCCAATACAATACTTGAATTTTTTTTTTTTTTTTTTGTATTTTTCTGAAGCTGGAAACAGGGAGAGACAGTCAGACAGACTCCCGCATGCGCCCAACCGGGATCCACCCGGCACGCCCACCAGGGGCGACGCTCTGCCCACCAGGGGGCGATGCTCTGCCCATCCTGGGCGTCGCCATGTTGCGACCAGAGCCACTCTAGCGCCTGAGGCAGAGGCCACAGAGCCATCCCCAGCGCCCGGGCCATGTTTGCTCCAATGGAGCCTCGGCTGTGGGAGGGGAAGAGAGAGACAGAGAGGAAAGTGCGGCGGAGGGGTGGAGAAGCAAATGGGCGCTTCTCCTGTGTGCCCTGGCCGGGAATCGAACCCGGGTCCTCCGCACGCTAGGCCGACGCTCTACCGCTGAGCCAACCGGCCAGGGCAATACTTGAATTTTTTGAAACCTTTATGGTTCATAATTTTGTTGAAGAGGGTAGATATCTTCATAACTGCAAGATATTTTCAGTTTTAAATTTGTAGGCACCAATTAGAATAATCATTCCAATGACTTTTAAAGATTTCTGTTTCATCTCATTCCTTTTAGTCACCATTGTATACACCTGCGCTCAACACTTGTCCACTTATGAGCTGTATTAAGTTGAATTTTAGCACACAAACATGAAGGATAAATGAAGACTGTCACATATTCTTTTAGCAAAAGAGCATGGTCTGAATTCTTGTAAAAATATTGCATGGTGACATTCTTCCTGCTAAATGAGAATATCTATTTACTTTTAGGTTTTCTTTGTTTTTTTTTTAAAGGCAGATATTGCCTTCTGGACTTTATTTATTTTTTTCTTCTTTTCCAAGTGAGAGGAGGGGAGGTAGACAGACTCGCATGCACCCCGCTGGGGATCCACCGAAATCTCACTTAGAGGTGGTGCTCTGCCCATCTTGGGCTATGGTTACAACTAAGCTATTTTCAACACCTGAGGCATAGAAGCTCCATGAGGCCATTCTTAGTGGGCCAGTGAGTTAGAACCACTTGAGCCAGAGCTGTGGGAGGGGCAGAGAGTGAGAGAAGGGGGAGAAGCACACGATCACTTCTCCTGTGTCCCCTGCCTGGGAATCAAACCTGGGACATCCACATGGTGGCTGATGCTCTACCCCTGAGCCAACCAGCCACGGCCTCCTTTAAGTTTTTAGAAACATATTGTTCGTTCATTGCTGAGTTTGAGAAAATTTATCGTGGATATCTTATCTGAAGACTCAGTCTGAGATCTCCCAGATTTGCCATTAGAGACTGAAGTGCTTGTCATTGATCTTTGCCTGATACTTAGGTTCTTCTAGTAATTGTGAAATGTCTCCTCTGTCACTTTTCTATTCTATTATGGGTTGAAAATAAAAAGTTCTGAGTTCTTTATTCAGTGAAAACAAAGTGGTTGAAGAGGATCAGGATATGCCATCCAAAAATGTGCCACTTTAACATAGGATTATATTGAACAAAAGGCAGTTGAGAATCAACAGATGTAGGAAGTTTTCTGCTCGCCCATTGTCTGCCAAAATAGGGCATAAATTTCTTTTTGTGCCATATCCTTCCTTCCTTTCCTCCATATTAGAAAGGAAAGAGAGATGAAGAATTGTTACTAAGATGTTTGCATAAACAGACCTAGCTAAAATAACTCTTATTTTCATTAGTTCCTTTATATATTTCCTAGTTTACTTCTCTTTGATTTATTGTCTCTCAAAGTCCAGATCTCATTTTCTTTGTTAAAATCATATATAAGCCCTCAAGTTTAACTGCTTGAGTTTTACTTCCTTTCAGTAAAGTCTTATGTATGTAAACATTAGTAAAAATTGTGTGCTTTTTCTATCTTTTGTTAGTTTAAGTCATAGGCCCCCAGCTACTGCAGCCTAAAAGGGTAAAATAAAATTTTTTCTTCCTAACACAGACCACAAAGATGATGTCTTCAGTCTTCTCTACCTTTTTTAAAAGTGATACAGTATTTTGTGCAAAACAGTAAACTGAACAAAAGATAAAGAACTGAAGGATGCCTGACCTGTGGTGGCGCAGTGGATAAAGCGTCGACCTGGAAATGCTGAGGTCACCGGTTCAAAACCCTGGGCTTGCCTGGTCAAGGCACATATGGGAGTTGATGCTTCCTGCTCCTCCCCCTTCTCTCTCTCTGTCTCTCTCTTCTCTCCCTCTCTCTCTCCTTTCTAAAATGAATAAATAAAAAAAAAAAAAAAAAGAACTGAAGGATAATGTATTAGTGCTGATTTATTTCACTCTTGGATTATCCTTCTAGACAACTAAATCATTCTTCTGCTTTCTTATTACTTTAGGGTTTTTTTTATTGATTTTAATTTATTGATTTTACATGGATTCAAGTGTCCCAGCAAATACATCCTGTTTTTCTTTTTTAAAGCATAGTTGGGAATAATTGATGTACAATGGTGAAATCTGGGATGATGGAATTCACAGAATATTTCAACATGTAGGAATACTGAAATCACTAAGATCCTATAACATGTCTTAGATTTATAAAATGATTCTGTAGACTCATAGTAATTGTAATATAAAATGAATTTTGCCTGACCAGACGGTGGTGCAGTGGATAGAGTGTCAGACTGGGACACAAAGGACCCAGGTTCGAAACCCCGAGGTCACCAGCTTGAGCATGGGGTTGCTGGCTTGAGCATTGGATCATAGACATGACCCCATGGTAGCTGTCTTGAGGCTAAAGGTCACTGGCTTGAAGCCCAAGGTCACTGGCTTGAGCCCAAGATTGCTAGCTTAAGCAAGGGTCACTAGCTCTGCTGTAGCCACCCCCTCTCCCCATCAAGGCACATATGAGGAAGCAGTCAGTGAACAACTAAAGTGCCACAAAGAAGAACTGATGTTTCTCATCTCCCTTCCTGTCTGTCCCTATCTGTCCCTCTCTCTGTCTCTATCACATACACAAAAAAAAGATAAAATGAGTTTCATTATACTTAAAAGTAATATATTCTTGCTGTTTGAAGATCTTTGCAAAACAGTTAAAGTCCTAAACTGTCAAACCTGAGAACTAGAACTGGTCAAGAAAGAAAATAAAAACTAAAACTTTCTATGGACTTTGATAGTATACTGAAGGTTAATAGTTAATTTGGACAACACTCATATTAAGCTAGTCTGCCTCTCCTTCTATTGTGATAGGTTTGTCAGCCTTTTTTTTTTTTTTTTTTTTTTTTTTTTACAGAGGCAGAGTTAGACAGGGACAGACAGACAGGAACGGAGAGAGATGAGAAGCATCGATCATCAGTTTCTCTTTGCGCGTTGGGACTTCTTAGTTGTTCATTGATTGCTTTCTCACATGTGCCTTGACCGTGGGCCTTCAGCAGACCGAGTAACCCCCTGCTGGAGCCAGCAGCCTTGGGTCCAAGCTGGTGAGCTCTTTGCTCAAGCCAGATGAGCCCGCGCTCAAGCTGGCGACCTCGGGGTCTCGAACCTGGGTTCTTCTGCATCCCAGTCCGACGCTCTATCCACTGCGCCACCACCTGGTCAGGCAGATTTGTCAGCCTTTTGTATTCCCATCTCTAATGAATGCAAGTAGTACTTAGGAAGTTATTCAGTGGGTAGAGCCTCTGTCTGGTGTATGGATCCTGAGATTCAGTCCCTGGTTAGGGCACACATGAGAAGCTACCAACTACTTCTCCCCTCCTCTGTATGTCTTCCCCATTTCTCCCTCTTCCTCCCCCACAGCCAGTGGCTAGATTGGTTCAAGCATGGCCTCGGACACTGAGGATGGCTAGGTTGGTCCAACCATGTCAGCCTCAGGTGCTAAAAAATGGCTTGGTACTCGAACATTGGCCCCAGACAGGGTTGCTGGGCGTATTCATGTCAGGGTGCATATGGGAGTCAGCCTCACTATCTCCCCTCCTCTTACCTTAAAAAAAAAAGTTAATCTATGAGGTTTCCATTTCAAAATTTTTTGGTTATTACCATCCCCCCCTTTCCAAATTTTACCTTAGAGATTCTTCGTAGTTAAAAATGATTAATTGGAACCCTGTAGGATCAGGGTATAATATTTATGCTTTTTGGTGAACTCGATTAAACCAAAAATATTTTTTATTTAAATTATTTTCATTGTGAACATTTCTGTTTTTCTGGTTTAGTGATTTGTGTTATTGGCTTTCTTCTTTGTGTTCTTAAACACAATGCCTTATACATAATTACTGCTTAATAAATACTTTTTCTTAGTGTTGTGCTCATTAATTGAATATTTCCTAACAGTTTGATATTATTACTTTAATCTTTGGGTTGGTATAGCCAAAATTTTTTTTATAATTTTTTTTATTATTCATTCATTTTAGAGAGGAGAGAGAGAGGGAGAGAGAGAGAGAGAGGAGGTGAGGAGCAGGAAGCATCAACTCCCATATGTGCCTTGACCAGGCGAGCTCAGGGTTTCGAACCAGCGACCTCAGCATTTCTAGGTCAACACTTTATCCACTGTGCCACCACAGGTCAGGCAAGCCAAATTTTTTGACTAGCCAATATAGCCACTATTTTAATATAGCCCTGCTTTAAAAAATAATTATTTTATTTATTTATTTATTTAAGTGAGAGGAGCGGAAATAGACAGACTCCCTCCTGCATGCTCCTGAACTGGGATCCATCTGGCAATCCCTGTCTGGGGCCAATGCTCAAATCAACTGAACTATCCTCAGTGCCTGAGGTGGATGCTTGGACCAACAGAGCTATCTTGGTGCCTGGACTTTGAGAGGGGGAGAGGGAGGGGAGAAGAATCAGATGGTTGCTTCTTACACATGCCCTGACCAGGGATTAAATTCCAGATGTCCACACGCCAGGCTGATTGATTCTCTATCCACTGAGCCAACCAGCCAGGGTCAGTCCTAAATTTTAAACAGGTTTTGACTTAGTTTATTTAAAATATTTTATTTATTGATTTTTAGAGAGAAGAGAGAGAGAGAGAGAGAGAGAGAGAGAGAGAGAAAGGGGAGGAGCAGGAAGCATCAACTCCCATATGTGCCTTGACCAGGCAAGCCCAGGGTTTCGAACCGGCAACCTCAGTGTTCCAGGTTGACGCTTTATCCCACTGCGCCACCACAGGTCAGGCGACTTAGTTTATTTAGTGTATCAGTTCTTTAATTGTGGTCTAGGGACTTGAGACACTTTCAAGGGTTCTACAAGTTTTTCTCTTTACCACCTTCCAATCTTGTGAGGTTGAATTTTCTTCATAGAACAGTGTAGTGCAACAAATTGAATGCAGAAGCAAATAAGAGAATATAGCTGTCTTGGCCCTGGCCGGTTGGCTCAGCGGTAGAGCATCAGCCGGGTGTGCAGAAGTCCCGGGTTCGATTCCCAGCCAGGGCACATAGGAGAAGCGCCCATTTGCTTCTCCACCCCCCCCCTTCTTCTCTGTCTCTCTCTTCCCCTCCCGCAGCCAAGGCTCCATTGGAGCAAAGATGGCCCAGGCGCTGGGGATGGCTCCTTGGCCTCTGCCTCAGGCGCTAGAGTGGCTCTGGTCGGGGCAGAGAATCGCCCCCTGGTGGGCAGAGCATCGCCCCCTGGTGGGTGTGCCGGGTGGATCCCGGTCGGGCACATGCGGGAGTCTGACTGTCTCTCCCCGTTTCCAGCTTCAGAAAAATACAAAAAAAAAGAAAAAAAAAAAAAAGAATATAGCTGTCTTAATTAAGACAGATGTTAATGAGATTTGGAAAAATCTAGAATAATGGCATTCGCTAAATTTTTTGATTTAGAAAATAGTTATTTTTCATAAAAACATTAATATTCAATGGGTTTATTTTTGTTATTTTAAAGTAAATTAATATATATGTTAAATTTCTTAGATTGGGTTTTTTTTTTGTTTTTTTTGTTTTTTTAAACAATTTTTTTTTTTTAGATTTTTATTTATTCATTATAGAGAGGGGGGAGAGAGAGAGAGAGAGAGAGAGAGAGAGAGAGAGAGAGAAGGGGGGAGGAGCAGGAAGCATCAACTCCCATATGTGCCTTGACCAGGCAAGCCCAGGGTTTTGAACCGGCAACCTCAGCGTTTCCAGGTTGACACTTTATCCACTGCGCCACCACAGGTCAGGCTCTTAGATTGGGTTTTAAGGACTCAAAGGTGAATATTCCATCCTTAGAAGTTAATCAACACACTTTTTTGGGGGGCCAGGTTTAATATTTCTTCAGTATGACACTACTTGAATGCCTTTCAGTTGAGTGTTGTTAACCAAAGAAAAGAACATTAGTTGATCCTTGCTTTTAGGCTCTAACCCTGTGTTTTCCTTATTTTGTGGGTGTTTACCTTTGGCAAGTTGGAGATGCAAAACCTTAAGAGGGTGGAGAGCCTTTGAAAGGGGTCTGGCAGTTTTGAGTATATTCTAATCCCTATCTCCAGCTTTGTTTACTTAGTTTGCTTTTCTTATTTAAGGTGTAGATTATCTGATTTTCAATGCTATAGGATTGTTGACTGCTGAGAGACAGACCCACATAAACAAAGTAAAACATGGAAATGGCTTTTTTTTTTAAGTTAAGGGGGGGGGAAATACATAATATATCTTCCAACTTTTTTGAATAGAAATATGGCCCTGGCTGGCTCAGTGGATAGAGCGTTGGCCTGGTTTATGGACGTCACTGGTTTGATTCCTGGTCAGGGCACACATGCGAAGCGACCATCTGCTTCTCTTTCCCTTCCTCTCTTTTCTCCTCTTCCCCTTCTGCAGCCATTTAGATTGGTCCCAGCATCAACCTCAGGTGCTAACAATAGCTCAGTTGATTGGAGCATTTAGCCTCCAGCAGGGGTTGCTGAGTGGATCTTGGTTGGGGCACCTGTAGGAGTCTGTCTCACTATTGCCCCTCCTCCCCTCCTCTCTTAAAAAAAGAAAAAATGAATAGAAAAATATAAATAGAAAATCGACAGACCCTGGCTGGGTTTTCAGTTGGTTAGGAGTGTTGTCCCCATATACCAAGGTTGTGGGTTCCATCCCAGGTCAGGGCACATAAAAGAATCAGTGAAGGCATAAATAAGTGGAAAAAAAATTCATGTTTCTCTCTCTCAAATCAATAAATTTAAAAAAATAGGAAAGAAAAATTGTTGCTACTTTTTTGATACTACATTGTTAGTATTTGTGTCCACTTGAGAAGTTGTAACACAAGAGAGTCTAATCTTTTATTGTAAAATGCATTAGAAAGTGTATTCACAATTATATTTCATCATCAAAACAAATACTTCTTCGAGATGGTGATATCATTATTCATATTTTATAAATGAGAAAAGTAAGTCTCAGAAAAAGTTCGTTTCATTTATTGTAATACTGAGTGCCAGATTCTTTATATTCATTTTGTAAGACGTGATGCCTTGGTCTTCTCTCATTTCAACCTCATTTGGACTACATGTTCTTTTGGGGCTAGATAGTGCAGGACTAGCCTTGTATCCTGGCAGCACCAACCACTGTTATTCAGGCAGTGTCATACTGAAGAAATATTAAACCTGCCCCTCTGAAATATGTGGTTGGATTAATTTCTAAGCGTGGACTCTTCACCTTGAAGTCTACAACGCCAATCCAAGAAATTTAACAAATATATATTACTTTACTTTAAAATGACTATAATAAACCCATTGAATATTAATATAAATGTTTTTATGAAAAACAAGTGTATTTTCCAAAACAAAAAATTTGGAGAGGAGTGACATTTACATTTTTTTCAATCTCCTTAACATCTGTCTTAATGAAGACAGCTAGATTCTCATTTGTTTCTGCATTCAATCTGTTGTACTACATTGTTATGTTGAAATGGGGAAAATTCAACCTCACAAGATTGCAATCTAGAGCTTTTTTTTTAATTTTATTTTTTATTTTTGTATTTTTCTGAAGCTGGAAACGGGGAGAGACAGTCAGACAGACTCCCGCATGCGCCCGACCGGGATCCACCCGGCACGCCCACCAGGGGGTGACGCTCTGCCCCTCCCGGGGTGTCACTCTGTTGCCTGGGGCAGAGGCCAAGGAGCCATCCGCAGCTTCCGGGCCATCTTTGCTCCAATGGAGCCTCGCTGCGGGAGGGGAAGAGAGAGACAGAGAGGAAGGAGAGGGGGAGGGGTGGAGAAGCAGATGGGCGCTTCTCCTGTGTGCCCTGGCCGGGAATCGAACCCGGGACTTCTGTACGCCAGGCTGACGCTCTACCACTGAGCCTGAGCCAACTGGCCAGGGCGCAATCTAGAGCTTTTGAGCTACTCTGAACCTCACTGCATTCTGGAAACTGTGGCACGAGGATAATACAGCTCTACATGGGTTGGTGAGGAGTTATTGAAGAGTTTGGAATTGGTAAGTGACACAAAGAAAGCATTATTTTAGGAAATTGTTAATTTGGTGGTTCAGTATTGCATGAGTGAAAGCAGATAGATCTGGATGCTGAAAGACCAGGTATAAACTGAATTTTAGAATGTAAAATCTCTTACTATAGGTGTGAGGTAAGGGACTGAACAAGTACTTAGTGAATGAGAAGTCACAGGTAGTTATGGGAGATAATTTTTTTTTTTTTTTTTTTTTTTTTTTACAGAGGCAGAGATAGACAGGGACAGACAGGAATGGAGAGAGATGAGAAGCATCAATCATCAGTTTCTCGTTGCGCGTTGCGACTTCTTAGTTGTTCATTGATTGCTTTCTCACATGTGCCTTGACCGTGGGCCTTCAGCAGACCGAGTAACCCCCTGCTGGAGCCAGCGACCTTGGGTCCAAGCTGGTGAGCTCTTTGCTCAAGCCAGATGAGCCCGCGCTCAAGCTGGCGACCTCGGGGTCTCGAACCTGGGTCCTTCCGCATCCCAGTCTGACGCTCTATCCACTGCGCCACCACCTGGTCAGGCTATGGGAGATAATTTGAAGGAAGACTATAAAACTGGGGAATTGATTAGGTATGATGAGTGAAAGAAGGAGATATTCTCAATAAGAAATTTATTTTTAAAAATGAAAGAGGCATTGAAGAGAACTCGAAGAACATGATTGGAAGGATGACAGTTTCATATGTAGAAAAAGTGCTAGTGTAGAGCTAATTTTTTTAAATTAAGGTAAGATTAACATAAAAGTCACTCTTTTAAAGTGTACAATTCAATAACATTTATGAATAATGCAGTAGAGCTTATTTGGGGGGGGAAGTTGTGTTCACTCTGGAAATACTGAATTTGAGATGAGTTTAAGTATCCATATAGCAGTCTTCAGCAGTTAAGGGATGAAGGACTTATAAATAGTTGAGAGTTTAATGTTAGAGTTTAATATTTGATGATTTTATAGGCCACTACTGAGAACTGATAGGTAATGTAAGGTATTTTTCCCCCACCGAGGAAGAAGGAAGGGTGTAGCCATGAAGTGTGGATAAGCAAAAGCTTTACTTTAGTACAGCGCATCCTGCCCGATGAGGTTCTCTGGTCCGGGGGCCAGAGGCCAGAGAGGTTGCATGAGGAAATCCGCATGGGGGATTGTAAAGCCAGAAGCTACGGCCAGGGCAACTATCACAGCAGCCTTCTGGCCTATGCAGGTTCGCATTGGATTCGGATAGTTGGTAAAGAAACAACGGAGCCACAAACTGGTGGGCCATAGTCTTTAATCCTAGCTTGCACCCGGCGGGCAAGTAAAACATACACTGGGCTCCAAAACCCAATCACATTCAGTGCTCACAAAGCTACTGATTTATCTGAGTTTCCTAGAATCAAAGGTTTCTAGCTCACCAGCCTTATTCTCCTCAGTTCCCCATCTCCTTCCTTATCCCAGATACAAACTGCACAAACTGGCATCTCACTCAGCACTCCACCATCTTGGCTGCTTCTCCTGGCCTCCTCCACGTGGCCTTACTCTGCTCTCCTCTGCTCTCCTAATGATAATCTCAGGAACCAAGAGCACAAACTCCCGTTTTACCCCCACTTTATACTGTAGCTTCACAACCTCTAATCCAATATACAAAGTAAGGAAGTCTCTAATACAAAGTCACCTCTGAGGCATGATTGGATTGTACCACCCTACATCAAAAAGGGTGGGAAAGGCTTAATCCCAAAACCAAGCCCCAGGCTACAAGGATCCCCAACACACATTAATATCACCTGGGCGACGGCCTCAGTTGGGCAGCACCACCTTTAACAAAGTGAGCATAATACATTTTATCTGCCCAACAGGGATATTTAAAGGATCGTTTAGGGTGGTCGAGTTAATATGACGTGGCGAAATTTCATTGGCTGGCAGACGCTCTTTTCCAAAGGACTCCTGGGAAGTTTCTTTTGGCGCGTATGGGTGTGGGCGGTTCTAGCCAAAGTTCCTGGGTTTGGTTCCTCAGGTGACCTTCCTTCATTGCCCACTGACCTCACATTCCAACCTTTTATGTTAGTTAGGGGTGCTACTGTTTGTCTGGCTACTTCCTGCTCGTTAGTGGCACTGTGGGGAAGGGAGGTCAGAAGGTGGTGGCTTTGAGGGAGTCACATGGGTGTAGGAACATCTGTTTGATCGTGACTCGAGAAACTTCACAGATGCGGTCCTGTTAGAATTAAAAAAAAGAGGAGCAAATATGAGTAATATGCTGATAATTAGAAGAGGACCTAGGATAGGGGCAGCCCAGGTGAGAGTGGGTGGCTGCCACCAGGAGTTAAGCAGGTTGTAGGAGGAGAGATTCTTGCTCAGTTTCTCTCACAGACGGTTGAGGAGATTGATGTTTTCTTCCATTACGCTAATCTCATTGAACAGCATTGCTCCCTGCTTTAGCTCATTCTGGCGGCAGGTTTCTGGTGGATGGGACAGGAGCAATAGGGGATCTGCAGGGCCCAACCTTTTGGTGAGCCAGAGACAGGTAGGGCCCAGTGGTTCCGACTGCCAGTGGTCCTGCATGGGGGCAAGCTTGAGGCGAAAGACATGACAGCAAGGTGTTTGTCCTAGGAGTTTGGCTGCAGTAGTAGTAGTCAATATTACCATATGGGGTCCCGTCCATCTGGGCTGTAGGGAGCCAGGCTGGAGCTTTCTCAGAAAAACCCTGGTTGGAGGGGGACTGCTGGGTGTGCTTCATCTGGACCCCTATGGAAGGAAGGGTCCTGTCCACGTGTTCCCTAAGAAGATGGCGGAGTAAATACAGAAAGGGGAGGTAGGTGGCAAGAGGAGGGAGGTTTGGCTAAGAGAGAAAAATGGGGAATTCAGTGTCAAAAGAAGCCTAATTATTAGGTCGAGGAAAGAAAGAATCTGAAGGAGTGTGAGAAAGGGGATTCCGTCCAAACTGCATGTCATGGGTGGTGCGAGAAGAGGAAAAGAAGGGGTCCCATCCATTCGCATAACTGACACCTGTGAGGGAACTAGAGGTCCAGCATGTGATGGCAAAACAGAGAAGGTAGCCCTTGTGTCCACAAGAAATGAGATGGACTTACCCGCTTCTGTAGCATTACCCATGGCTCTGTGAAGGTGATGGGGGTCTTTGAGTCCCAGCCATGTCAGTCGTCCATGAGGCCTAGGAGTTCAAGTGGTGGGCCCACCTGGCTGGCTTGGCCTCCATGTAGAGGTGCTGAGGATGAGTCTGTTGCCCAAAAGGGGCAATTGCTCTGCCAATGACCAGGCTGCTTGCAGTCAGGGCAGGGCTTAGTGGGCACTGCTGGGACCAGTGACCCTCCTTGCCACACTTAAAGCAAGCTCCTGGTGGGGATCCTCTTTGTGGCCCGGATTTGGGTTGGGCACCTCCTGTGCCTTGCCCCTGTTGTTCTGCCGGCCTCAGGGCTGCCACAAGAGTCTGGGTTTGGAGCGTTACCTTCTGCTGCATGTGGGCCTGGCGAACAGCCTCAGCCTTTTTCTACTAGCTGCGACCATTAAAAACTAAATGCCATGTTCACAGGTCTTGGATAGGGGTTTGGGGGTGAGAATAAGAGGAGGGGGGCTCCTGGGGAGCCTGGCACCCAGATCCGGCTGGAAACGCTGGAGCCAGAGGCAGGACAGGGCCAGACCTTCCTGCAAGAAGATCGTTGTTCGGCCATGAGATCAGGAGCCCTACAAACTGGTGTGAGGGCCAATGACCTAGCAGAGGGTGGCCTGAGGGAGGAGGGGCTTAAGAACACAGTGGAGAAGGGAGGGGCCCCTGGCCAGCAGGGGAGGGGATTTTCTGGAGGGAATAGACCCCAGTGAAAGAGGTCTGCAGAGGGATCAGAGAGGGGTCCCCGAGAGAGGGGTGCCCCCAGTGGTCGGGCAGGAGGGGGAGAGTTCCTCAAAGGGGTAGGTGAAGGAGGAAAAATAAGGAGTGGAGGTTTCTCTGGCCAAAATGGGCCAGTGCCATGTAGCAGGTGGCACAGAGATTAGGACGGGAGTGCAAATACTAGAAGCCCTGAATGTAAGGGATCTCCAACCATTTCCCAGTTATTTGGCAATAGTTAAATTGATGAGGGTATTAAAATTGAAAGTCTCTTCAGGAGGCCACATGGTTTGATTATCCAGTGGGTTCTGTGGCCTGGCCACAGCAAAGAAGAACAGTTTCCTCTTCTTTAGGGAGGGAGAGATTTCGGATAAGGCAGTCCAGGAGTGTTTTGGGATCAGGTTTAGATTCCTGTGCCTCTATGGCTGCTCTCAGTCCTCAGAGTGGTCACAGATGAGAATTGGCATCCCGCAACTCAGCTTCTGGCCACTGGACGGTTAGGTAGAGTGGATGTGCCCGGGATGTCTTCACAGGCAGACACACTTGGAACAGAAAAGAGACCCCTGACACAGCTGCGATTACAGACAGGGAGTCTCGGCAGAAGAACTAAGGGGAGACTGGAGGCAGGGGTCTTACCGCACTGTGTGCTGAAGTGGGTGGAAAGTTGGAGATACTGGTTCTTCCTCGGAAGGGAAGGGAAGTGAAGGGGAGAGGAGCGGTCCCAGTGGGCTTCAACTCCTCCCAGGTTTTGGCACCAAATGTAAGGTATTTTTCCCCGCTGAGGAAGAAGGAAGGGCGTAGCCACGAAGTGTGAATAAGCAAAAGCTTTATTTAGTACAGCGCATCCCACCTGATGAGTTTCTCTGGTCTGGGGGCCAGGGGCCAGAGAAGTCGCATGGGGGAATCCACGTGGGGGAAATTCAAGGGGTCATTTAGGGTGGTCAAGGTAGTATGACGTGGCAAAATTTCATTGGCTGGCAGACGGTTGCTCTTTTCCAAAGGATTCCTGGGAAGTTTCTTTTGGCGCACATGGGTGTGGGCGGTTCTAGCCTAAGTTCCTGGGTCTGGTTCCTCAGGTGACCTTCCTCCATTGCCCACCAACCTCACAGGTAAGACTATGGAATTTTAGATTTGTCTTTTAGGAAGCAATTTGTGTAGGGCTGAGGTCTAAACTTTATGGAAAACTTGATTTTACATTTGTTGGTCAAATAAGTTTGTAAAATATGATTTTTATGTTTGCTTGCTTATAATTTGCATTGGAGGCTGGTCACCACCAGGTATATGTGGTCTGTGAAATTGCAAATTACCTTCCTGCTTGGGAAGGGCTATTGTCTTGCTAATGTTTGCTGGAGGAGAGGTTTTGTGCAGGAAAGTTTTGAAAAGGAGAGAAGGAGAAGAGGCAGAGAGAGAAGCCTATGTTTGCAGTGTGAGAGCAGAGAGAATGCAGAGTGCTGAAGGAGAAGCCAGTTTGGCAGGGAAAGAGAAAGTGTGCAGATGGGGAACCAGAGGTGAGGGGCTTTGCCAGCTCCGCTAAGACTGGTGGGGCCTTTGATTCTAGGAGAAACCAGAGAAGATTCTCCTGGTTGTGGAACCGGGGAATGTGTCAGTGGCTTTGGGAGCCCAGCGTGTTTGCTCATTGCCTGGTGCGAGACTTTAATAAAGGAATGGCCCAGCATTTTTTGGCTCCACCTGCATATGCATGGCCTTACATGGCAGCTGCCCCTGGCCTTACAACATTATTTAAGAAAGAAGAGAATATGGAGAATCTGTAGAGTTAAAAAGGGGAAGGTGGGTAGAAAACCAGTCTGTTGGTGTACAGAAAATTACTGAGGAATATATTTTAAGAAATTGTGTTTAAATAGATTCAAGATAAGGAAAATGAAAATGAAGAAACGGTAATTTGATTTGGCTAGGGAGGGTTGTTGGGGTTTCAGATGGACTCCTTTAGCAGAATTCTGTGCTGAGGAATATACAGTGGCCACCCTGCTGTACTCAGCTGTTTTGCCTGACAGTGGTATGTAGAGCGAAAGATCTGCAGTCTGAATCCAGATCAGCAGGGGGTTTTACTTGGCTGAAGTGGAGGTGGTGCTAGGAAAGATTCCTCATCCCTGTTGTGAAAAAAGGGTTTCTGTTAAGTAGATGCTGATTTGATTGATTTGTAGATTTAAGCAGTTTGCTGAAGCACAGACTTCCTTTTTATTATGGAGATTATTTTGCTACACTTTATCCCATATTGTGTTACAAGAAAACAACAGTGACAGCTGACAAACTATTTTATCTTTCATAATACAGACATAATTGGTAACAAATATATACATATATTATTCTCCTCCTTACTGTGTTATTTCCAGGTATAGTTTATGCAGGAGATTAAAAAAAATTGTGTTCTCATGTATTAAATTAACCCATCAGTAGTTTATGGTAAGAAAGGCACTAAAAAAGGATCTATCTCTACAGGCTTTATTCTCATTAATATTAGCTTTAAAAATTTCATGTTAACAAATATGTTAAAATTCTAAAAAGTTGATTTATCATTAGGATTTAATATTTGATATATTGGCTGTGAATCAGTGTCTGTGAAGTACATCCTGATATTGGGAGTTCTGAATTAAACCATCAAACAAGTTTATTAAAATGTAGTTTCTAGCCCTGGCTGGTTAGCTCAGTTGGTTAAGAGCGTTTTCCAGAAATGACAAGGTTACAGGTTTGATCCCCAGTCAGGGCACACATGGGAAACATCCAATGCAGGGGTCCCCAAACTTTTTACACAGGAGGCCCAGTTCACTGTCCCTCAGACCGTTGGAGGGCCGCCACATACAGTGCTCCTCTAACTGACCACCAATGAAAGAGGTGCCCCTTTCCGGAAGTGCGGCAGGGGGCCAGATAAATGGCCTCAGGGGGCCGCATGTGGCCTGCCGGCTGTAGTTTGGGGACACCTGGTCCAATGAATGCACGACTGAGTGGAACAACAAATGAATGCTTTCTCCCATCCCCTTTGTTAGTCAAATAAGTTTGTAAATATGATATATATGTTTTCTCACTTATAGTTTGCACTGGGTGTGGGAGACAGGCTATAAGCTGGCAAAGCCCTTATAGCCTAAAGTTTAGTTTTAAGACTAAGCCTTTCCCACCCTTTTAATACTAAGACCATGTCAAAACTAAGCTTTTCCCCACACACTTGACTGTTGCTTGATGTGGGGTGGTGCACTCTTATGAGGAGTCCCATTTATGCCTCAGATAAGTGTCTTTGTATCAGAGACTTCCTTATTTGTATATTGGCTTAAAGGCTTTAATTTTCTACACTCTAAAATGAAGCAGACTGGGGGCTCTCTCTCGCTCGGTTCCTGCCATCAGCATTGCAGAGGAGAGGCAGCCAAGATGGCGGAGTGCTGAAGGAGAAGCCAGTTTATGCAGAGTTTGTGCAAAGAGGAGATGGGGAACAGAGGTGAATAAGGACTGGTGAGGTAGAAACTGATTCTAGTAATACTCAGATCAGTCAGTGGCTTTGGGAGCCCTGAATGGAAAGGGAAGTGTTTTCCCACTGTGTGTATTTACTTGCTCACCAGGTGCGAGCTAGGATTAAAGGTAATGGCCCACCAGTTCTTGGCTCTGTTGTTTCATTACCGTCTGTCTGAATCAAATGCAAACCTGCACAGGCCAGGCAGCTCTGATGGTGGCCATGGCTATACACCCTCCTTCTCTCTTTCTTTCTCTGTCTCTCTGAAACAATAAATAAAAAGAAATTAAGTCCTGGCCAGATATCTGTCATGGTTGGAGCATCATTCTTGGGTGTGGAGGTTGCCAGTTCAATTTCCTGGTTGGCACATACAGGAGCAACTCAATGTGCCTGTCTCTCTCTCCCTGCCCCCCCCTCTCAAAAAAAAGGTAGTTTCTATTTGCTGGTTAGATAAGTTTGTAAAATATGATTTTTATGTTTGCTCGCTTACAGTTTGCATTGGGAGTTGGGCAACACCAGGTATTTGTGGTCTGTGAAGTTGCAGATTGCCTTCCTGCTTGGGAGGGGCCATTGTTTTGCTAATGTTTGCTGGAGGAGAGGTTTTCTGTCAGAAAATTTTGAAAGGAAAGAGGAGAAGGGGAGAGGAGAGAGAAGCCATGTTTGCAGAGTGAGGGCAGAGAAAATGCAGAGTGCTGAGGAAGAAGCATTGTTGGCAAGGAAAGTGAGGGTGCGTAGATGGGGAACCACAGCTGAGGAAGACTGGTGGGGCCTTTGATCCTGAGAGAAACTGGAGAAGATTTTCCTGGTTGTGGAACCAGAGAATGTGTCAGTGTCTTTGGGAGCCCTGAATGAAGGGGAGGTGTTTCCCAGTGTGTTTGCTCGTGGGCCTGTGGGAGACTTGAATAAACATAATGGCCCACCCTTTTTTGGCTCTACGGTTTTTTTACTGTCTACCCAGATACCATGAGAACCTGCATGTGAATGGCCACGATGGCGGCGACTGCTGGCCACACTATTTTTTATTTAAAATCATTACCTATTACTTTATTTTTTGCAGGAATTTACTTGCTTTAAATAAACTCAAGAGTTTCATCTTCAGTGTTGAGCTTCAACTCACCTGCTTTGTTCTTTACATTGTACTTGAAAGTTTCTAGAAAATACTTAGGTATAGTAGGCTGGTTGCCAAAATATTTCATTGATAATTCCAAAATGAAGTTTCATAGTTCAACATTCTCATTTAGGACAAGTTTGTTTAACTGAAATAATAACAAATCCCCCTTCTTTCATTCTAACCAAAAATTTACATACCTATGCTAGCATTTTATGTTTACAGTATCAGGCTTAGAAGGATCCTTGGGGATCTTGTGAGGAGGGAAAATGCTTGCAAGAATGACTGAGTCAGCAAGTTTAATTACAGTTCCCTTATCAGCTTCCTGGGACAACTTTCAGCACAAAACAAGAAAAACAAGATTTGTAAATAGTGAAGACAAATGGTTTGAAACTTCCCTTATGTCCCCTACCCTCCCGAGACACGAGGGTTAAAAGGGTTACGTATGTTTTCAGACAAAGGAATCACGCACCCTGTGCATGAACACTGAAAAGGTGTATAAGATATAAGAAATCTGGCCTGACCTGTGGTGGCGCAGTGGGATAAAGCGTCAACCTGGAATACTGAGGTCGCCGGTTCGAAACCTTGGGCTTGCCTGGTCAAGGCACATATGGGAGTTGATGCTTCCTGCTCCTCCCCCTTCTCTCTCTCTCTCTCTCTCTCTCACTCTCACTCCTCTCTCTCTAAAAAATCAATAAATAAAATATTTAAAAAAAAGATAAGAAATCTGACTTCAGGGAGCTTGTGTTTTGAAGCCTATTAGGCCACATTACTTTGCAGGTGTAAAGCCAGAAGCCACGGCCAGGGCCACCATCAGAGCAGCCCAGCCCATGCAGGTTCGCATTGGATTCGGACAGTCGGTAAAGAAACAATGGAGCCAAAAACTGGTGGGCCATCATCTTTAATCCTAGCTTGCACTCGGCCGGCAAGCAAAAAACACACACTGGGCTCCAAAACCCACTCACATTCAATGCTCTCAAAGCTACTGACTTACTCGAGTTTCCTAGAATCAGAGGTTTCTAGCTCACCAGCCTTATTCTCCTCAGTTCCCCATCTCCTTCCTTATCCCAGATACAAACTCTGCACAAACTGGTATCTCACTCAGCACTCCGCCATCTTGGCTGCTTCTCCTGGCCACATGGCCTCTTTCCGCTGCTCTCTGCTCTGCTCTCTCATGCTAATAATCATCCCAGGAACCAAGAGCGCAACCTCCCGCTCAGTCCCCATTTTATAGTGTAGCTTCCAAACCTTTAATCCAATATACAAAATAGGGAAGTCTCTAATACAAAGTCACTTCTGAGTCATGATTGGATTGTACCGCCCCACATCAAAAAGGGTAGGAAAGGCTTAATCCCAAAACCAAGCCCCAGGCTACAACGATCCTGCCTGCCCCCAACACACATTAATATCACCTGGGCAACGGCCTCCATGTGGGCAGCGGCGCCATCTTTAACAAAGTGAGCATAATACATTTTATCTGCCCAACAGCAGGCTAAATAAATCCCCTTTCCTTTAGCAAGTTGAGCTTCTTTTGTCCTCTAGGAGTCACTTCCTGCATTCCTGCAACACTTGAAAATGATCTTTTTTCCCTGTTTAGTGATCTATTACATCTTGCGTTTATCTTATTTACTGATATTTTAACTGCTAATAGTTTTGTTCTTATAGTATTAAGATGAAATCTGTCTTTCTGTAATTTTGGTCATGTTCCTGGTGCAGACAAACTGCATGTGGCTGAAATTTCTGGCCTTTGAAGTGCTTGGGTTTGAATTCTTGCTGTAAGGCAAGGTACTTACAAGGTACTTATGTAATGTGGGCATAATAATAGTGTCAACCTCATAGAGCTTTTTGAGGATGTTGGACAGATAAAATGTATTATGCTCACTTTGTTAAAGATAACGCTGCCCACATGGAGGCCGTTGCCCAGGTGATATTAATGTGTGTCTCTGTGGGCTGTGGGCAGGCAGGATCCTTGTAGCCTGGGGCTTGGTTTTAGGATTAAGCCTTTCCCACCTGTTTTGATGTGGGGTGGTATAATCCCATCATGCCCCAGATAAGTGACTTTGTATTAGAAACTTCCCTATTTTGTATATTGGATTAAAGGTTATGAATCTACACTATAAAATGGGGCAGAACAGGAGCTTGTTCTCTTGGTTCCTGAGATTAGCATTAGAGAGCAGAGAGCAGAGAGCAGAGAAAGGCCACGTGGAAGAGGCCAGGAGAAGCAGCCAAGATAGCGGAGTGTTGAGTGAGAAGCCAGTTTGTGCAGAGTTTGTGCAGGGAGAAGGAAGGAGATGGGGAACAGAGGTGAATAAGTCTGGTGAGCTAGAAACTTTTGATTCTAGAAAACTCGGATAAGTCAGTAGCTTTGTGAGCCCTGAATGTGAGTGGGTTTTGGAGGCCAGTGTGTGTTTTTTACTTGCCCGCGGGGTGCAAGCTAGGATTAAAAATGATGGCTCATCAGTGTTTGGCTCCATTGTTTCTTTACCAACTGTCTGAATCCAGTGCGAACCTGCATGTGCCAGGCTGCTCTGATGGTGGCCCTGGCTACTGGCTTTACAGAGGATTAGATAAAATTATGCATTTAATTAATGTTAGTTAATGATAATTGTTATATTTTATAATTTATTACTTAGAGTAATATATAATGAGTTGTTAATAGTAATAGTTGTGTTGAAGCTCAGCATTAGGAGTGAAATTCTCTAGTTTATTCAAAGTAAGTATTATAGTATTGTTGTTATTATCACTTGAGCCACAAAGAACGTCACCCTCTTTGCTTCTTTCTCATTACAAACGTGAAAGTATCTGTAAACAGCTTTTATTCTACCACCCTTGTCCCATAGCCTCGTGTGGATCAAATAAGTTTGCAAATATGAAATATAATTATATGTTTGCTCGCTTATAGTTTGCATTGGATGTGGGGGACAGGCAGTAAGCAGGCAGGGTCCTTATAGCCTAACGCTTAGTTTTAAGGCTAAGCTTTTCCCTACAACCTTGACTGTTGCATGATAGGGGGTGGTGCACTCTTATGAGGAATCACAATTGATGCCCCAGGTAAGTAGCTTTGTATCAGAGACTTCCTTGTTTGTATATTGGATTAAAGGTTTTGATTTATATATAAAATGGGACAGAGGAGCCTATGCTAGAGGAGAGTAGAGAAAGGCCACATGGAGGAGAGGAGAAGCAGCCAAGATGGCAGAGTGCTGAAGGAGAAGCCAGTTTGTGCAGAGAAAAGGAGATAGGGAACAGAGGTGAATAGGGCTGGTGAGGTAGAAACCTTTGATTTTAAGAAACTCCGATAAGTCAGTGGCTTTGGGAGCCCTGAATGGAAAGGGAAGTATTTTCCCACTGTGTGTATTTCTTGCCTGCCGGGTGTAAGCTAGGATTAAAGGTAATGACCCACCAGTTCTTAGCTCCGGTTGTTTCATTACCATCTTTCTGAATCAAGTGCGAACCTGTACAGGCCAGGCGACTGGCCATACATCTCATGTTTCCTAGGTTATATCTTTAGTCCTTTGAACTAGACACAGCTCTAATTTTTATTTATAGTGGACATTTGTTGTTTTTGCTACCCAACATTCATTCACCCTTACCTGGTAACATGTTTTGGTTTTCCTTTGGGGACCTATCCCCCTTACCTTGTTTGTTTGTTTATTTGTTTTGGTTGAGTCTCTACCTCTGGTTCCAGATGTAGTATGTGATCTAGCATTAAACCTGTCACATTCCCTTAGCAATAGTGTTTGGCTTAGGGAAACATATGCCTTTAGCTAAGTCAATCAACAGCAATCAGAACTGGTCCTCTTACTGTCCCGAACTTGAAACTCTTAAGGTGCTAAATTGAAGTTGCTAGTCATTCACAATGGGAAACCCTTTCTGAGTATATAATCAACTTAGAGGAAGTGAAGCCCTGCCAACAGAGAGGGAAAAACCAGATTTGCCTAGCATTGTTTAAATTATGTCTATAGTCCCTGACCTGTGGTGGCACAGTGGATAAAAGCATCGACCTGGGACACTGAGGTTGCCAGTTCAAAACCTTGGTCTTACCTGGTCAAGGTACATACGGGACTTGATGCTTCCTGCTCTCCCCTTTTATCCCCCCTTTCTAAAATGAATAAATAAAATCTTTTAAAAAATTATGTCTGTAGCTACAATAGTTCTATAAATGTGCCAGTATGTGTTTGCGTAAGCCAGTTGAGTTAGGTTTTTTTTATTATTTATACATAATATTCCAAATAGGGATCGATTAGAACAGAATAGAATAAAACCACCATCTCTTTGATTTTAGACTCAAACTTTGTTATGAGTTTTACTTAAAATCTATTTAGTGGCTTTCCATTGCTGTTTAGGATAAGAACAAAGTTTCTTAATGTGGTCTCCAAGGTACAGCTTTGAGTCCTATCTTACCTCCTACCATATAAGTAACCCCTTGCTTCTCTTTTCCAAATTGGTTTCTTTGTAGTTTTTCATATTTGTTGTGCCGTAGATATTTTATACATGCTGTTCCTGCCTGGATTGCTTTCTTCCCTTTCCTATTTTCCTAGGTAACTCCAACTATCTTATTTATTTATTTGTTTTTAGATTTTATTAATTCATTTTTTAGAGAGTGGGGTCAGAGAGAGAGAGAGAGAGAAGGGGGGAGCAGAAAGCATCAACTCCCATATGTGCCTTGACCAGGCAAGCCCGGGGTTTTGAACCGGCGATCTCAGCCTTCCAGGTCGAAGCTTTACCTACTGCGCCACCGCAGGTCAGGCATTATTTTAGATAGAGGAGAAAAGTGGGGGGAGGAGTGGGAAGCATCAGCTCATAGTAGTTGCTTCTCTCCTATGTGCCTTGACTGGGCAAGCCCAGGGCCTTGAACTGGCCACCTAGTCAACACCTTATCCACTGTACCACCACAGGTCAGGCTCCAACTTATTCTTCAAATAACAACTTAGTCATTACTTTCTTAAGGAAACCAGTTTTGATTATTTAGCTAAATCTAATTTCCTTACTCTGAGTTTTTAAATTTCATGTCCATTGCCTTCATAACCTTACTATCATCAGTATACATCTCTTTGTATGAGTGTTTGTCCCTGTCTCTACAGTGTAAGCTTCATGAGTGCAAGACCTGTATCTTAATTTATGATCATTGTATTCCTGTCTCACACATAGTACATATTTTATTTAATATTCTTTTTAAATGATTGACCTTCTGACTCATTGGGTCACTGGTAACCAAAACTGATAAGTAGTACATCTTCAATTTATATTTTTTAAATTTTGTTTTTTTGAGCAAATACAAAAGTTTAGATTTTCCCATTCATTCATTCTAACTTGTTGAGATCTTTTGAAAGCCTTGTTTGTTATTTAACACACACTATGCTATTTGCTTATCTGTAAATTTAATCTGTACACAGTTTGGTCTTTGCCAAACATTGCTATGAATATTGCCCTTTGTTAAGACATATAAGGCATTGGGATACTCTTTTTATCCCTTAATTATAACCCTTACTGTATCTTCAATCACTATTATTATCCATTGTATCACACACCAAACTCAGATGAGCAGGATTGGGGGTAGGCCAGGAGAGGGAATAAAGATTCATACTTTTAATTTTTATTAAGAGAAAATAACCAAATTTAATACATAATATGTATAGGAATTTTACATATATGAGTCAGAGAACCCTACATGCAGGAGAGGTTCAGAGATAGAAAGGGAAACTGAAGTACACCTAAGGCATGAGCTAGGGATGAGGTAATGATGCACCTTGGGGGCTTCAAAGGGTCACTGCAGGATTTCTTCTTATGTCTGTCTGTCTGTTCTTCTTAGACAGACATTTAGTAAATAGAAGTTTGCATTGCACTTACAGATAGGTTACAAGAAATTATCTCTGATAATCTCTTATGGGCTAGGTAGGCCCTTAGTTCCAAATTCTTCCAGGTAAAGGGAGGGACAGATGTTTCTTTGAGCCTACAGCTAAAGTTGCCATTAGCTCAAAATAATCTGCCATTCATAGAGACTCATCTTGGAGTAGCTTGTTCTGAACCCCCACAGTTTTGCCCTCTATAACTTCCCTGGAAGTTTCACTTCCAGAAATTAGGCTGATAGAGCATTCTGTCATTAAACCAGTTTCAGTCTTGAGAAAGGTTAAGTTCAGTTAAACCAGCGGTTCTCAACCTGTGGGTTGCGACCCCGGCGAGGGTCGAACGACTAAAACACAGGGGTTGCCTAACGCCATCGGAAAATACATATTTATTATACAATACATTTTTAAATAAAATATATTTCCGATGGCTTTAGGCGACCCCTGTGTTTTGGTCGTTCGACCCCCGCCAGGGTCGCGACCCACAGGTTGAGAACCGCTGAGTTAAACAGTTCGTTATGTCTCATTTCGGGAAGCAGTGATGTCAGTGGGCAAGAATTCATACTTTTTACTCCATATACTTTTGTATATTTGAATCATTCTTAGTGAACATTTTTACTTAAAAAAACTAACAAAAAGAATTCCTTTAAGGATTAATGTGTGTTTCTTTCATGTAGAATATATCCATATTTCCCTTCAGTGGTCAGCAAACTGTAGCTCTTTGGCCCCTTGAGTGCGGCTCTTTGGCCAACTTAGGAGCACCCTAATTAAGTTAATAACAATGTACCTACCTATATAGTTTAAGTTTAAAAAATTTGGCTCTCAAAAGAAATTTCAATCGTTGTACTGTTGATATTTGGCTCTGTTGACTAATGAGTTTGCCAACCACGGCTAGATGTGATTTTTTTTTTTAACTCTCTGACCGAGAAATTCTTAGCCTTTTTGGTTCATAGACCTGTATGAGAATTTGATACTCCCAGAAAATGTACAAATGTGCACAGAATTTTGCATATTTCTTATTTCTATGGTTTCTTCCAACACCTTGTCAAAAACCTCTGCTGTAGAGTAACACTTATAGTTTTATTTTTACACCTGTCGTGCCCTGTTCTATATGACACGTATTTATCATAATCCTCCTACTAGAGGATTTCTTGAGTTAGGGACTCTTTTTTTTTGTTTGTTTGTTGTTTTTTTGTTTTTGTTTTTTTTTGTATTTTTCTGAAGCTAGAAACGGGGAGAGACAGTCAGACAGACTCCCGCATGCGCCCGACCGGGATCCACCTGGCACGCCCACCAGGGGGCGATGCTCTACCCCTCCGGGGTGTCGCTCTGCCACAACCAGAGCCACTCTAGCGCCTGGGGCAGAGAGGCCAAGGAGCCATCCCCAGCGCCCGGGCCATCTTTGCTCCAATGGAGCCTTGGCTGCGGGAGGGGAAGAGAGAGACAGAGAGGAAGGAGGGGGGGTGGAGAAGCAAATGGGTGCTTCTCCTATGTGCCCTGGCCGGGAATTGAACCCGGGTCCCCCGCACGCCAGGCGGATGCTCTACCGCTGAGCCAACTGGCCAGGGCTTTTTTTTTAAGATTAAAAAAATGTTTATTTTATTGACTTTTAGAGAGAGCCAAAAAAAATTTTAAAGGAAGGGAGAGAATAAACAATAATTTTAGAGGAAGGGAGAGACTAGGAGAGAGACAGGAACATCTGCTTCTTTATGTGTCCCGACTGGGGATTGAACCAGCAACCTCTGTGCTTTGGGATGATGCTCTAACCAACTGAGCTATCTGGCCAGGGTGAGGTAGGAACTTTTTTCACATCCTGTGCAGTGTTGAGGACTGCCTTGTGTTAGATAGAAAATGATTGAGTGTTATTTATTTTTTAAGTCTTGTTTATATTATGAAGCATTTTTATTGTTTTTAGGAAATCTGATTGAACTCATGAACATGGAGGATTGTTTTGCCCTCTGAAAATCTCCTTTCCTTTATTCTCTTACATAAAGTGCCTAGGACCTGTAAATTAACAGGTGAAAAGGTATAAAGTTTTTTTGATGTTAGTATTTTAGTTTTTATGTTCATGAAGGTCTACATAGAAAGAAAAACGAAGATACAAGGTAAGCTTAGGCGCTGGAGTTTATGTATACCATTTTAACAAAGGATGATAAATTTGTGGAGAAGTAGGACAGAATTTAGGGGTTTGGACTTCTAAGGAGTAGTAATTTCAAGGAAGGTGTTGTAATACAATGTTATAGTAATATATAGAAATATAGAAAAACATGGAAGATATATAAAAGTAATTAAGATAATATTAAAATCAATTAAGGAAATTAAAGTTATGCTGCCTGGATAGGAATTAATATAGTGTGTACAAGTATGATAAACAGTCTAACTTTTGAGCAGGGCCCAGTTAGTGTGCGTGTGAAGTTATACATAGATAAGAAGTGGCTTGATGTTATAACTCTTAAAATTAACATAAACAAGAAGCTTCCCTAAGAACATCTTAAAAGTGGCTTGATGTAACATTTCAGTAGATTAACATAAAAAGGGCTTCCTGTGAGGAACCCCCAAAAAGGTAGTTTGAGGTGATAATCCTGCAGATTGACACCTGTTAGAAGGCTTTGGTCAGAAAAGGTACTAAAGCTGAGGGCTCCCCTGCTGAGGTAGTCGCCCAGATTCCAACGTGAATGTGAACTGTCTCCATGCAGCTCTGAGCTCTGACCAAAGACAGCCGAGAGGAGCACGCCAATGAGGCCCCCTTAAGCTGTACCCAGGCATTCCAAAGGGATTTGTGAGTAATAAATTGCCTGTGTGATTCTTGCAACTAACTTTATGTATCGATCTCATGCCTTTCCTCTGGTGGCAGTTAGTGTTGGCACTGATAAATAGAATCCTCGTAGCCACCTCAACAGTAGTTTCAAAGAGGCTGCCAGCAGGAGTGTCCCACTGCATGGGGAAGTCAAATTAGGGACCCTGATCGAGGTAGAGCTTGAACTCTACTGGGACAACAGGTAAACATACATATAAGTAAGGTGACCAATCGTCCTTCTTTAGGGAGGCTAGTCCTTCTTTTGTAAATTTTGTCCTCCCTCGAAAAGTGTCCTACATGTCCTCCTTTTTGATATTGGAAGACTAATCTGTAAATGTTTGTATTCGATCGATCGATGCAGTCGATCCACTGCATATGATGTGACATATTTGTATCTAAATGAATACTTTTTTCTTATAATTATTATTAAAAATTAATAGGCATGTGAGCATAATTACAGTGTAAAATATTACAAAAGTTTTTATACCTTTATCATATAGTGTATTATAGTTGCAATGAATAAAATGTTTCTTTTAAGATATTGTTTTCTTCAATTTATTTTTGTCCTCCTTTTCATTATAAAAAAGTTGGTCACCTTAATATAAGGGAAATGAATGGAAGATAAGGGTTATTTTAGTGAGGTTTGTTTGTGCAGACCCATCTTGGTGCTGACATTCTGTTTCCAGTGATAATGGTAGTTTTTCCTCCTGGTATGATGGGAGAGGGGAAGGGGGGAAACCTCACAACAGGAAATATTTTGTCCTGCTGTTAGAAACGGGGAGGGCAGAGAGCTCTTTCTGTGTTTTCTGTTTCTTAATTGCCTTCAGCTCAAAACAATCCTTATGCCAAAGTGACATTTTGGGGTGGCATATTCTTTTTTTTTTAGTAGTTAATTTTATTCTCCATAAACCACAAAACAATTTTTGGTTGTACAAACATCATTAGTTACAGTCATGGCCATGGGGTGGCATATTCTGATCCCCTTCAGACTTTAAGGAATTCATCTGGATTTCTCCTAATTTCAGAAAATTAAAGTGGTAATTCTTTGAATACTCACCTTCAGAGAAAGAAGTTTTTTTTTGTAAGAGTGGTGGACAGGAGAATTGAGCCTTATTCTTGGAAATAGCTAGGGCAACTTGTTCAAGACCTGGATTTTCTCTGTCCTAGTTCTGATCTCAATTGTAGGCCACTTTTTTCAAGACTGAGTGCCAGCCCTTCTTCTCTGTTTGCCTGTTAAGATTCCTGAATATATAATCTTTTTAAAAAATGCCATTTAAAGTTTTTGGTTTATTTAAAAAATAAAACTATGTTTATCAATATTCTCCGTTACTTAAAAAATAAAACTGTTCCTGGGCTTGCCCGGTCAAGGCATATACAGGAGTAGATGCTTCCTGAAGTTTCTATGATTTCTTGATACTTTGTAGTATTTTGGCTGCTAGTGATCTTTTGTTTCTATTGTACATTTTGTGTGGTTGAAATGTGCCCTTTTGAAGAATATGTCTGGTGTTTAACAGTAACAACTGAACTTATTCTAAAAACCAACTTTTTAGTTTTCTAACAATAGAGCATTCTTAAAAATAACTGGCATAATAGGAGCTACTGATCTACTTAATGTTTGTAAATAAAAATTTTAATAAGTTAATTCTTTTATGAAACTTCACATTCAAAGACCTAAATTTTATCAAATTTTAGTTGTGGGTCTGTCTTTCAAATATATATGGGCTTATTGCTTAGGGTGTAAGGCAGAGGTCCCCAAACTATGGCCTGCGGGCCACATGCAGCCCCCTGAGGCCATTTATCTGTCCGTCCCCCCCCCCCCCCCCCCCCCCCCGCCGCACTTCCGGAAGGGGCATCTCTTTCATTGGTGGTCAGTGAGAGGAGCACATTGACCATCTCATTAGCCAAAAGCAGGCCCATAGTTTCCATTGAAATACTGGTCAGTTTGTTGATTTAAATTTACTTGTTCTTTATTTTAAATATTATATTTGTTCCCATTTTGGTTTTTTCTTTAAAATAAGATATGTGCAGTGTGCATAGGGATTTGTTCATAGTTTTTTTTATAGTCGGGCCCTCCAGTGGTCTGAGGGACAGTGAACTGGCCCCCTGTGTAAAAAGTTTGGGGACCCCTGGTGTAAGGTTTCCATTTGTATGATTTGTTTTATTATGTGAAAGTCGGCACCAGCATTCTCTGCTTTTGGAATCCTGTTAAAATTAATTTCCATGATGAAATCAATCAGTGATAGATACTAAGATTATATAAAATTGGTGTTTTTAAAATGATTTCCTCCTCACCTGACCAGGCAGTGGAGTAGTGGATACATTGTTGGCCTGGGACACTGAGGACCCAGGTTCAAAACCCTGAGGTTGCTGGCTTTAGTGCAGGCTCATCTGACTTGAACAGTATGGGTTGATGGCTTCAGCATGGGATCATAGACATGACCCCATGGTTGCTGGCTTGAGCGCAAAGGTTGCTGACTTGAAGCCCAAGGTTACTCCCTGTGCAAGGGGTCACTGGCTCGGCTTGAGCCCCCCCGGTCAGTACATGTATGAGAAGCAAAGAACAACTAAGGTGATACAACTACGAGTTGATGCTTCTTATCTCTCTCCCTTCCTATCTGTCCTGCTCTCGCTTTCTTTTCTCCCTCTCTCGCTCTAAAAAAAAAAAAAAAGACTTCCTCAAAAGATTGTGTGCTTTTAGATAATGAATAGTAAATTAAAGTTAATTTTATAGTATCTCCTTGAGATAGTTGGAAATTCTTTTTTTTTAAAGTTTATTTTTGTTTATTTTTGTTTTTTTACAGAGAGAGAGAGAGAGTCAGAGAGAAGGACAGATGGAGACACACAGGCAGGAATGGAGAGAGATGAGAAGCATCAATCATTAGTTTTTTGTTGTGACACCTTAGTTGTTCATTGATTGCTTTCTCATATGTGCCTTGACCGTGGGCCTTCAACAGACCGAGTAACCCCTTCCTTGAGCCAGAGACCTAGGGTCCAAGCTGGTGAGCTTTGCTCTAACCAGATGAGCCCGCGCTCAAGCTGGTAACCTTGGGGGTCTCGAACCTGGGTCCTCCTCATCCCAGTCCAACGCTCTATCCACTGCACCACCACCTGGTCAGGCGATAGTTGGAAATTCTTGAGATCACAAAACTAGGGTTGGAAATATATTGTTATTTACAGTTAAGAACCCACTTTGAATCCTTATAGCTTTATTTATTTGAGCTTTGATTTCTAAAATTATAGACCTTTATTTCAATATGCCACCCTAATGACAAAGACTAAAGAATTGTTTAGGCCCTAGCTGGGTTAGAGCACTCTCTAGGTGCGCCATGGTTGCAGGTTCAGTTCCAAGTCAGAGTATATATATAAGAATCAACCAATGAATGCATACATAAGTGGAACAACAATTTAATGTTCCCTTCCCTATCCTCCCTCTCTCTCTTCCTCTGTCTCTCTCGCTTTCAAATCAGTAAATTATAGAAAAAGAAACTGTTTATGAAATGAAACTCCATAAAGCTTCAATGTTAGTGAAATTATATGAATGCCTGGTTTCTTGGGAAATTTGAGAGAGGAAAAAAGAAACACATCAAACTTTTCTGGACAGTGTTTAAATGACCCTGTGTCATCCAGATCATTCCACTAAAAAAACTTCTAAGAATATAAGCAAAATTGTTAAAATTTTAATGTTTCTTTTGGCTAGCATGTTAATTTTAGACTAAATTTAAATAGGTTGAACTTTATTTTTATATGCTACACTTATTTTGAATATAAGATTTTACTATTTGAAATTAATATAAATATATTACTTTCTTGTCTTGTATTTTCCCTTTTATGTTAAGTTAATCATACCTGGTTTTGGTGTTGCCAGCTTGTTGGTTAGGAGTGCAACCTCCAATTAAAACATTGTTTTTATGATGAGAAAAAAAACACAAAGATTATAATGTGGTTTCTTGGATTATTTCATTAAATAATTCCAACTTTTACAGTCTGAAGAGATGGAAAAATTAAGCATTTACTGGATTCTTCACATTCACGGCTGTATTCTACTTACCACCTACTCATTTTTAAAAAGGATTTTTTTTAGAAATTGAAACATGAGAATGTATGTGGAATGAAAGCACTTTTTTAAAAAAATGAAAATACTATAAACACTTTAAATGTTATTTTTTATGCATTTATATGTTGGTAGTATTGAATTAGGTACTTAATTTTATGAGATTAAAATGTATTTTAACCATGTGTATATAATTTAACCATGTTGATAAATTGTGGGTATATTATGTCTACATGAGGGCTTGAAATATTTTTGTTATGTGTTTTTTTAACTAGTTTATAAATGCTTTTTTAAAACCATGAAAATACGCCAAAGATAGATTTGATAGCCACATTCCAGAAACTAATATTTCATTGTGACAAATATGACTATAAGGAAGACCTTATATAACCAAATGATTTCTCAATGCTCAGCTGATAGCTTATAAATTCCATTATAATAACAAAGTTGTAATCTGTTCTAAGAGTTCTTTAAAATGGAATTGAGCTCAGAGTAAAAAATAGTTATGATTTATTGAGTGATTTCTCTCAGTGCCAGGCACTGAGCTTATGCTTTATGTATGTCATATAGTCTTCATTATAACTGTGATATAAGGTATATATATATATAGTGCCTGACCTGTGGTGGAGTAATGGATAGAGCATCAATCTGGGATGCTGAAGTCCCAGGTTTGAAATCCCAGATCACCATCTTATGCACAGGCTCACCAGCTTGAGCATGGGATCCTAGACATGATCCCGTGGTCGCTGGCTTGAGCCCAAGGTCTCTGGTTTGAGCAAGGGGTAACTGGCTTGGCTGTAGCGCCCTCCCCACCATCAAGGCACATATGAGAAGCAATCAGTGAACAACTACCATGCCACAACTACGAGGTGATGCTTCTCATATCTCCCTTCCTGTCTGTCCCTCTCCTTCTCTCTTTCTCAAAAAAAAAAAAAAAAAAAAAAATATATATATATATATATATTGAATATATATATATATGGTAATGCAAGACACAGAGATTAACTTGTGCAGGGTCATACAGCTAGTAAGTGGTTGTCAGAATTTGAATCTGGTATTTATTCTTTAGTAAGTTTCCCTGTTTATGGTTAATAAATGTTTAAAATATACAGTTTATGGAGCACAATTAGAGGCCACTATGTATGGAAATATTGGAAGTTGGTTGAAATCTTGTAATTACCATGTTAAACTGTTCACAGATCTATTTGGTATTTTTAAAAAATAATACAGTTGCTTACAATGTAAAAAAAATCAATTTTGCAGTTAACAGTGAAATATAAAGTATAGAGCTGAATTGAACCGTAGGGGTCATTCATTTGATCTAAGAGCTTAGACCCACTTTGTAAAATGACTTGACTAAAATTTGTGGCAGTGATTTGGCTATGACTTGGTTCTTCTGGCTACTAGCTTACTGTTCTTTTTCATGTTCTGATTTGATAGTAGTTTGTGGAATTGTTTAATATTTTCTCATCAGAGAGCAAATAGGAATATAGTACATAGCACACCTGTGCTCCTGTGCTATAGTGTTCACTATGTACTAGATCAAATGTATTACCTCTATTATTTAGCACAGTGACATTGCATCTGGATTATTGATGGATAAAAGTAATTTTTTCAAGCAATTAAAATTTAGACTCACATTTTTATTTAAAAACTTTTTTTTTTTCTGAAGCTGGAAACGGGGAGAGATAGTCAGACAGACTCCCGCATGCACCCGACCGGGATCCACCCGTCACGCCCACCAGGGTGAAGCTCTGCCGCGACCAGAGCCACTCTAGCGCCTGGGGCAGAGGCCAAAGAGCCATCCCCAGCGCCCGGGCCATCTTTGCTCCAATGGAGCCTTGGCTGCGGGAGGGGAAGAGAGAGACAGAGAGGAAGGAGGGGGTGGGGGTGAAGAAGCAAATGGGCGCTTCTCCTATGTGCCCTGGCCAGGAATCAAACCCGGGTCCCCCGCACGCCAGGCGGACGCTCTACCGCTGAGCCAACCGGCCAGGGCTTAAAAAACTTTTTAATAGAAATATTATTTAAAATATTTAGATACATAACTGAAAAAATATAAAATAGGAATCATAATTATTTACGGTAGCAGTCTCAAAGTGAATTAATTAAAAAGTCTTTGATTAAAAAGTCAATAATTCGGAATTTTTTTTCTCTAAAGAAACGGGTATATTAAACATGAGCATGAGACTTGGTGGGTAGCTCAGTTGGTTAGGGTGTTGTCCCCAAACGCCAAGGTTGTGGGTTCCATCCAGTCAGGGCACATACAAGAATCAACCAGTGAATGCATAAATAAGTGAAACAACAAATTGATGTTTGTCTTTGTCTCTCTGTCTCTCCCTCTTATCTCCCCCCTTCTCCCTCTCTTCCTTGCTCTCTTTTTCTCTGCCCCTCTCTCCTTTCCCCTCCTCCTGTAAATAAATAAATTAAAAAATAAATCATAGGCATGAAATTTCTATCCAAGTCAGTAGCTGAAGTAGAGTGTTCTCTTTTTCTGGCTATTTTGGAGCCAGAACTCCTTTAGAGCTTTGAGATTCCCACTGCATATATTTCCTGGATAATCCACTTCAAATGGCAGCTGATTTAAAATATTTTATTTATTGATTTTTAGAGAGAGGGGGGAGAGAGAGAGAGAGAGAGAGAGAGAGAGAAGGGGGAGGAGCAGGAAGCATCAACTCCCATATGTGCCTTGACCAGGCAAGCCCAAGGTTTCGAACCGGCAACCTCAGTGTTCCAGGTCGACGCTTTATCCCACTGCGCCACCACAGGTCAAATGGCGGCTGATTTAATTCTTAATAGAATTTCATGCCTTACCACCAAAATTCTGAAATGGTGACTTTTAAGAAGTTCTCTTTTTTTTAACTTAAGAAAAAGGTTTTTTTAGAGAGAGAGGCAGGGAGACAGAGAGGAACATCAAGCTGTTCTTGTATGTGCCCTGACCAAGGATTGAACCAGCAACCTCTGTTTTGAAACGATGCTTCAGCCAATTGAGAGCTGTTCGGCCAGGGCAAGAAGTTTGAATAGTGATGGTTTTGGCATATTCCAGTGGCTAGATATCAAAGGAATCCATGAAAGTTTTTAGTAAGTAGGATGAAATATGCAGTGATTCTTTAAACCATCATTGTCCAGTAGAAATATTCTGTACCTTACTGTCCAGTACAGTAGTCATCCTCCATATGTGGCTTTGAGCATTTGAAATGTGGCTAGTGAAACTGAATTTTAAATTTTAATTAATTTAAACTTAAATAATCACATGTGGCTAGTGGCTACTCTATTACAATGCAGCTGTAGGGTGAAATTATGGTTCTAATTGCATTTGAGGATTTCCAAGTTTTTAGTGTGTTTGTAAGTATATTAATTTAGGGTCCCTAAGGAGCTGCTATAGTCCTAAAGCTTTTGAAGTAGGTTATCTTAAATGTTATCTCTATTCATGACCCAGATAACAGTGTGGTAACTGCTAGGGTTGGAGTGGGATGAAAGAGGGTGTAGGGAGGATAAATGGTGAAGGACAAGACTTGACTTGGGGGCGATGGAAAAGACTTGACTTGAGGGTGGTGGTGAATACATAATGTGGTGTATAGTATAGAGATACGTTGTAGAATTGGGCACCTGAAACCTGTATAGTTATGTTAACCAATGCCACCCCAATAAATTGAATTAAAGAAAAAAAGTTAGATTAATAAGCAGCAATAATAGGTGCTAGAGTCTCTAGTGATAGTATAGCTCAAACATTTATATCAGTTACTTTTGAAGTTAAAATAATGTTTTTCCCCTGTGGACTATTTCAGTTCATGCCAAATACCATGGAAATGAAAAAGTGGAAAACTTGCTTTGTCAGCCTGAGTATAAAGAGTAATGTGAAGGTTGAATTAACTATGTATCTCAGTATTTTAGGTTTCTACTGTCTAATATTTGAACTATTTTGCTTTGTAACAAAAATAGAAATACAAAAAATTTTATATTTTTTAAAAGTTACGATTTTGTGTGTGTATTAATCCAGGAAATACATTCTTGTTTTTAGTAAAGCAATCCACCCTGGCCGGTTGGCTCAGTGTTAGAGCGTTGGCCTGGTGTGCAGGAGTCCCGGGCTTGATTCCTGGCCAGGGCACACAGAAGTGCCCATCTGCTTCTCCACCCCTCCCCCTCTCCTTCCTCTCTGTCTCTCTCTTCCCCTCCTGCAGCTGAGGCTCCATCGAAGCAAAGTTGGCCCGGGCGCTGAGGATGGCTCCATGGCCTCTGTCTCAGGCGTTAGAATGGCTCTGGTCGCAACAGAGCAACGCCCCAGATGGGCGGAGCATCGCCCCCTGGTGGGCATGCTGGGTGGATCCCGGTTGGGCATATGTGGGAGTTTGTCTGATTGCCTCCCCGTTTCCAACTTCAGAAAAATACAAAAAAAAAATAAAGCAATTCAAGTGTGTTTTTAAATGATGTTTATTCTAACATTAGTTTTTCAAGCCCAAAGAATTATAGACATACTAGACTGTGTATTTCTGAGAGCAAGGAATATGACTTACTGATCTGTGTTTTTTTCCATTAAACTTAGCACATTACCTTGCATATGAAAGGCAAAGAATAACTTATTTATTTTATTTATTTTTATTTTTTGTATTTTTCTGAACTAAGAAGCAGAGAGGCACAGAGACAAACTCCTGCATGTGCCTGACTGGGATCCAACTGGCATGCCCACTAGGAGGTGATGCTCTGTCTATCTCGGGCGTTGCTCTGTTGCAACCAAAGTCATTCTAGTGCCTGAGGTGGAGGCCATGGAGCCATCCTCGGTGTTTGGGCCAACTTTGCTCTAATGGCTGCGGGACTGGAAGAGAAAGACAGAAAGGAGAGGGAAAAGGGTAGAGAAGCAGATGAGTGCTTCTCCTGTGTGCCCTGGCAGGGAATCGAACCTGAGACTTCCACATGCACACTGATGCTCTACCACTGAGCAAACTGGCCAGGGCTAGAATAGTTTATTTTTTGAATGAATTCATATATGATATAATATATCCAACTAATTTTCTTTTTTAAATAAGTTTTTTGATAAAAACCAGAAATATATAAACTAAAATTTATGTGAAATTATGTGTTCTCACGGAAATAATTTTATTTATATCTGAAATAAGAATAAGTGACAATCAAGGATTAATACCACTTAACATTTGAAAATTCAGACTTAATACATTATGAGGTGATTCCTCATTTTTTCAAAAGAATGCACTAAGACATAATTAATAATTCAGACTTATTTAAGCAGTAAGTGCTTATTGGAATGATCATTTTACTTACTAGATTTGGGTTCATTCAGAATGAACCAATTATGTGAGTTATATGTATATGTCAAGCATAGCAAACTTAAAAATTGAGCTTTCTAAAAGAAAAGAGATTAAATATGTATATATTCAATTTAATGACATTCACTCTTACATATGTATTTTATTTTATAGGAAGGAAAACTGAGATATAACTTGCTGTATTGTCTGGAGTCACATGGTGAGTTTGGATATCAAAATTAGAACCAAGAATTTCTGAATTTCCTCCCACTTTTGTGTTTCAATATTTGGCATTACATGAAGTGACTGATAAAATTGACTGATGTCATGTCTTAGTACTAAGATGACAATTTACAAAGAGTCAGCTCTTCAACCTGATGGGCAACAACACTTTTCAGCCAAAAAGTAATTATAGCTGTCACACTGATACTATTATACGTGATGTGACTTATGTATTGATAACTTTGTTTGAGGAGAGAGGATGAGAGGTAGGCACATTTCCTTAAAGATAAAATCTTAGAATTGTTTAAGTAACAGATGCTTACATAAAAACAAATAATGGAAATTTAAAAAGTAAAGTAGGTAAGTGTTTTCTCCCTAAGCTCACTGATAACTGTTATCAGTTTGATATACATAATCACATGTGTTTCTCCTATGCTTAGACAAAACAATAATTATTTCAAAAAAATCATAAAGCTATTATTATGTGTCTTAAAATTTTTTTGTTTTCTAACAATATAGCCTGGATATACAGTAGTTGCTCCTTCTTTGGGGTTTCACTTTGTGTGGTTTCAATCACCTGTAGTCAACCACAGTCTGAAAATATAAATAGAAAATTCCAGAAATAAGCAATTCATAAGTTTTAAATTGAATGCATTTTTGAGTAGCATGATCGAATTGTCTTGCTCTATCCCACCCTGGGAGAATCATCCCTTTGTCTAGTGGTCCATTCTGCATAATGCTACTTGTCCATTAGTCACTTAAGTAGCTATCTCAGTTATTAATCCGCTGTCGACATTTTGCAGTGCTTGTGTTCAAGTAACCCTTATAGTAGCCTAATGCTGTCACAATGCCTGCATCACTCACCTCACTTCATTTTATCATGTAGGCATTGTAGTATGTTACAAGTAGAAGGGTGAATACAGTACAATATGAAAGATGAAATTTATATAACTTTTATTATACTATATTGTTGTCACTTCTATTTTATTAGTTGTTAATCTCTATCTAATTTATAAATTAAACTTTATCATAAATATATGTAGAAAAAAAACAGTATACAGGGTGGTGCAAAAGTAGGTTTAGAGTTGTGAGTATGTGAAACACAGAGTTTATTCTTGTATTATTATTTATTAATTATACTATTTCCATATGAACAACTGTAAACCTACTTTTGCCTCACTCTATGTATTGAGTTTGGTACTGTCCTTGGTTTCAGGCATACACTGGAGGTCTTGAAATGTTAATACCTATGGGAACTACTGTAGTATTTGACAATGGCATATCCTGTTAAAATGGAGGAAGTCCATCATCCACTGTCTTCTGTATTAGTTTGGTAGGGCTGCCATAACAAAGTACCATAGACTGGAGAGCTTAAAAAATAGAAATTTATTTTCTCACAATTCTGGACGCTAGAAGATCGAGGGGCTGGTAGGGTTGGTTCTTTTGAGGTCATGAAGGAAGATCTGTTCCAGGCCTTTCTTCTTGGCTTATAGATGGCCATGTGCTTCCTATATTTTCATATGGTCTTACCTCTCTATATGTATATGTGTCCTGATTTCTTTTTTTAAGGACACCAGTCATGCTGGATTAGCTCTCACTTTAGTAATCTCATTTTAACTCATTACCTCTATAAAGACCCTGTCTTCAGAGATATTCATATTGTGAGATACTGGCATTGAGAACTTCCAAAACATGAATTTTGGAGGAATACAATTCAGCTCATAACGAATACCAACTGGAAATAAATGAAATTTTTTATCAGTATACAAAGTTTTTCTAATTTTTTAAAAAATTAGGCATTGCCTTACTTTGTCTAGTTTCCTAGTCCATAGATTATTATATACTACTTAATATATACAATGCCTAAGTGTAGTGGAGCGGGAAATATATTCTCAAGGAGCTCAGTTTTTGGCCTTGGACGTATAATAATATTTATAATCATTTGACTTGAAGAACTTTTTTTTTTTTTTTAAATTCATTTTAGAGAGGAGAGGGAGAGACAGAGAGAGAGAAGGGGGGGAGGAGCTGGAAGCGTCAACTCCCATATGTGCCTTGACCAGGCATGCCCAGGGTTTCGAACCGGCGACCTCAGCATTTCCAGGTCGATGCTTTATCCACTGCGCCACCACAGGTCAGGCTGACTTGAAGAACTTTGTATAATAAAGTTAATATATATAATAACCGTATTAATATAGTTTAGGAAAAAGGGGGTCAGTTCATTATGTTTGTGACATTTGTGAAAATGAGAAGGCCTTTTTTCATAGGTGGACTACTAACCATTTAAATAATGGTAAGTCAAGAAATGATTTGTGACCATTTTAAAGCAGGGAATTTTTTTTTTCTGGACAAGGAAGAGAGACTTTAGTTGTTTTAAAAATTAAGGTATAATTCTCATACAGTGCCATTTACCCTTTTTTAGTATACATTTCTTCAAGGTTTTTTTTTTTGTATTTTTCTGAAGTTGGAAATGGGGAGGCAGGCAGACAGATTCCCGCATGAGCCTGACCGGGATCCACCTAGCATGCCCACCAGGGGGCAATGCTCTGCCCATCTGGGGTGTCGCTCTGTTGCAACCAGAGCCATTCTAGCACCTGAGGCAGAGGCCACAGAGCCATCCTCAGTGCCTGGGCCAACTTTGCTCCAATGGAGCCTTGGCTGCGGGAGGGGAAGAGAGAGAGAGAGAGAGAGAGAGAGAGAGAGAGAGAAAGGAGAGGGGGAGGGGTGGAGAAGCAGATGGGCGCTTCTCCTGTGTGCCCTGGCTGGGAATCAAACCTGGGACTTCTGCACACCAGGCCGACACTCTACCACTGAGCCAACTGGCCAGGGCTTCTTCAAGTTTTGACATGCATACAGCCATGTAACCAGCACCACCAAACAGGTATAAAACAGCCCCCCCCCCAATGTTCTCTTTTCACTTTATAGCTAAACCCCCTACCATTCTTAGCCCCTGACAACCACTGCCTATTCTCTTTTCCAGAGAGAAAAGTTTTGTGTTTTTTAAAAAAAAATTTTGGGGATGAAGAAATAATTATAAAATTTTAGCACCTCATTTGATAAGGTATTTATTTCCTTTTTATTCTATTCTCACGGTATTGTTTCACTTAGTGTTTTTTTTTTTTTTTTTTTTTAAAGAGGGAGAGAAAGGGAGAGATGAGAAACATCAACTTATTGTTGCTGCACTTTAGTTGTTCACTGATTGTTTCTCATGCGTGCCTTGACTGAGAGGTCCAGCCACGCCAGTGATACCTGGCTCAAGCCAGCAATTTGGGCTTCAAGTCAGCTACCTTGGGATCATGTTGATGATCCTGTGCTCAAGCCAGTGGCTCCGGGTTCAGGCTGGTGAAACTGCTCAGGCCAGCAACATCAGGGTTTTGAACTAGGGACCTCAGCATCCCAGGTCAATGCTCTATCTACTGTGCCACCATCGTGCAGGCTCACTTAGTATCTTTTAAAACCATAGTAAAACATTTTCTTAACTTTGAGTTAAAAATAGAAGTGGCATTACTTTAATAAAATAAAAAATTACCTTCAGAAATGATTATATTTAAATGGTAACTTAAAAATACTATTATCTAAGGCTGAACCCTGGGAGTATTCTTTTTCTTTGGTAGTCTTCTATGAACTCATTTCATACATCTAGTTAAGTACCACTTACATCTATCTCCTCTGCTGTTAACTTTAGTTTAGGGCCTAAACTAAAGTATTTTCTTTTCCTTCCCCTCCTTCTCTTTATGCTTCTATCTTAGCTTAAAGCAATATATGATATTTATATAGTTTAAAAAGTCAAACAGTTTGAAAAGGCTTGCAATGGCTTAACCATAATTTCTTGAAGAGTGGCTTTAATGCAGATGAGCATATATATGTGTTCTGTCTGTTGTGTAATATTTTTAACCATTTTTAAAAATAATGTTCTTATGATGATTATTGCTTTTTTTTTTTTTTAAAAAAGATATTATTTATTGATTTGGGTTGGGAAGAAAGAGAAGCATCAACTTTTAGCAGTTGTTTCTCGCGTGTGCCTTAATCAGGCTGCACAGGGTTTTGAGCTGGTGACCTCAGCATTCCAAGTCGATGCTTTATCCACTGTACCACCACAGGTCAGGCCATTTTTGCTTTTTAAAACTTTTTTTTCCATTGGTTTGGTGGTGGGGGGAACATTAACTCGTTGCTTCACTTAGTTGTTTCATTTAGTTGTGCACTCATTGATTGCTTCTCACACATGCCCTGATGGTGGTGGTGGTCTGACCCGTGACCTTTGGTGTGCTGGCTGGATGCTTTATTTGCAGAGCCTCCCAGCGGGGGCTGATTTTTGCTTTCTTTTTTTCTTTTTTCTTTTTGTATTTTTCTGAAGCTGGAAACGGGGAGAGACAGACTCCCGCATGCGCCCGACCGGGATCCACCAGGCACGCCCACCAGGGGCAACGCTCTGCCCACCAGGGGGCGATGCTCTGCCCCTGGGGGGGGCGTTGCTCTGCCACGACCAGAGCCTCTCCAGCGCCTGGGGCAGAGGCCAAGGAGCCATCCCCAGCGCTGGGGCCATCTTATCTCCAATGGAGCCCCGGCTGAGGGAGGGGAAGAGAGAGACAGAGAGGAAGGAGGGGGGTGGGATGGAGAAGCAAATGGGCGCTTCTCCTATGTGCCCTGGCCGGGAATCGAACCCAGGTCCCCCACATGCCAGGCCAATGCTCTACCGCTGAGCCAACCGGCCAGGGCCTGATTTTTGCTTTCTTATAGCTACCCTTCCTTTCATGTTATGTAATACCTCAGCATTTGATTAAAGCAATATTTATTGTTTTGATTATGATTACCATAATAGTGTTCACTGATGTGCACAGTAATATGCTATTAATATGATAATATACATAGAATAGCATAGTGGAGAGACATATTTACTGTATTTTTCTCCTTCCTTTTATCTAGTAATTAATAATATTCATGTTTTATTTGCTTAGTTTTATAAAAATCTGTTGTATTGATTTTGGAATGAAAGACCATCCATATTTAAGAGTAAGCACTAAAATGCTTCCTGGGAGCTCTCTGTTTGGTTAGAACATATAGGATGTTTCTTTGCTCTGTATCTTCAGGTGAGAAATTTGCTCTGAATGATTAAGCCTCATTTTGTTCCCTTATTTTCACCCAACACCTGATTCCTGCTTTGTTCTGTGCCGGTCATTTCTGAATTTGGTTCAGTTTTTCTGGTATATCCACAACCTCTCCTCCTGCTCCTAACAATAACCAAAAGTTTACTTAGAAAGTCACAGAGGTAGAAAAAGTGAGCTGGAGAAAAAATGGGTTCAGGAAACAAGTTATAGAGACAACAAAAGAGCTGTTGGAGTTTAGGAGAAAAAGAGAGATAAAGGGAATGTGCCGGAGGGGTGAAGAAAAGAGGTGGGTGGGAAATGTGTGTTGCCAGAGGGCAGCCCTACGTATTGTCTCTTATTTTTAGTTTATCTCCTTTTTGTTAATACTGTACCTTTTTCACCAGATAGTGGTTAAGTGAAATTTTTTTTTCCTTTTTATGAAGTGAGAGGCAGGAAGATAGAGAGACAGACTCCTGCTTCTGTTTCCACTGGGATCTACCCGGCAGGCCCCCTATGGGGTGATGCTCTGCCCATCTGGGGCTGTTGTTCCATTGCTTGGCAACCGAGCTATTTCAGTACCTGAGGTGAGGCCATGATGCCATCCTCAGTTCTTGGGGCCAACTTGCTCAGATGAGCCATGGGTGTAGGACGGGGAGAGAGCGAGAGAGAAAGAGAGAACAGGGAAGGGAAGGGGTAGAGAAACTGATGGTCACTTTTCTTGTGTGCCCTGAACAGGAATTGAACCCTAGACTTCCACACGCTGGGCCTACACTCTACCACTGAGCCAACTGGCCAGGGTCTAAGTGAAATCATTTTAGTAGATATAATCATATTCTAGGTATATGATTGAAACTTACTTTGTACTCACATTTTCTATCCTCTGTAAACTATTGTCAGCCATTTTCTGTCTATCTCTATACCTACCTATCTATCTAGTTACCTACCTTCTAAGAGAGTGAGTTCTGAGCTTTTCATTGTTACTACCATTTACTAATTACAAATATCAATTCAGAAATTGCCATTAAGATGATTAAATTAGATCTTAAATATGTTATATATTACAAATATGTATTTTTATTTTTTAAAATAAGGTGGTTTACTTTTCTTTTGGAAATTAGATAAATCAAAAATGGCAGAACTCTTTATGGAATGTGAAGAAGAAGAGTTGGAACCCTGGCAGAAGAAAATAAAAGAGGTTGAGGATGATGATGATGATGAGCCAATCTTTGTTGGAGAGATAGCAAGTTCAAAACCAGCAATTTCAAGTAAGCATTTACTTTTGTGAAGCCAAGTTTTATAAGATACTGTTTCTAATGGAAAAAATTATGAACTGTGTTACAGGTGCTTATGTCCTTGTTTCTCTCTAAAGAGTTGGGGATGAAAGATTGGGTGAGATATAGGTAAGAATTTTAGAAACAGGGTGAAGATGTGATTGGGTACTTGAGGAAGGAGGTAAGAGGTGAAAAACAGATCTGAGAAAAAGAAATGAACTAAGATTAGCTGTTGACATTGGAGGTCTTTTGTTATTAGAAATCATGATTTTCTTTTTGATTTTTTTTATTTATTTATTCATTTTAGAGAGGAGAGGGAGAGACAGAGAGAGAGGAGAGACAGAGAGAGAGAAGGGGGGGAGGGGCTGGAAGCATCAACTCCCATATGTGCCTTGACCAGGCAAGCCCAGGGCTTCAAACCAGCGACCTCAGCATTTCCAGGTTGACGCTCTATCCACTGCGCCACCACAGGTCAGGCAGAAATCATGATTTTTAATGGAGCCAAATATCCCATTCATATATTCATTCGTCTTTTTTTTTTGTCACTTAAACTCAGAGGTAGAGAAAAAAATGATTTAGAATGGTTTAGAATACTTTATAACATTAGCATGTACTAAATAAGTTTGTGTTACTCTCAGATAGGGGTTCTCAAATTCAGGCAACTGCCTCATTGCAGTGTCATCTGTTCATAGCTACAAAATGTAAAGGCAATGAATGATTGCACAGTCTCTGGCCTATATGCCAACCCATGCTTTTGACCCCACACATTTTCTACCAACTTGCATTTGTATTCATGAAGTCTCAGGGCATTGTCTACAGCTAATACACACCTATACTTGGATGGCTTAGCAGTTAAAACTGAAATCCTTATGGCTTTTTAGCAGAAGACCTTGATATCTTTGTAGATACTAGATTTCTGTTAGAATAATTGGAATTGGCATTATTACAATGTTAAAGCAAAGAGCAATGATGCCCATTAAAATGTTTGTTCAAACAAATATATAAAAGTGCAGATAAATAATTTACAAGATTTAGGTTTTCTTAGCAAGACAGTGTTTAAAAGTGATGAAGAGATTCCTTTTAAATTTTTGGAAAAACTTGTTTTATTCTTCTGTTGCCCCTAAGCTTGTAACAGCACTTTTATTCAGTTTTATCAGAGGGAGAGTAACTTAACCAATTGAATTCTCAATACTGTTTCCTCTGGCAGATTGATAATCTCTCATGGAGGATTTAAGTGGAGTGCCATTTTGATTATAAATTGAATAATGCTTTTTAATGATAGTGGAACATAATGATATGTTCTCTTTAATTATTGTTTCTAGTCTATATTACTATTGTTTGTAATTTTATGCTTCAGTATCACCATATTACAAATTTGTTATTGAAATTCTCTTATTGAAAACATGACAGTTAAGATTCAAGTTGAATTTATACTGATTGTAGATGATTTAACAATGTTCAACTAGAACAATACATATTAGTTTTTTGGGTTTTTTTGGTATTTTTCTGAAGTTGGAAACGGGGAGGCAGGCAGACAGACTCCTGCATGCGCCTGACCAGGATCCACCCAGCACGCCCACCAGGGGGCGATGCTCTGCCCATCTGGGGCTTTGCTCTGTTGAACCAGAGCCATTCTAGCGCCTGAGGCAGAGGCCACAGAGCCATCCTCAGCGCCCGGACCAGCTTTGCTCCAGTGGAGCCTTGGCTGCGGGAGGGGAAGAGAGAGACAGAGAGGAAGGAGAGGGGGAGGGGTGGAGAAGCAGATGGGCACTTCTCCTATGTGCCCTGGCTGGGAATCGAACCCAGGACTCCTGTGCGCCAGGCTGACGCTCTACTACTGAGCCAACCAGCCAGGGCTAGTACATATTAGTTTTAAAATAATTATGTCAAAAAGAAATTGACCCCAGTAGAATTTTTCTGAATTTTTATTTTTAAGTGAGACAGAAACAGACTGACAGACAGGAAGGGAGAGAGATGAGAAACATCAACTTATAATTGTGGCACTTTAGTTTTTCATTGATTGCTTTCTCATACATGCCTTGATAGAGGTGGGGGGGTGGCTCCAGCCAAGCCAGTGACCCCTTGCTCAAGCCAGCAGCTTTGGGTTCAAGCCAGTAACCTTGGGCTCAAGCCAGTGACCATGGGGTCGTGTCTGTGATCCCCGCTCCGCTGGCAACCCTGTGCTCAAGTTGGTGAGACTGTGCTCAATCCAGATGAGTCTGTGCTCAAGCGAGATGAACCCACACTCAGGCCAGTGACCTCAGGGTTTCAATCTGGTCCTTAGCATCCTGGGTCAATACTCTGTTCACAGTGCCACCATCTGGTGTGGGCTTTTCTGAACTGTTAACATGCAGAATTTAAAAGATTGTATTGTTGGTTATGTGTATGCCATAGAATATGGTAACAGGAATATGAATGCTTATATAGAACTGTGAGAAAGGAGGGTAAAAACCTTGGTTTTGTAGAATACAGCCATCAAAAAGTACTTAACCCTTTGAGTAGTGAGTTTCTTTCATGCTTGCTGACCCTCGGGAGTGAGTTTTATTCCAAAAGATATTAGTTCTGGTTACAGTTTTATTAACTTAAAATCATGTTTGTTTGATAACCAATTTATGGAAACAAGAAGAACATACATTTGCCTTTTTTTAATGTTGTCTTACACATTTTTTTTTTTTTTACAGCAACTGGGAGAGAGTCAGAGAGAGGGGATAGACAGGGACAGACAGACAGGAACGGAGAGAGATGAGAGGCATCAATCATCAGTTTTTTGTTGCGACACCTTAGTCGTTCATTGATTGCTTTCTCATATGTGCCTTGACTGTGGGCCTTCAGCAGACCGAGTAACCCCTTGCTGGAGCCAGTGACGTTGGGTCCAAGCTGGTGAGCTTCTTGCTCAAGTCAGATGAGCCCACGCTCGAGCTGGCGACCTTGGGGTCTCGAACCTGGGTCCTTCGCATCCCAGTCCGACGCTCTATCCACTGCTCCACCGCCTGGTCAGGCATCTTACGCATTTTTAAAATAAAAATTTTTTTATTTCATGCAATTCTGGTGTACCTCCAGCTCAAAGTTTAAAGATGTACGTGTACAATCATACTCTGGATGGTCAGGAGGCTTGAGGATGTACATGAATGTTCATACTACTCAAAGGGTTAAGTAATAGCTCTTTTTTGTTTTTGTTTGTTTGTTTTTTATTAAGTAAGAGTGGGGCAGGCAGGGAGGCAGAGAGAGAAACTCCCACATGTGCCCCGACCAGGATCCACCTGGCAAGCCCATACAGGACGGTGCTCTGCCCGTCTGAGGCCACAGTTCCATTGCTTGGCAATCGAGCTATTTCAGCAACTAAGGTGAAGCCATGGAGTCATCCTCAGCACCTGGGGCCAACTTGCTTGAATCATTTGAGCCATAGCTGTGGGAGGGGAAGAGAGAGAGAGAGAAAAAAAAAAAGAGATAGATAAGGGGGGTTGGAGAAGCAGATGGTCACTTCTCTTGTGTACCCTGACTGGGAATCAAACCAGGGACTTCCACATGCCAGGACGATGCTCTACTGCTGAACCAACTGGCCAGGACTGTAATAGTTTTTTGATGGTTTAAGTAAATGCTTAATTGTGAATTTCTGAATGAAAATGGTGTTAAGTTGTTGGAGTAATTTTTTTTATAAGACATCTCTAGTGCTTAGATATAGAACACTGCATTGCTGTTGTCAGAAAATAACCCCACTTTTGTGTAGTCCTTTACTTTATAGATTTTGTGGGATTCAGTTCCTTTTTATTATGAGGGGAGAAAAGGAAATTTTAACGATATTTGGTGTGTTTGTGCTTTTACATTTTTCTGACCAACAATTTTAGGCAAATCTCATTCTTCCAAATTTTAGTTTGGTAATTGAGTACCCTAGTAGTTCCAGAGTTCACATGCATGCAAGAATTAGGAACTTTATACTAATCCTCAAAGTGATATTAGGCTCACTTTGGGTTCTGGTATAATGGTAGATTCAAAACTACTTAAGTTATAAAACACTCTGGTAAATTGCAGGTTCATTGTAGTCGGTAGTCTGATAATTTGTTTTTCAGAACTCATGAGTAATGGTGCAGTTAATCCAATGAGATCTCTCATCAGAATACTTCAAGGCATTTAGGGATGTGAGTGAGATACGGAGATTGGAAAAGGGTTTGGTAGGAACCTGAGTCTATATACAGCCCTACTATCACGCAAAGAAAGACTTCAATTATAGGTTTTATATGTGTGCATTTTTGGAAAAGTTTTACTAATTAGGTAGACTACTTCTTTGCCATGGAGAAGGTTTGACTTATATGTTGCCAGATTTATCAGTCTTTTACTTCTGGCATTTGGGTTTTGAGTTATAGTGAAAGGTTGTTTTAGTTCTATGAAATAATTAAAGCTAGTAATCTTGATTCTTTACTAGAAAAATATATGTGTGTGTTTAAAATTAAATGTATTTTTACATCAGTGATAACTTATATACTCCTTCCAGGAATCTATTTTCAATTCATGTTTTCTATTACCTTGAATATATGTTTCATGCAAACAAATGAATTTTAAAATAAATATAATTTTTCTAGATATTTTGAATAGAGTAAACCCCAGCTCATATTCAAGGGGAATAAAGAATGGCGCACTCAGTCGAGGTACAGTATTATTATTTCAGTATTTTAATTTTAACATGAAGTATTTTATCATTGATTATATAGAATTATATTCAAATATTGTGTGATTTTGGAATACAGGTATTACTGCTGCATTCAAGCCTACAAGTCAGCACTACATGAATCCAACATCAAATCCAGTGGCTGCCTCTCCAGTAAATTTTCATCCTGAATCTAGATCTTCAGATAGTTCTGTTGTTGTTCAGCCTTTGTCTAAACCTGTAAGTGTTTCTAAAAACTACACAATAGTTCAGACATACATTCAATATATTTATCAATGTCAATAATACCCAGGTAAAATTCTGAACTATCATGTGTAGTCATTCAATAGAAGCTTAATCAGCATCAGAAAATGTCACCATCTTTATGATAGCTCAACCACTATCCAAAATAATAACTGTAAGAACTAATTACCCAACCTGTTCCTAAATCAGGTAATATGCTTAAGTTGAACAGGTACAGTATTAAAAAGTATGCTATCAAAACGAATAAAAGTATAATCAGTAATGAATATTACATAATGGCTAATGGCAAACTGTTTAAGATTATAAACTGGGCCAAGTGTTGTTAGCTGTTTTTTTTTGTTGTTGTTTTTTTCTGAAGTTAGAAGCTGGGAGGCAGTCAGACAGACTCCTGCATGCGCCTGATCGGGATCCACCCAGTATGCCCACCAGGGCATCTGCCCATCTGGGGCATTGCTCTGTCGCAACTGGAGCCATTCTAGCACCTTAGGTGGAGGCCATGGAGCCATCCTCAGCTCCCGGGCATGCCCACCAGGGGGTGATGCTCTGCCCATCTGGGGCGTTGCTCTGTTGCAACCAGAGCCATTCTAGCACCTGAGGCAGAGGCCACAGAGCCATCTTCAGTGCCCGGGCCAACTTTGCTCCAGTGGAACCTTGGCTGCGGGAGGGGAAGAGAGACAGAGAGGAAGAAGAGGGGGAGGGGTGGAGAAGCAGATGGGTGCTTCTCCTGTGTGCCCTGGCCGGGAATTGCACCTGGGATTCCTGCACGCCAGGCCGACGCTCTACCACTGAGCCAACCGGCCAGGGCAAACTAATATATTTTAATGTAATAAAGTACAAATTTAGTGATAAGGAGTAAGAGTCTACATTCCAACAAACCTTTAAGAAAATACCAACTGTTGAATTTTGGTGTAGTATCAAAGAAGTATATTCACAGTTATCCTAAGTTGCTATTAAAGTACTCCTTTTTTCTACTATATATATTTATAAAGCCGATTTTCTTGATATTTTTCAACCAAAACAAATTTCCTTACAGATTAAAAGCAGAAGCAGATGTGAAACTATAGCAGTTTTTGATTATTTGGTATTAAAGAGATTTGTAGAAATGTAAAGCAATACATCTCTTTAATTTTTTGTGTTTGCAAGATAGTCATTCTTCATAAAAATTACTCATGTTAATCTATATCGGGTTTATTTTCATTTAAAATTAATAACTTTTAAAAATGTCTTTTCTAATTTTTAACATGGTAAATATCAATAGCTATCTGTATTCCACCTAAATAAAAATTCTTGGGTCTTCGGTAATTTTTAAATGTATAAAGAAGTCCTGAAACCAAGGAGTTAAGAATACTAAAACAAAAAAACAAAAGATTGTCCAAACTGTAAAGATTATTTTTTAGTAGCGTAGAATCAGATTTACTCAGTGTTGTTTTTTTTCCCCATATTTGTAATAGGCTATTTGACATTAGCATTAGAAAAATAGTAAATTTTCTATTTTATTTTGACAGTAAAGGAAATAACTACCAAAGCACTTATAAATTTTCTGGCAAATAATAAAGTTTAAAACCAGAATTGAATCCAAATAATTTTAATATGAATAACTTTTTTTTCCTGTATATTATATCATATTACTATAAGGTAATCTACCTGTTAGCACTAGAAATTTATATTTTGGGGTAGTATTTTTCATAGAAGAGTTATTAAATTTAATTTTAATTTACATAAAAATGAAAAGGAAGGAAACTTCTCTGACCCTCATTTTCTTCATTTCTAAAACGAGAGATTTCACCCAGAGCACTGACTCTCAGGCTTGGCTTTAAGGTTCCATAAGCTATATCTAATGTTACAGAAGATAGAAAGTTGCCCAAAGTATAAAGATTCTTAGCTATTAATTGGAGTCAAGTTATGTCAGTGGTTTCTAATTCTTATTTTAAGCTGTTTGGTATTTGGAGAACAGAAAGCCAGAAAAAGAAACTTTATTATTAAACTCAGGTTGATAGAGAAAAATATCTTTCTAGCATTGGACACAGAAAAAAAATTAAGTGAGAGGTGGTATCGTTGGTGTTATAAAATTTAGAAACTAGAGCTTTCTGAATTGCAGTGTTTTTATTTTTATGGGTATAGTTTTTAAGCAATGCACCTCAACTGGTGTTTCTTAATCTTGAGAGTTTTTTGTTTGTTTGTTTGTTTGTTTTAAGTGAGGGAAGCAGAGATAGTGAGACAGACTCCTACATGTTCCCCAACTGGGCTGTATCTGGCTACCCTGTTAGAGGCTGATGCTCTAACTGAGCTATTTTTAGTGCCTGAGGCTGATGTGCCTCAGTGCCTAGAACTATGCTTGAACTAATTGGGTCATTTGCTGCAGGACAGGAAGAGAGAGAGAAGGGGCGGGGAGGTGGTGGGGGGGAGCAGAAAAGGGGAGAGTTGCTTCTCCTGTGTGCCCTGACTGGGAATCGAACCTGGGACTTCCATACACTAGGCTAATGCTCTAGCTGCTGAGCCACCAGCCAGGGCCATCAATCTTGGGGGTGTTTTAAAGGAGACATTTTGCCTATTGGTCTTGGTAGGTCCTGAAACGATACATTTTAAAAAACTTTCTAGGTGATGGGAGAGTGTACAGTCAACGAATAACAGATATATTCTGGAATGAATTGAGCATTCAATTTAAGGGAATTTACTCTGAATTTTAGAAGCTATTGTTTTTAATAAATTATAGTTTTTCATTTTATGTCATGTTTTATGTGTGTGTATGTTTACTTTTTCATGAATATCTCTATACTTCAACATCTCTTTCGCATATCTTTCAAGTAACTAGGATTTATATCACTTATAAAGTCAGTGTGGCATAGCTTAAGGGCATAGGCCTTTTAATAAGACCTGGGTTCTAGTTACAGTTCCACCAATAATAAGTTGGGACTAAGTTGAGACCCTTACATAACTACACCCAGTCTATAAATTTATGGAATGGGGTATAATACTTGTTCTTTATTAGTGTTGTTGAGACAACTATTTGATTTAATTCACATATGTACCGTGAAGTGCATGTACATTTGAAACATACATGTACTGTGGTAGTGCAAGCATATTTAAAATGTAAGTACATTTAAGGTTTGAAAAGTGAATAACTTGAAGATCAGAAGTGACTAGCCCCAGGTTACGTAGTTAAATAAATGTACAGGTCTCCCGAATCCCCGTCTAATGCCTTACTGTTGTAATTGCAATCTTTCTAAACTGCTTTATAGGACATTAAAATTCCCTGTTGCAGAATTATTTTTACCAGTTATCTTTGAATAGCATGTACCTGGTCTCTGAAATTATGGTAATTAGCCAGAGTTGTTTCCTAGGAAAGTGTTGTCTGTATTAACTTTATATTTCTGTTAAAATACTATTTTGGGCCCTGGCCGGTTGGCTCAGCGGTAGAGCATCGGCCTGGCGTGCGGGGGACCCGGGTTCGATTCCTGGCCAGGGCACATAGGAGAAGCGCCCATTTGCTTCTCCCCCCCCCCCCTTCCTCTCTGTCTCTCTCTTCCCCTCCCGCAGCCAAGGCTCCATTGGAGCAAAGATGGCCCGGGCACTGGGGATGGCTCCTTGGCCTCTGCCCCAGGCGCTAGAGTGGCTCTGGTTGCAGCAGAGCGACGCCCCCTGGTGGGCAGAGCATCGCCCCTGGTGGGCATGCCGGGTGGATCCCGGTCGGGCGCATGCGGGAGTCTGTCTGACTGTCTCTCCCTGTTTCCAGCTTCAGAAAAATACCAAAAATAAAATAAAATAAAATAAAATACTATTTTGGAAAATGCAAAATGGATATTTCCCCTTTTTTAAAAATTTTTTTAAAATTCATTTTAGAGAGGAGAGGGAGACACAGAGGGATAGAGAGAAAGAGAGAGAGAGAGAGAGAGAGAGGAGAGACAGAGAGAGAAGGGGGGAGAAGCTGGAAGCATCAACTCCCATATGTGCCTTGACCAGGCAAGCCCAGGGTTTCGAACCGGCGACCTCAGCATTTCCAGGTCGACGCTTTATACACTGCGCCACCACAGGTCAGGATATTTCCCATTTTTTGAAGGGCAAATATTTGGAGAAAATATTTATCCTGAACTAAGATTGTTCCTGGTAACAATGAAATCATACAGCATTATTCAACTTTTTTTATACTACATGTTAAAGTAAGGCTCAAATGCAGGCTCAGATCTTCGTACTAGTCCTCAAATACTAGGAGTGGTTTGAATTACTTCAGTATCTGCTTCCATAACAATTTTGTTTTAAGCAGCCATCATTTATTTAGTTACAGATCTGTAATTTGTACAGGGTGTAGTAAGGAAATTTCATCTCTTTCTCTTTTAATTAAATTGTTTAATTTTTATTGAGATACAACTGATATAACATTATGGATTACAGGTGTACAACACAAAGATATAGTAGTTGTACAGTATATATATTGCAAAATGATCACTACAGTAAACCCTAGTGAACACAAGTTACCATACGTCCGACAATTTTTTCTTTTTCTTTTAATATTTGAAAAAGATTTTATATATTGATTTTGCAGAGAGGAGGGTGGTGTGGGAAATGTGAAGTATCAACTCCTAGTTGCTTCACTCTAGTTGTTCGTTGATTGCTTATCATATGTGCCTTGACAGGCATGCACAAAGTTTTGAACTGGTGACCTCAGCATTCCAGATTGATGTTTCATTCACTGTGCTGCTATAGGCTAGGTGAAATTTTTTTCTTTTTGATAAGAAATTTTCATATCAGCCCTGGCCAGTTGGTTCAGTGGTAGAGCATCAGCCCTGCGTGTGGATGTCCTGGGTTTGAATCCCAGTCAGGGCACACAGGAGAAGAGACCATCTGCTTCCCCCCCCCCCCCTTCCCTTCCTGCAGCCCTGGCTTGATTGGCTCCAGTGAGTTGGCCTCAGGCGCTGGTGATGGCTCAAAGGCTTCCACCTCAGGCCCTAAAAAAATTAGCTCTGTTGCTGATAGAACAATGGCTCCAGATAGGCAGAGCATTGCCCCCAAGTGGGCTTACTGGGTGGATACCGGTCGAGGTGCATGTGGGAGCCTGTTTCTACCTCTCCTCACGAAAAAAAAGAAAAAAAAGAGGAAATTTTAATACTTAAGCAACTTTCAAATATGCACTATGTTATTTTGAACTGTAGACACCATGCTGTACATTACATCCCTGTGACTGACTGACTTTATGACTGGAATTTTGTACCTTTGACTTTTCACACATTTGTTTTTTCTAATTTCTTAACCCATGTCAACAGAAAAGTTAGTAGCAAAACAAAATTCTTGAAATTTAATTATTTCTCAATTTATTAGCACAAAACAAAAACTTTATGTTTCAACTTTAAAATAATGTACATTTTTGAGAGGAAAGTTTGGAAAGATACAGAGAAGAGTACATAGTATATTTTGATTTTTTTTCCCCTTTAGACTGTATAGAGTACATGAATTCAGAACCATATGCTGTATACAAATACATGTTCCTCTGCTCATTGAACATTCTACTTTGAATATTCTTTGGATTCTTCTAAAAAATATGATCTTAGTGATTTCAGATAGTTTATTATTTAATTTATTTTATTTAATTGTTGGACATACGGATTTTAATTTCTTTGCTATTGAAAGTTCTCTATTAAACATTTTACTTTTACCATAAATTTTTAAAGTGGGATGATTGGATCAAAGGTTCTGAATTTATACAAAGCCTTTGATAGTTACTGCCAGAGTTTTCATGCAGGAAAGTTGTATCATATCATAAACTGTACTTTGCCAATAGTGAATGTTATCATTACTCTTTAATTTTTAAATGTTAACTTGATTTCGAATGAATATTGGACTTACAGGAAAAATAATACGAAGAGTTCCATAGGAGGGAGAGAGAGCGAGCGAGAGAGAGAGCTATAATATCCTTAACTCAGTTTATCCTAATGCTAGTGTCTTACTATAATCAGGTAGTAGAGAGAGAAAGAGTTCCAATACCCCAACCCAGTTTACCCTAATGCTAACATCTTATCATAATTAGGTAACATTAACTAAACTGCAGACCTAGTTTGAGTTTTACCAGATATTTCCATTAATGTCATTTTTCATAAGTGTTTATTGCAGTTATTTCTTCTCAGTCTCCTTATATACTGATTCTTTGTCTTTCATGACCTTGATACTTTTAAGAGGAGTGACCATTTATTTTGTTTTAGATATTACTATCTTTAACAGAATGTCAGGTCAGTAGTTAAAAATTGCCATTGCCTTTATTTGCATTTCTTTTGCTAGTAGTTGGAAAAAAGTATTTTTTGTATGTATTGGTCATTTTTATTTTGCTTTTGAAGTGTCTCAATTTATGTCCTTTGTCCATTTTTCTCTTAGACTTTTTCCCTTTTGATTTTTAAGAATTGTTAATCTTAAAGCTTTTGCATGTTATATAATATGATATATAGAATTATCCAGAAGTTACTCTTGAGAACTTGTTCTCAATGATGGTCTTTTATAAATAGTATTGGAATATGTTTTGTGTGTATCAGTGTGGAAGTATATATCCATAAATTATATTGACCATACTTTTCATAATTATTTATACTAAGCATATGTGTGTTAATGTAATTTTATATAGTACCTTATACTTGACCTCATTATGATTCATTTCTTTTTACTCTCTTTGAGATCATTCTGCTAGCTCTGCCATCCTGATGGAAGGGCTGAAACTTCCCTTGAGCCCTACAGTCATCAGCTGGTCTAGGTCATTTCTATAAAAAGCTTCTATTCTAAACTCTGTCTGCCTGGCTTTCTTATTTGTTCACCTTGCCAATCAGGCACCTTTCATATTTGCCCTATGAGGTGCGAGATTCCCTGGCCTAGCATGGCTTTCTGTGGGATGGTGGGGAGAGTGGGAGACCCATTGTGTCTCTTTTTGACCCTTGGCTTATAAATTTTTCCAATAAAGATGATTCTAAAACTCATACAGTGCGATATAGTTATCCCTAACTTTGATATTGAATACTGAAGATTGATTCCTAGTTTGTCTGCCATGATATTTTGCTGTGGAGTTTATGGAAGTGTAGAAAAATTTAAATATGTATTTATATCAGTATGTTTTTCTCTATTTTCCTTGCATTTACCCAAAGAGTTTGTTAAGTTCTATTATTTGCTATTCAATGAGAATACTGAATTTTTAGTGGCTCTCTAAAGTATATTAATCTTGTTGATTTAAAGTGGGTTTATATATTTTTTACCTTGAAAAAATTATAGAAACTTGCCCCCCATTTTAATTAACTAGTCAGGAATAAGCTACTTCTAAGTTTGCTATCAGATTTAGTAGATAATGATTTTGGCAGATAGTAATAATTACCTTTGTGTTTTATAAATTATTAGTAATTGAGTCATCAAAGATTATTCTTATAATATTGCATACAGTTAAATTTCTATAAAAGTTTATGAAATAAAATAATTACACTGTATTGAATAAATAATATTCCTTTGGAATATTTTAACAGGGTTATATAACAAACTCATCACGAGTTGCATCTAATAATTCTACAGAGTTACTGTTTGACTTGACCCAGGATACAGGATTATCACATTACCAAGGGGGAGCAACACTTTCTATAGCAGGTTGGTTTTAGTACTTTTTCAAAAAATTGTAGAAGGAAACTTGATGATATGCATATGGAATTGACTTTCTGTTTTGAAGTCCTTGTCTTCCTGTTAATTTTTTTATGGAGTAAAGTGGAATTGTGCTAATCTTTAGTGCCTTTCTTGGGTAATTTTTAATTATTTTAATTAAGTAGGCTAATTGACTTTCTTTGAAATTGTTCTCACTTGCAATAAACATGGTCTGGAAAATGTGAAAATAATTTCTGTAAGTTAGAAAAGTCCTCTGATAATTTAAATTCTCTTAAATATTAATTACCTTCTATGATGACTAGTATAAAAAGCATTATTATAGTTGATTTTTTAATTAGGTTAGTGTCTTTCTATTCACTTAATGATTTACATATGATAATAAAATATGATTATAGAGTGCTAATATAAAGTGGTTGTAATAAGTATGTATATAGTCAGCATTCAGTAAAAGAAATACTCACTGAAGGAGAAGTGAAATTTCCCTATTGAAGAGTTAGCGTTCTTTGATTGTATACTATAACAAAGTTCTTCATTAACCTAAAATAAATTAGTATGCTATGAAAAACTTTTATCTAAAATCAAATTCCTTGTAATCAAGGCAGTTATGCTTTGTATATTAGCAATTTTGGTATATTTCAAATATCTTTTTTTTTTTTTTTGTATTTTTCTGAAGCTGGAAACGGGGAGAGACAGTCAGACAGACTCCCGCATGCGCCCCACCGGGATCCACCCAGCACGCCCACCAGGGGGCGACGCTCTGCCCACCAGGGGGCGATGCTCTGCCCCTCCGGGGCATCGCTCTGCCGTGACCAGAGCCACTCTAGCACCTGGGGCAGAGGCCAAGGAGCCATCCCCAGCGCCTGGGCCATCTTATCTCCAATGGAGCCCCGGCTGCGGGAGGGGAAGAGAGAGACAGAGAGGAAGGAAGAGGGGGTGGAGAAGCAAATGGGCGCTTCTCCTATGTGCCCTGGCCGGGAATCGAACCTGGGTCCCCCGCACACCAGGCCGACGCTCTACCGCTGAGCCAACCAGCCAGGGCCTATATTTCAAATATTTGACTAAATAGAGATACAAGATTTTGAGGATTGTTTTTATTATTTTCAAACAAATCAATGTAGAGAATTTATCAAACCTACACCAATTTTTTAATAGTAATATTAGTGTCTAAATGTTTTTCTGTTTAGAAATTACTTAGTTGATAATCACTTTTTTGGGTGTTACTTGTGACACTTGTAAAAATCTAGTTTTTTTTTTAATAAATAAATTTTTATTTTAATGGGGTGACATCAATAAATCAGGGTACATATATTCAAAGAAAACATGTCCAGGTTATCTTGTCAATCAATTATGTTGCATACCCATCACCCAAAGTCAGATTGTCCTCCGTCACCTATCTAGTTTTCTTTGTGCCCCGCCCCCACCCCCTCCCTCTCCCTCCTTCCCTCCCCCCGCCCCCTGTAACCACCACACTCTTGTCCATGTCTCTTAGTCTCATTTTTATGTCCCACCAATGTATGGAATCCTGCAGTTCTTGTTTTTTTCTGATTTACTTATTTCACTCCGTATAATGTTATCAAGGTCCCACCATTTTGTTGTAAGTGATCCGATGTCATCATTTCTTATGGCTGAATAGTATACCATGGTGTATATGTGCCACATCTTCTTTATCCAGTCTTCTATTTTTTTGTTTTTACAGTGATTAAAGTCTTTAAGCAAACTCTTGGCCAATACAGCAAGAATCCATAAAAGAATAGTGTCCTTAACATGTTCACCAAGTCCAAGTTGGCCCCATCACCATGCCAAATCCCTGAAAAATGCAACCCAACCCAAGTTCAGTCTGTTAGGAGCTGTCACAAGGAGCAGGAGTCCAGGAAAAGTCCACATCCAGGAAAATCTAGTTTTTAAAATAAGTAGGAACCAAAAGAAACAAGGAGGAAAAAATAGTTGTCTTAAGTCTGCTTTTACAAAACACATGGACTTTATTCCCAGAAAAACTCTAAATTCTTGAAACTTCTTGGAGTAAGAGTGTCTATATTTTTAGAGTAAATAAATATATATATTTAATAAATTTTAATGCACTTAGCCATCTAAAGATTTTTTTTTTTTTAGGAACCTAGTTCCGTGCATTCTCTGTGCTTTAATTTTTTTTTTTTTTTGCTTGAGATAATTTGGTTTGGCTGTTTTTCATCATAGCTGTTTATATATTTATTCAATGCCATATTTAATATTTTCTTGCATAGAAAGATTATTTTATGAAGTATTTGAGTATATATAGTTCATAATAGATGTTTATATGATTTTTATACAACCCCTGGCTTGATTACATCAAATTTTATTATTTATTGTCATTTGTAATATAATAATTCAATTATAATACCTTCAATTTAGTATTTTTATAATACCTTTCATTATTTTTAGTTGTAAGCAACAGTCTAAACTGTTTAAAAATATTTTCCCATTGTTTAAATTATAGGTATGAACGAAAGTTCGTTTTTATCTAAACGTCCTTCTGCTTCTGAAGTAAACAGTGTTAATCCAAAAAAGCTTAAGCCCAGTGAAGGTGTTTCTGGAGCAAATTCCTTGGCTGTACTTCCTTCAGCGAGATCTCTTCCAGCGGCGTCTCCCCAGGCTGTACCATCAAAAGGTAAGTAAAGTGTGGCGTATGGAAAAGAAATTTACACATACAATTTAGGAATTATAGTAAACTTACAAACTATTAGTGGTTATTTAAAGTTAAAAAATGATAAATTTTGAATCATATGTTTTGGATTTATTTTAGGTACAAATAGCTCATCAAATCAATCTAAAAATGGAACACCTCTTCCAAAAGCTTGTCCAAAGTGCAATATTCATTTCAATCTTGTGGATACTTGGAAAAATCACATGACGGTAAACCTTTTTCAAACTTTGATTTTTTAAAGGTTTGCAAATCTCTGAAAATATTGCTGAGTTTTAGTAAATAATGATTCAAATATTTAGACAAGAAATCTCATGTTGGCATTTCCATGTAACAAGTAAAAATTTATATTCACAATGATTATCTTCATATAGGATTTTTAAAATTAATTTTAATGAGGAGACATTAATAAATCAGGGTACATATGTTCAGAGAAAACATCTCCAGGTTATTTTGACATTTGATTATGCTGCATTCCCATCACCCAAAGTCAAATTGTCTTCTGTCATCTTCTATCTGGTTTTCTTTGTGTCCCTTCCCCTTTCATAATAGGATTTTAAAATTCCTTCTGAACTATTAAATTTAAAAAATAAGTTTATGTATATTATAATGTATGCTTATTATATTTTACATTTAAGTGAAACAATGCATTAATCAGATTATTTTTATTTACTAGATTATGCCATGCTTCAGACTTTTTAAAAAACAGGCATTTTAATAGGTTTACTATTTTATGTAATGTAATAGTTTCTTTAATTATTTTATTTTTGTATCCATACTAAATATACATGCATGTCACAATACACAATTAAAATTTGAGTTTTACATTTAATTTTAATACTCATGTATAACATCCAAATGCTGGAGCTTTCATATGAGATAATTGTTTTAACTCAGTTCAGAATATAGTTTGTGTAATTGTTGCAAAATAATTTGAGCTATTAATAGTACAAGAAGCTCTTAAAATTAGACTTTAAGAAATTTTCAAAGGTAGTTTTTGATGTCTGTATTTTGTGCTTTTGTTCTTATATGAGAATCAACTTGTACATGTGCTTTTAATTTTCCTATCTATATAATGTTTTGATGAGATACCTGATTTTTTAAGGTGTTGCATTTTGGACGGAGATAAAAAAAGAATTAAATTTATTTAATTTTTTTATTGACTGATTTTTAGTGAGATAGAAAGGAAAGGAGAGAGAGAGAGGGAGAAGCATTCATTTGTTGTTCTACTTAGTTCTGAATTCATTGGTCATCCTGTATGTGCCCTGACCAAGGATCGAACACACAACCTTGGTGTTTCTGGACGACACTCTGACTGAGCTAACCAGCCAGTGCCAAGTGTTAATTTCTTTAGTTAATTAGTTGAGTAGGTAATACAGTCATATGGCTCAAAATAAGAATGTGTACAAAGGCATACAAATGAAAAATCATACCCCTCTCTTTTATGTACCTGGTTGCCAGTATGATACTCAAAGAAATTAATTTTTATTAGTTTATTTTGTATCCTGCCGATTTTCTTTCTGCATATATGGGTAATCAATACTGTTTTTATTTTTTTTTCTATCTTATATACAAATTGTAGCATATTATATATATATATATATATATATATATATATTTCTGTACCTGGGGAAACTGGCAGTTGTCCTCCCAAATGTAGCTTTACATCCAAAATGTAACATTATTTGTAACTATTATATTAGAAACAATTAAAACTTTATAATATATCTATATATAGAATCCTGTGCAGCATTTTTAAAAGGATAACGTTCTATAGTAGATAACAGTATCAGAAGATCTCTGACATATTATTGAACTAAGTTGACTCTAATATGAATAATTTATCAACATGTGCTTATATCATAGATTTACCATAGGACAGGGAAATTTAAAATTATATAGAGTTTTTACCTCTGGTGTATGCATTTTATATATCAGTTAAAGTTTTAGTATTATAATAATTTCCACTTTGAAAAGATGAGTTTTAGATTGTTTGTAAATGTTTTTTGCTGTTACAGGTAAGTAGATGACTGTACCACAGAAATAATGTTTTTTAAATGAAGAATATCTAAAACATATGTCAGGTATTGTATAGTACAGTTTATTTATCTGAGACCATGTGCCAGACTACTAAGGTTTAAATATATTATTTAATCCTTAGAAAATTCTTTGAGGTAGGCATTTTTTCCTCCTTTTTTTATAGTCAGTTATTTGGCATAAATGACATTCAGACTTTAATGTTAAAAAGCCCAAATTCTCATAAATTTTTGTTTTCTGTTTGAAAAATGTATGGGTACTCTGGCTGGATAGCTTGGTTAGTTAGAGCATTGGTCCGAAGCACAGAAGTTGCCAGTTCGAGCGTTGGTCAGGGCACATACAGGAACAGATCTGTGTTTCTGTTTCTCTCTCTCTCTGTCTCTCCCTTCCTCTCTGGTTAAAATCAATAAATTTAAAAAAATGTATGGGCTAGTTAATGTTACATAGAAACTTGAAAATAGGTATGGTGTATATTTTGGGGGGGTATGAAATTTGATATTTTATCAACCAAATCTAGCTTTTATTAATGACATTATTTAGATTTCTATATCTTATTTTTTGTCTACTTGATCAGTCATGGATTGAGAAATACCTTATTTCAGTACATCTACTTTTTTTTTTTGTATCTTTCTGAAGCTGGAAATGGGGACAGTCAGACAGACTCCCGCATGCGCCCCACCGGGAACCACCCGGCACACCCATCAGGGGATGCTCTGCCCACCAGGGGGCCATGCTCTGCCCCTCCTCTTTTGTGACCAGAGCCACTCTAGCGCCTGGGGCAGAGGCCAAGGAGCCATCCCCAGCGCCCGGGCCATCCTTGCTCCAATGGAGCCTCGGCTGCGGGAGGGGAAGAGAGAGACAGAGAGGAAGGGGGGGGGGTGGAGAAGCAAATGGGCTCTTCTCCTATGTACCCTGACGGGAATCGAACCCGGGTCCCCCGCATGCCAGGCCAACGCTCTACCACTGAGCCAACCGGCCAGGGCCAGTACATCTACATTTTTGATCAGGGGTACCCAAAGTTTTTAAACAGGGGGCCAGTTCACTGTCCCTCAGACTGTTGGAGGGCCGCCACATACAGTGCTCCTCTTACTGACCACCAATGAAAGAGGTGCCCCTTCCGAAAGTGTGGCTGGGGCTGGATAAATGGCCTCAGGGGGCCACATGCGGCCCACGGGCTGTAGTTTAGGGATGCCTGTTTTTGATATATTGTACTTCCATTTAAAAAATGTTGTTGTTTGCAATGTGAAATCTAACTCTTATAACTGTTGTAAATACATCTTTTAGCATGTTTCTAAAATGTCCTTTTTTGTTGTAATGTTTAATAGCTTTTAGGTTCACAGCCCTTGTTTTCTTAGGAGTTCCATTTGCCTGGTATATTCTTTGTTTATCCTTTTATTTTGGACACTTCTGAATCATTTTGTTATAAAAATGTCTCTTGCTTTCAGCAGATTTGTTTTTTCTTTTGCGATCCTGTATAGGAATCATTTGTTTTAGTAGTTGAGTTAAATTTATTTATTAAACATAGTCATTGATATGATAAATTTATTTGGCCTTGGTTTTATCACAATTTTTTGTTATCCTATCTTTTAAAAACAATCTCACTATGTGGTTGCTTTTTGTGTGTACGTGTGTGTGTGTGTGTGTGTGTGTGTGTGTGTGTGTGTACAATATAGTCTGGATTTTCAGGGAAGTTGTGTTTTTGTTTCCTGTTGATCCTTCTAATTTTTTTTTTTTTAATTTGAGAGGAGGGGAGATAGAGAGAGACAGACTCCCACACATGCCCCGACCAGGATCCACCTGGCAATCCCCATCTGGGGCCATGCTTGCAACTGAGCTATTTTTAGTGCCTGAGGTGGAGGCTCCACAGAGCAATACTTAGCACCTGGGGCCAATGTGCTTGAATCAATCAAGCCATGGCTGTGGAAGGAGAAGAAAAAGAGAGAGATTGGGAAGGGTGATGAGAAGAGAAGCAGATGGTCACTTCTTTTGTGTGCCCTGACTAGGAATCGAACCGGGGACTTCCACAAGCTGGGTTGATACTCTACTACTGAGTGAATTAGCCAGGGCCTATCCTTCTAATTTTAATGTTAATGTAATTCTAGTAATCATCCATTCCTTTGGCCATTCTCTACTGTTAAAATTGTTTAAAATAATATTACATTTTCTATTCTTAATCTGTCTATCCTTACTTCACCTCTCCTTCATGATTTGACCTGTTTACATTTGTACTATTAAAAATGCTCATACCTATACTACTTCATTTGACAGTTTTAAATGATATTCCTTAATGTGCTGCTAGTATATATGTGATACTCTCTGAACTCTCTCTACCTCATATTCATTATTCTTTTACCCCCTCCCAATCTTAATGTATTGGATGTATCATTTTTCCATTTTCAGTTTATATAACATTTGCATTCAATTTTTTAACCTGATTTCCACATTTGTCTTAATCCTTTGTTTACAGTAAATATATTCAATGTTCTCCACCAGTCTTTTTGTCATGGTTTCTTTGGTTATTTCTAGTACTTTGGTTGAAGTTCATTCTCTAGTAATTTCCTGATGAAGGTTCAGGGAACAGCATTTGTGAGTTCTTTCATGTTCAAAACAGTTTGATGGTAGGTTCAATCTTGAAAAACAATTTGACCCGATATTAAGTAAGTTGGATTCCACTCTGAAGATCTTAATCGTGCTGCTCCTTTTTTATAGTATTGAATATTGCTGTTGAGAAATCTGGCATAAGCCTGAATTACTTTGTTTTTCATAAGTGATTGGATGTTTTGGCCTGGCTGTTCATAGGATTTTTTATTTTGGAAGACTAATAATTTTTTAGTAAGCTGTAACATGGTGCTGGGAATTTGGGGTCAGTCTTTTCTGACATACAACTTATTCTTTCAACTTGCACACTGGTGTCTATCCTATTTTAAGTGCAGTTTTCTTGATTTGTATTTTTAAATATTTATAATGTTATTTTGCTTTTTTTGGAGGGGTATGGAAGGAGGATATTGTCCACTATATTTGTTTGATGTCCTTTGTTTGGCATATTCGGTCATTTTCTTTCTAATCCTTTTTTTTTTTTTTAAAAAAGAGAGACAGGGAGAGAGATGAGAAGCATCAACTCATAGTTGCATTACTTTAGTTAATTGCTTCTCATATGCGCCTTGATGGGGTAGAGGGGCTCAAGCTGAGCCAGTGACCCCTTGCTCAAGCCACCTACCATGTGATGATGTCAGTGATCTACGCTCACACTTGTGAGCCTGTGCTCTAGCCAGTGACTTCGAGGTTTTGAACCTGGGACTTCAGCATCCCAGGTCGACACTCTTATCTGTTGTACCACCCTGGTAGGCAGTCTTTTTCCCCCAACCCTTTTAACATTTAAATTATAGTTTTCTCATTATTAGGCCATATCCTTTATTTTATTTTCGTTTCCAGTGTCTGTTCACGACTGTATTCTATTCTAATTTGTCTTTATTTCTCATTTGATCTTTTTCTATTTTGCCACCCTTTTATATGTCTTCTTTTTGTCTTGCCATCTCTACTTGCTTTGTGATCTTCCAAATAGACAAAATTGCTTTAAAAGATTTTACAGATTGTGGCAAATATTTGGCCTGTAATCATTTGCAGGCATCTATCTGCTCCACAGCTTTTTTGTCAGAATTTTACATTTCCTTGCCTTTTTTAAAAAAATTTTTTATTTTTCTGAAGCTGGAAACGGGGAGGCAGACAGACAGACTCCCGCATGTGCCTGACCGGGATCCACCCGGCACGCCCACCAGGGGGCAATGCTCTGCCCCTCTGGGGTGTCGCTCTGCTGCGACCAGAGCCACTCTAGTGCCTGGGGCAGAGGCCATGGAGCCATCCCCAGTGCCCTGGCCATCTTTTGCTCCAATGGAGCCTCAGCTGCGGGAGGGGAAGAGAGTGACAGAGAGGAAGGAGAGGGGGAAGGGTGGAGAAGCAGATGGGTGCTTCTCCTGTGTGCCCTGGCCGGGTATCGAACCCGGGACTTCCGCACGCCAGGCCAACGCTCTACCACTGAGCCAACCGGCCAGGGCCACGTTTTCGTGCTTTTTATCTTAAAGTATTTTTGTTTAGATGTAAGTTCCTTCTTATTTAAACAAATCAGATGTTCTTGGGCTAGCTGTGTTATGCAAGGCTTCTTTTGGGAAGCACATATTGCCCGAACAATTACTACTCTTTCCTGGACAAAGGGCTTCCTGAAAGTGTGACTGGTGTAATATCTGATTTTATACTTCTCTGTACCAAATGAAGGCCAGGGGTCTTCTGCTATCCTATTTGCGCCAGCTTCTGTACCCATTTTTACAAACAGGATATATTTTTGCACTTCATTATGTGTCTTTCACATTTAGAATGCATGTTTTTGTTGATGCTTTATAGATCTCTTACCATTGGGTCCTTTTTCTTGCTCTTATCTACTTTCAACTGCCTGTCTTCTGTCTGAACTTGGTTGCTTTGAGTAGTGCTTTCATATGTTCTGGAGTCAGGACTTTATCAGATACCGTACTTAGTTTCAGTGAAAGTAAAATATTTTATTGGTTCTTGGCCTTTTGGCTAATCTCAAAGTGCCATGAAAGTAAACTTTTTAGAATTTGATTGTTGTGGCTTTTGGATAAATCCCAGAAGGAGAAGGGTGAAATGTTAACTTATGGAGCATGGTCATCTGGGAGGTTCTATTTTACTGTTTCAAAATGGCACCCACCTTCTTTTCTCTGAAAATCCTACCTAAACTTTTAGGTACTAACAAAGCAACAGACCATGGTCTATCTACTGGGAGGAATGAAAATGAGAATGCTGTTCAGATGGTGTCTGCTGTTTTTGAAATTATAGTATATGGCAATAAAGTAATATTGCAGACTGGTCACAAAAAATATTGCAGAATGTCTAACCCTGGAAAAGAAGGGATAACCTGAGGTAATAGTAAGGGCTAAGGCTGAATAAAAGATGACCAGTTGATCTTAGACCATAGCTAAGTCATATCATTTATAACTTCATAAATGATAAAAATCTTATACTTTAAAATCTTAAATCTAAGCCTAGTTTTTATTTAAGTTGCCTTCTTGCCTTTTGAATATTTCTTTGGGCTATTTTGCTGTCCTTAGTTATTAAATCCTTTAACACATTTCAGTCCACCATGTCCATTCTTAGGTGTCAGTGGTTTATCATTCACCTGTTTTATAGGGATATGAAACTGTTTAAAAGATACTGTGGCCAGACCTGTGGTGACGCAGTAGACAAGCTTTCCTAGAACACTGAGGTCGCCAGTTCAGAACACTGGGATTGCCTGGTCAAGGCACATATGGAAGTTAATGCTTCCTCTCCTCTCTCTCTCCTCTCTAAAAAATGTAATTTTATTTTTAAAATCTGATTATATCTTTTCCATAAAGAAAAGAAAATAGAACAACAAGCAACTGATCACCTATTATACATATCATAATATGTAGGTATTTAGGGTTACTTTTATAGATTTATCAAATTAGACATTTTTAAAGAATATAAACTTTGCGTCTGACCAGGCAGTGGTGCAGTGCATAGAGCATCGGACAGGGATGTGGAGGACTCAGGTTCGAGACCCCAAGGTTGCCAGCTTGAGTGCGGGCTTATCTGGTTTGAGCAAGGGTCACCAGCTTGAGTCCAAGGTCGCTGGCTCGAGCAAGGGGTCACTCGGTCTGCTGTAGTCCCCTCATCAAGGCACATATGAGAAATCAATCAATGAACAACTAAGGAGCTGCAACAAAAAATTGATGTTTCTCATCTCTCTCCCTTCCTGTCTGTCCCTCTCTCTGACTCTGTCTCTGCCACAAAAAAATAAAAATAAATTTAAAAAAAGAATGTAAACTTTGCTTTACACTCTACTATTGATTACTAGATTATTTTATAGATTTCAGAAAATAATCAAGTCTCTAATAAGACTCAGAAAAGTTTCTGCAGTCTGAAAGCCAGATTTAATGTTTGAGTGTATAGGAGTATCCACATTTTTAATTAGCAAGATGTCCTGTATTATATCATTTCTGTGAATTACGATTTTTTTTTCCCATTGCTGTTTGAGATCCTTTTTAGTAAAAGTGTAGGTAAGGTAAGGAGTTTGTCTATCAGACTGATGCTACTGCTAACATCATTTGTACTAAGACATATATTTTGAGTCATTTTTCTAATAGTGCTGGTAGATTTACTCTGAATCATCATTTTCTCCATTTATCCTTAAATCAAAAACAGCATTTTAAAGAAAAAACAGCCTGGCAAAAGTCCTTAGAAGTAGCCTATTTTAAGTTTGAGCTCTTAAATATATCTCAAGAAGAATCTAGAAGCATATAGAAAAACCTTTCTCATTTTCTTCTTTTTGTTATGGTTTCATTTCAACTGTATTTATTCTGAGTAGTAGACTACAGAGGATCATATTGTATTAGAGAACTAATGCATTTATCTATTTATCATGACTTAACTCTTTTTTAAAATTATTATTATTTTATTTTTAAACAAGAGGAGGGGAGATAGTGAGACAGACTCCCTCTAGCGCCCTGACTGAAATCCACCTGGCAACCCCTGTCTGGCGGTGATGCTTCAATCAACCAAGCTATCCTCAGTGCCTGAGGCCAATGCTTGAACCAGTTGAGCCATTGGTGTGATAGGGGAAGAGAGAGAGGAAGGGGAGAGAAGGGAAGAAAAACAGGTGGTCATTTTTCATGTGCGCCCTGACCGGGGACTGAACCAGGGATGCCTGCACACCAAGCTGATGCTCTATGCACTAAGCCAACTGGCCAGGGCCTTTGTCCTTTTTGAGGGGTCTATTTTATTCAGTATTTTTTCTCCTCTCTCTCTTTTTTTTTTTTTTTGTATTTTTCTGAAGCTGGAAACGGGGGGAGACAGTCAGACAGACTCCCGCATGCGCCCGACCGGGATCCACCTGGCACACCCTTCAGGGGGCGAAGCTCTGCCCACCAGGGGGCGATGCTCTGCCCCTCCGGGGCGGCGCTCTGTTGCGACCAGAGCCACTCCAGCGCTTGGGGCAGAGGCCAATGAGCCATCCCCAGCGCCCGGGCCATCTTTGCTCCAATGGAGCCTGGCTGCGGGAGGGGAAGAGAGAGACAGAGAGGAAGGAGAGGGGGAGGGGTGGAGAAGCAGATGGGCGCTTCTCCTGTGTGCCCTGGCAGGGAATCGAACCGGGACCTCTGCACGCCCGCCAGGCCAACGCTCTACCACTGAGCCAGCCGGCCAGGGCTTTCTCCTCTCTTTTGATCTATTTTAGATTTTTGGTGATGGGGGGGGTTGATTTTTTTCTTCTAGGTTTCAAAAATGACAAGTGAACAAAATAAGTGCAATTGAAGGAAATATTACAGGTCTGTTTTGGATCAAAGGCCCAGTTTCCCAATGTGACACAGGAAGTTTCACTAGTGATCTAATATTTCAGTGTGACAGGAGAGAAAGTGCATGTTGTTATTTTAGAAATGAAATAGACTTTTAGAATTTCATTGCCTTTTTTAAAAAATTTTTTTATTTTTCTGAAGCTGGAAACGGGGAGGCAGACAGACAGACTCCCGCATGTGCCTGACCGGGATCCACCCGGCACGCCCACCAGGGGGCAATGCTCTGCCCCTCTGGGGTGTCGCTCTGCTGCGACCAGAGCCACTCTAGTGCCTGGGGCAGAGGCCATGGAGCCATCCCCAGTGCCCTGGCCATCTTTTGCTCCAATGGAGTCTCAGCTGCGGGAGGGGAAGAGAGTGACAGAGAGGAAGGAGAGGGGGAAGGGTGGAGAAGCAGATGGGTGCTTCTCCTGTGTGCCCTGGCCGGGTATCGAACCCGGGACTTCCGCACGCCAGGCCAACGCTCTACCACTGAGCCAGCCGGCCAGGGCTTTCTCCTCTCTTTTGATCTATTTTAGATTTTTGGTGATGGGGGGGGTTGATTTTTCTGATGTTGCTGCTAATTTACTAATAACACATTTAGGAAGAGTTTAAGTCAGTTGGTTTATGTTGTGAAAGAATTACTTGGGTGACTATTAAAAAGCTTAGATTTCTGGGCTTGTCTTTCAACATTGTGGTTTCTTGGTCTGAGTGGGCCTAGGAATAAGCATTTTGACAAACACTTCTGGAATTCCTTGCATTGCCCTTTGAGAAAAACTGCCATGGAGAAATTCTACAACTAAAAATTGTGGAAATAAATGAATTGGTTATACCTTGTTGGGGAAAAAGAAACTCATGTTTGAAAGTGTTCTGCATGATAACCAGTTTATGTAGCATCTTGATTTTGCTCATGAGGAACTAAATTTTTTCTTTAAATATTTAACCATTCTGGATATCAAAACATAACTGTTGAAGTTTTCAAGACATAATTGTTGCTTCTTTCTTTGTTCTCCATACATTTTTAGCATTTTTAGTATGAAGAATGGCAGGTTAGCTGTGCTCAATGTCCAGTGTTACCAGATATTATGAAATTTATTATATCACTTGATAATTAACATATACATGACACATAAAACTACATTTCTATATCTTGACATGGATCTAAAGTAAATGATTTTTAGTTTAATTTAGTAAATTTAAGCATTTAAATTATTATTAATAAGACACATCTGAAATGGTAAATTGTAAGGAAAGAACTTTTATATCAATAACCAAGTCCTGATTTTAAGATTTTTCTTTTTGTTTATTAGGATGATAGATATATATTGGTTGAAGTCTTTAAATTTATGTATATGTGCCACAAACTTTTGGTGAATATTTTTACAGATATATTACCAAGCATAGTTTTACATGGTCTGGCTTTAGATAGAAATACAGAATCATATTTTGGTAACTGGTTTTTTTTTAAAGGATAAATAAGGCTTCTATTTTTTCTCTTTCAGCACTGCTGTCCAGACTTGAAAATTATTTTTTTCGGAGCAGCTAAAAGAGCTAAAACAGACTTTTCAAGTGCAGCAAATACAAATAATACTAATGATTCAGAGAAAGGAAAATTGATCATGTTAGTTAATGACTTTTATTATGGAAAACATGAAGGAGATGTCCAGGAAGAACAGAAGACTCATACAACCTTTAAATGCTTCAGTTGTTTGAAAATTCTTAAAAATAATATTAGGTATGTAAGTGCTTATTTTTATTTCTGTTTCAAAATTGAAATGCAGATATAAATGGTGTCTCTTTAACTTGCATTTCTCTTGCCAATCTAGATTTAAGACTTTCTATTAAGAACAAAGGCAGATTCTCTTACTGAAAAGCTTTTGTCCTCGTATTTTAGAGTTGACTCCTGGATTTACTTGTATTTCTTTAAGATAACTTTAGAAAGGATGAGCATTATTTCAAATAAAGCAAAATTAATTTCTTTTTCTATATTGATCAAGGAATTTTCCTGAAGATCATTATTTTTAGCTGCTTTTGAGTTTTATTTTTCTTTACAAGTGCCACTTCTTTTTGCCCTGGCTGGTTGGCTCAGTGGTAGAGTGTCGGCCTGGCGTGTGAATGTCCTGGGTTCATTTCCTGGTCAGGGCACACAGGAGAAGTGACCATCTGTTTCTCCACCCCTCTCCCTCTTTCCCTGTCCCACAGCCATGGCTTGATTGGTTTGAGCGAATTGGCCTCTGGTACTGAAAATGGCTCTGTGACCTTTTCCTCAGGTGCTAAAAAAGTGGCTCAGTTGCTGAGCAACAGCCCCAGATGGGCAAAGCATTGCCTCCTAGTGGGCTTGCTGGGTGGATCCCCATCGGGATACAAGCGAGTCTATCTCTGTCTCCCCTCTTTTCACTAAAATAAAAAAAAAAATAGAACCACTTCTTTCTCTTTTTATTGAACTTATTGGGGTGACACTGGCTAACAAAATTATACAGGTTTCAGATACACAATTTCACACTATATGCATACTGTACTGTGTGTTTACCACCCTAAGTCAAGTCTCTGTTCATCACCATCTATCACCCCATCTATTTACCTTCCTCCACCTTTCCCCATCACCTATCCCCCCAGCAGTCACCACAGTATTGTCTGTGTCCATGAAGTTTTTCTCTAATTTTTTCTTTTTTTGCTCAATCCTCCCACCTCACCGCCCAACTCCCCCTCCCCAATAGCTGTCAGCCTGTTCTCTATGAGTCTGTCTTCTACTTCACTTGTAAATTCATTTTGTTTGTTAGATTGCACATATGAGTGAAATCACATGGTACTTATCTTTTTCTGTTAGGCTTATTTCCCTTAGCATAATGCTCACCAGATCCATTCATGCTGTCACAAAGCACTTTATGTTTTGTCCAGTTTGACCTTCTCCATGCTAATTTATTTAATGCTCAAATTTTTTAGTTGATACTTATACTTTTTTTTTTTAAGGTGAGAGGAAAGGAGATAGTAAGGCAGACTTCTGCATGTGCCCTTACTGGGATCCACTAGGCAACCCCATCTAGGGCCAGTGCTTGAATACTGAGCTATTTTTAGTGCCAGAGACTTGATACACACCAACAGAGCTATCCTCAGCTCCTGGGGCCACCCTCGAACCAATCGAGCCATTTATTACCTTTGGGAGGGGAAGAGAGAGAGAAAGGGGAGAAGCAGATGGTTGCTTCTCCTGTTTGTCTAGTAATCAAACCTGAGAAGTCCATATACTGGGCCAGTGCTCTATCCACTGGTCAGAACCTAATACTTGTAATTTTTAGAACATTTACCTTGCAGGAAAAGTGATCTTTTTTAAATTGAGTTTTATTGGAGTGACGTTGATTAATAAAATTATATAAGTTTCAGGTGTACAATTCTATAATACATCATCTGTTACTGCATTGTATGTTCACCACCCACACCTTCTTCCATCATAATTTATCCCCTCTTTACTCTCTTCTTCTTCCATCCACTTTTTCTTTCTAAAGAAGAAAATGTTCTTTAGAGAACTATCAGTTCTAGGAAGAATGTCTGCTTTATTTTAAAACTTAAGCCTTTTTAAAAGTAGAGATTTAATTTCTAGTGGAATTTTGAAGATTTTATACATGTATGCTTTAAGTTTTAGGAATTAATTTGTAATCTTTGTGTTATATAGCAAACTAGTGGCTGTCTTATAAATGAGTTAATAACAAGAACAAAGTAAAAAGATATATTGATTGATATTTTTCATTGGTTATATAGCTTTACATGTATACTGCTCACAAAAATTAGGGGATATTTTAACATGAGTATGAAGCAATAAGAAGCATTTGATTTTTTTTAATTAAACAATAACATCAGAAAAGCAAACAAGTCGAATAAATTTGTTCAGTAATGCAAATGAGATGCAAAACCAACTTTTATTTCATTGGTGAAAATGCACTATACAAAAGGCTGAAAGTACTAGAATATCTGCATGTTCCCTGACAGCCTAATTTTTGAGCAGTGTATATTAGGTAAGGTTATTTTTCCATAATTTTATTGTAAAATATTTTTAAACTTTCAGCAATGTTTTTAAATTTTTACAATGGACACCTATATAGTTAATCATCTTGATTCTCCCATTAGCATTTTACTGTACTTCTCTTTATCAAATATTCATCTTTTTTTCAAACTACTTTTTTGTGTGTGTGCATTTCAAAGTAAGTTGTAAATAGTATAAGGGGTGTATGTGTGTGTGTGTGTATGTACATAAACATATATGTATGCCTTTTATGTTTATCCTTGATAACTATTATTTGTAATTAACATTTAGGCATCAGTAGGTTACTTCTGAGCCCAGTATTTTATTTTCCTGTGAGTTCTTCTTGGGCTCAAAAAAACATAGAGAAGAATCCTGAAATACACTGTGCTATACTTCTATAGCAATTATGAATGCTTTGTTTATGGGAGTATTTTAAGTTTTCAACATTCTTTCACATATATTATTTCATGAGTTTTCATATTTATCTCCTTTTATCAAACTTTAACAGACATCAGTACATAATGGTCCTAGTAGTTTTACAGAAAATTTACAGTACTTAAGTGATATAATACTGAAACAATACTGCAATAGAACTTTGTCACAAATTTTCATATTCTTACCTTTGTTTTTGCATTTTTCTGAAGTGAGAAGCAGGGAAGCAGAGAGACAGATTCCCATATGATCAACCCTGCATGCTCACTAAGGGGCAATGCTCTGCCCATCTGGGGCATTGCTTCCTTATGACCGGAGCCATTCTAGTGCCTGAGGTGGAGGCCATGGAGCCATCCTCAGTGCCCAGGCCAACTTCTTGCTCTAGTGGAGCCTTGGCTGTGGGAGGGGAAGAGAGAGACAGAAATAAGAGGAGCAAGGGTAGAGAAGCAGATGGGCGCTTCTCCTATGTTTCCTGGTCAGGAATTGAACCTGGGACTTTCACACGCCGGGCTGATGTCCTACCACTGAGTTAGCTGGCCAGGGCTTTCTTACCATTTTAAGTGTAAAATATACCAGAAAAATTATGTTAGTAAATAAAGTAAATTGCATGGAAATATGGTTTACTTAGCTCCTTGTTATATCTAAATATTATGTATATTATGTTAGGAGTTATTTGAGCAAGTGTTTTTTGCTTTTCCTTTAAGATTAGCCTATTTAATATTAAACATGAAAATAGAGCATTTCTCCTTTTGTTACTTTTTCAGAAGACTAGTTATATATTTCTAGAATACCAGAATATATAGACATTTAAGCAGTGAGATTTGATAACATCCAGGAATAGAATGTTTTTTGAAATACTGATAAATATAACCTTAATGAAACACTTCCTAATCAAAGAAGTTATATATGTTAAGTAACATTTTATCTATATAGTAGAAAATGGAAAAGCAAAATGATGTTTGTCGGGAGTAATAAAAAACTGATACAGGTTTCTACTCTCTGCCCTATGAATATATTGTGGGGTGGTATTTTTTTTCCCTTACATAGAGTGTCACCAAAAACACTTAGATTTATTTTATTCTGTGAACATCCTTGCAGGAAGTTTAGGGTTTTTGTTTGTTTGTTTGTTTCCCTTATTTCCATCTGTTGTTTTAAGTAGTATGAGCTCCTGATGCGGGGCTCATAATAATGGTGAAAAAGCTTGCTAGTTAAGAGATTATTCTATATTGATATACTTTAATTGCTTAAAGTTGTAAGCTGAAATTTTAATGGTTTGTGACCTTTTCTCTATATGTAAATGTTTAGCTAAGACTAGGATTTTCTATATATAGGTGTGTGTAGAGCTGGTGTGAAAACCAAAGGAGGACATAAAGATATTTTAAGGTGTGTCATAACCTATTCTAAAGAGAAGTAGTGTTATGGAGGTGTGGAAAAGATAAATGTTATGCCCTTCATGATGATTACTATCCAGATTGATAACATTATCAATCTTCATTTTAAGATTACTTCTTTTAGGGACTCAAAGTGAATCATTTGTTAATAGCTGCCCTAGTCTAAAAATTGTTGTTTTGATTGAATAACTTTACTTTCAAATACAGCAAAAAGCTTCAGTAAGCTTTTTTTTTAATAGGTATTCCCATCTATATTGCACTCTCTGCTGTTGAAGGTCAATATTCCTGCTCATAAGAACCCTTTTAGGGAAGCTGAAATAGCAGAATGTAAAACTGAAAAATGTACATTGCCAACGAAGGGCACAGTCTGCAAGTTAAAATGAACAGTCTGTGCTAACAGTAAACTGGTATTATTAAATAAAACAAAAGATTCTTGTAATTGTAGGCATTAAAATTGCTATTACATGCATTTAGAAACCAAGACACAAGGAAAAAACACCAGTAATTTGTCTTTTAGCTGCTGGAATCTATTATATGTCTTCACGGCCTTGAAAGATTACTCTTATGACTCTCTAGCTGCTTCTGGTGGTAGGGTTTCCTTCCTCTAGTGTTTTACTTGAAAATGTAAGTAGTATTTTATGTGTAGAAAAGAAGCTTACTGTTTTACCGTAAGAAAACATTTTATTAATATGAAGTTATTAAGAGTTAGAGCAAATTACTGATATTTCAGATGAATTATATTAAAGGATATTAAAAACCAACATGAAAGAAGAAAAGGTGTTTATTTAGTCACTTAATAAAGTGACTAAAGTGCACACCTTTCTAGAGGAATTTAAGGCTTTTAATATTTTATTTTGAGTAATATATTTATATTCTAAGATTCAGATACTTATTTGTGAGATTTTTATTTTTAAACCTGAATTTTGCACCTGTTGACATTCATTTATAGGTTTATGAACCACATGAAACACCATTTGGAACTTGAGAAGCAGAGCAGTGAGAGCTGGGAAAACCACACCACCTGCCAGCACTGCTACCGTCAGTTCCCCACACCATTCCAGCTGCAGTGTCACATCGAGAGCACGCACACACCCCATGAATTTTCTAGTGAGTCTCAATTTCATTTAAGTATCCAGTATCATTGATTTTGGCAGTACTAATTCGAAGAAAATGTAGGCCTGTTAGAAAAATAAGAATAAGGGGGAAAAAAAGAAAATAAAAGAATAAGAAAAAGACTTTAGAATTTAAGGGCAAAATGGAAAAAGTTACATTTTAAATAATATAAACTTTTAAATAGTTACAAAAATTAAAGTTTCTCTTGTAAATAATTAAGGTAAATAACCTGAGCATTATATGTGGGAGGCTAAATTAGAAGCCTCAGATTATACTTTTCAAATACAAAATCAGTGCCCTTTATTTAAACTTGTGTAAGAGAAGTAACTACAATGGAAGTTTAAAATCATGGATTTTTGGAACTAGAGCACATGGGTTCAAATCCCAGCTCAACCTCTTAAAATAGCTATGTGATCTCAGGCAAGTTACTCTTAATATTTCAGTAATGGGAATAATTGAAATACTGGCTTCATAATGTTACAGGAATTGAGTTAATGTAAGTAAAGTGCTTTGAACATAGTCAACTGTAAACTGTTCACTACCACCAATTCTGCTATTATATTATTATTATTATTATTACTGTTATAGATGCATAAAATGAATTATATATGTTTGCCTCCAGAGGTACTTTATTTTAAAAATTAAAAATTTTGAAATATAATTGACATAAAACATTAGATTAGTTTCAGGTGTACAACATAATGATTTGATGTATATCTGTGTATGTATATCTTGAAATGATGTAATGTCTTTCCTCCCCACACTTTTAGCCATTTGCAAAATCTGTGAATTATCATTTGAAACAGAGCATATTCTTTTACAACATATGAAGGACAATCATAAACCGGGTGAAATGCCATATATTTGTCAGGTATATACATATTTTAATATGTACTTAGTGTTTGTTTTCTATTGTTTTGATTACAAGATTTAAACCTATTAGGCCAGGAGTCAGCAAGATTTTCTATAAAGGGCCAGACAGTAAATGTCCAGGCTTTAAGGGTCTTATGGTCTCTGTTGCAACTAATCAGTTCTGCCATTATGGCACAAAGGCAACTGCAGATAATAAGCAGATGAGTGAATGTGACTGTGTTTGAGTAAAGCTTTATTTATGGACACTGAAATTTAAATTTCATATAATTTTCATATTTAATAAAATATATCCTTTTATTTTTCTAATTATTTGGATAAAATTGGTTACTAAAATTAAAATCCCTCTTGTAAATGATTTGCTAGTAGACAGTCCTGTGACATAATTCATGCATTGTATGTAGACTCAGTAGAGAGTTGGAATTGGCCTACAAGCCATTGTGTACCCATGTGTTTATTGGACAAAGAAAAGTCCTGTGGGAAAAAGGTATATGAGGGAAACATGGCATTTCAAATCCAAATGGATTTGAAATAAACTATGTTGTGTCTGGGGTACTATCCATCCTTGAGAAGTTCTCTAAAGATCTTGCTCATATGATTTTGGATATAGAGATGCCAACCAAATGCTTTGGGAACTGATATTTTCCCAGAATTTGAAAGACTAGGAAAGCAAGAGAAAAATAAGTTGCCATTGCCATAGCCCTGGAGATCACTTATAAGCTAAAAGATGCTGTTTTATGTAGCAAAAAAAAAAAAAAAATCCTTTATAGGACAAGCGATGTAATAGCTTGAAAATTCAGGTCAGGATATAGGGTGATAGGTAAAAAGATATCTAGTTATATTTTGGGAACTATCCTTACACTTTGGGAGATAACTTTTCTCAAAGATTATCTTTAGTGCTTATGTAGGTTTCATAGCTGAATTGGTAGTAAATAATGTTATTGTTATTTTGTAATTATATATTATATTAAGTTTTGAGATAAACATTCTTTTTATTTGTAGGTTTGCAATTATAGATCGTCATCATTTTCTGATGTAGAAACTCATTTTAGAGCATCCCATGAAAACACTAAGAACTTGCTATGTCCATTTTGCCTCAAAGTTATTAAAATTGCAACACCCTATATGCATCATTATATGAAGCATCAGGTAAGATTATCAGTTCTTATTTGTTCATGTTGTTTTAGTGAAAAGATAGATTATGATTTAGAAACATTGGTTAGATTTGTTCTACAAGGGAAGCAACGTTGTTCCAAGTGGCACTACTAATTTGCAGTTAGGGCTGAATTACTTGTGAAACATCAACTTTTTCTTGCTTCCTTTCTAGTGATGATGTAGCTCATAACTGAAAATTCTAAAAGATAGCTAGAAATAAGAAACCTAAGAATTGAAGGAAGGAAGGGAAGGTGAGTGGAATATCTAAAAGATCAGACAGTTCTAGGGGTGGTTTGGAATTTTGAAGGTATTTAACAGAAGCAGGGGAAAATATGATTGAACTGACAAAGAAATGATTGGGCCCTGGCTGGATAGTTTGGTTAGTTAGAGCCTTGTCCTGAAGCACATAGGTTTTTGGGTCAATCCCTGGTCAGGGCACATACAGGAATAGATCAGTGTTCCTTCCTGTCTCTCTTTCTCCCTTTCTGTCTCTCCAAAAATCAACAAAATAAACATTAAAAAGAAAGAAAGGAATTATTGGAGACTCATATCTTATTTTTCTCCTTTTTAAAAATTTTTTTTAGTGAGAGAGAGAGAGAGAGAGGGAGAGACAGGGATAGAGAGACGAGAGAGGCATGAGAAGCATCAATTCTTTGTTGTGGCACCTTAGTTGTTCACTGATTGCTTTCTTATATGTGACTTGACTGGGGGGCTCCAGCTGAGCCAGTGACCCCTACTCAAGGCAGTGACCATTGGGTCATGTCCGATCCCATGCCCAAGCCCACATTCAAGCCAGCGACCTCAGTGTTTCAAACCTGGGTCCTCAGCATCACAGGCTGATGCTCTATTCAATGTGCCACTACACTGGTCAGGATTAGGCATCCTTCAAGGTATTGCAAGTTATGTAATTATTTACTACTTTATTTATACTTTCTAGCCCTCTTATTATGAGAAGACATGTCACCATTGACCAAGAGTTGTCTTTTATAGCTGCAAGTGATAAAGGAAACAAAATAATACTTATTGCTGGATATACGAACACCACTAAAGAATTATATAATATTTAGGTCATGACTCGTTTTGTGGATGGCTTCTGCTATTTCTCTTACATAATTTTTAGGATCCAGCATTTGTGCTTATACCCTTCTCTTGAATTCTGATTTTTTGCTTAGGAGTTCTTTTCCTGAAGCAATTAAATCATCCTTTGTTTGGGCTGAACACTTAGATGCAACACTGAATCTGCTTTTTGGTGTTTGAAAGAGCACCTATGCCTTTGCCAAATCCAGAAGTCTTACCGAATGATTATGTAACCAAGTTTTTAAACCTCACTAGTCAGCTCATTACAAATTTTTATCATTGATTAAATTGGCATACCAATTTATTCAGTATTGGTTGCTCACTTTGCTTTTAGTTACAGTCATTAGATAATCAATAATCATAAAATTGACTTAAAATGTTTTTTAATTGGGAATGATCCTAAAATTAGAACTTCCAAATGGATTTGAAATAAGCTATGTTGTGACTGGAGTACTACCCATCCTTGAGAAGTTCTCTCAAGATCTTTCTGTTCTAGGTTTCCTTAACATTGCCCCATCAGGTGTTTATAGATGTTTTTCCCCAAAATTATTACTGGTAATTAAATTTGGTAATGCCTAGATTTACAAAATTAAACAGTTTTCTCTATTTTTTCTAAAATAAGACTTCTTAGAACTTTTAATATGCTAATATAGTGTAAATTCCCAAGTTAGGGATATAAGTATATATTATTCCCCAAACTTATTTGGCCACTGAATCTTTTATTTGGTGAATACCTGTTAACTTTTCTTGAGGAGCAGTTTAGGAAATTCTATTCTTGGTACTCTATATTTCAACTTTGGCCTTTAATTTTGAAAGGGAAAATGAGATATAACACAGTATTTCTATTTCATTATGGGTATTTTCACATAATTTTTTCCATATGCTTTACTAAGCTCCATGTAGATGTGGGAATAATGATAATTATGAAAGAAATGTGTGGTCTCTCTGTGTGGGCTGTGTGATTTATTATCAGTTTTTATACCTAAATTTTCTGTCATCACTTGCCTTGGGTTCCCAGTTTCCTTATTTGTTTGTTTGAAGTACCTAAGAGGTAGAAAGCTCACAATAGGGGAAAATCTGTTAAGGAAGGATAATTAGGCATCCTTCAAGGTAATGCAAGTTATGTAATTATATTTACAAGACTGGAAAACCTTAGCTGAGCAAGATTATAACCTTATAATTGAGATGCCACATTATTACTGCAGTATTTGACAATAAAAATAGTTGACTCTGGCTCATTTAATGTCTTTGAAGATTTTGGTTGTAACTTTTTTTCAAAGAGGTTCTATTATTAAGTCTTGCGTGATTTTAGAGCTAACATCCCAGTTTGTATGACTTTCAAGATAGTGAAAGTGGGCCCTGGCTGTTTGGCTCAGTGGTAGAGTGTTGGCCTGGCTTGTGGATGTCCCAAGTTTGATTCCTGGCCAGGGCACACAGGAGAAGCGACCATCTGCTTCTCCACCCCTCCCCTCCCTTTCTCTCCTTCCCTCTCTCCCTCCCCCAGCCATGGCTTGATTGGCTCCAGCAAGTTGGCCTCAGGCACTGAGAATGGCTCCGTGGCTTCCACCTCAGGCACTAAAAAAATATGGCTTGGTTGCTGAGCAATGGAGCAATGGCCCCAGCTGGGCAGAGAGCATCATCCCCTAGTGGGCTTGCTGTTTGGATCTCTCTTTGCTTCCCCTCTTCTCACTAAACAAACAAACAAAAAAATAGAAAAAATGGTTCAACATAGACAATTAAATATTTACCTGCTCTTGGGATGGTCACTATTTCCTTTGTTGAACATCACATTATTAAAATACGTATAGTATCTTTATCAGCCTTAGCACACTGAAATGCATATATGCACAAGAGAGATGTTCAAGACTTGTGTCCAACTAAGGGAATAATAGGTTAATGTATTCTGTCTCAGGGCTCTAGACAAATGTTTATTGAATGGAATGTCAGATATTTTAAATTAGTTAAATTTTACCTGCTGCACATAGCATTTTCTCTGTCACTCTCTTGCATTCTAACTCACTGTCCATTTATGTAACAAATATTTATTTGTTGCCTTGCTATGTGCCAGGGGCTGTTTTTGGTATTTTATAGCAGTGAACAAAACAAAGTTTGTACCCATTGGAATTTGTATTATAGTGGAGAAGGATAGTGAATATTGAGTGTTTATATTTGCGCGTATATTGCTAGCTAGTGATCGTTACTGTGGAAGACGGTGTACCAAGGCTTGGGGTGATGTTGGGAGTAGATGAGTGGTTGCTGTTTTATTGACTTTTAATTTTTTTATTTTGAGAGAGAAAGATAGACAGACAGGAAGGGAGAGAGTTGAGAAGCATCAACTCATAGTTGTGGCACTGTACTTGTTCATTGATTGCTTCTCATACATGCCTTGAAAGGGGAGCTCAAGCGGAGCCAGTGACCCGTTGCTTGAGGGAGCAACCCTGGGCTTCAAGCCAGCAACCTTTGGGCTCAACCTAGTGTATGACGTGGAATCACATCTGTGATCCATGCTCAAGCCGGCGACCCTGTGCTCAAGCTGGTGAACCTGCTCTTAAGCCAGCAACTTGAGACATCAGCGTCCTAGGTCAAGGTTGCTGTTTCATATATACAGTAATCAAAAATGGGCATCTTTGAAGGAGTAAGCCATGTGGAGATCTGGGAGAGGTAATCTTGTATAGGCAGTGAAGTGAGTGTGTACCTGGGGCACTCACAAAAGAGGCCAGTTGTGTCCAGAGCAGAGTAAACTAAGGGGAATAGTAGGAGGTAAGGTTATAGTAGTAGAATGCAGGCTAATTCATGTAGAACCTTGTAAACCAGAATCAGGATTTTAGAAAGCCCTCAGAGCATTATAAGCATGTGAAAGGTCTGCCATGTTTTAATATCATTGGCAACTATGGGAAGAATAGACTATAGGAAGGAAGAATATGACAGGGAGTAGATAGGAGGTTATTATAATAGCCCAAGTGAGTGGCTTGGACCATTATGGGAGCAGTGCTTTGGAGGTAGTGGGAAGTGGGAAGATTATCAAAGTTCTTGAAGGTGAAGCCAACAGGTTTTGATAATGGGTTGGGTATTGGGTGTGAGAGAGAGTGACCAAGGTTTTGTCCTAAGAATGGAGTTTTCATATACTGTCAAGAATGGAGTGTTCCTATACTATCATATGGGGAAGACTGAGGAAAGAACAAATTTTGGGGACAGGGATATAGGGAAGAAGTTCAGGATTCAGTTTTATCCATGTTGATTTTTTTTTTTTTTTTTTTTTTTTTTTTTACAGAGAGAGTCAGAGAGAAGGATAGATAGGGACAGACAGACAGGAATGGAGAGAGATGAGAAGCATCAAACATCAGTTTTTTATTGCGACACCTTAGTTGTTCATTGATTGCTTTCTCATATGTGCCTTGACCATGGGGCTATAGCAGACCAAGTAACCTTTTGCTCAAGTCAGTGACCTTTGGTCCAAGCTGGTGAGCTTTTGCTCAAACCAGATGAGCCTGCGCTCAAGCTGTCGACCTCGGGGTCTCGAACCTCTGTCCTCCACGTCTCAGTCCGACACTCTATCCACTGCGCCACCGCCTGGTCAGGCTTATCCATGTTGATTTGAGATGTAAAATAATGATATCAAATAAGCAGTTGGCTCAATGGTACTAATGCCATGAAACTGGATGAGGTAACCTAAGGAGTGATTATAGATAAAGAAGATTTCTGAGAACTGGATTCTGGAGAACTCTCTTTCTGACATGTTGTCTTGGTACCTGTTTCTTGGCCAAGTTTTCTCTTTTTCCTTCTTTTCTTTGAGCCAAATATAAGTGAATTTGTTTAAATTGCCTGTACCTATTATATAACCTAGTGTACCACACTTCTAAAATAGTCTTAAGATGCAGCTAGAACAGTAATACAAACACACTATATTTGTAGATTGCTTTGGACTTTGTAAAGAATTTATGAAATGCCTGCTATGTATCAGTAACTGTGACAAGTACTTCCTAGTATAATTCCTTATTTGAATTTTATAAATCATTAATTGTATTTAAATGGGAATAATGATTTTTCTTGCAGATTACAACTTTAGAGGAAACATTCTTTTATATTTACTTTAAGTTTATGTGTAGGTATTTGTATATATGTACTATATATAACTTTATGTACAGACATAATTTTAAATTCATTAGAGTAAAGATTATGATTGATATTATGTAGTAGGAAGAACACTGGATCAGTATTTTGGCAAAACTAACTAGCTATGGGAAAATAATTGAGATTTTTCTGGGGTCCTTTTTCCCATCTGTAGGATAATGACAGGATTGGGTTTGAGAAGGGACTCAGTCATGGTGTCTCAGTCAGTAAATATGTTGGGAATAGTTGTTTTGATTTATCTCTTCATATCCACATTGTTCAATATAGCAGCCTCTAATCATGTGTGACTTTAAAATTAAATAAATTAAAATTAAAGAAAGTAAAAATCCGGTTTCTCAGATATACTTGGCACATTTCAGATACTCAGGAACCACATTTGCCTAGTGGCTACTGTACTGGACAGTGCAGCTCTAGAACATTTTTATTATTGCAGAAAGTTTTATTAGATAGCACTGCTTTATACAAGCCTTTCTATAACAACTTTCTTGGAAATGTCTGGGATATCTGAATTTCTTTCATCAACTTTTTACCAATTGGAAAGAGCAAAAATTAAAAAGGATTTCTTTCTTTCTAGGATAAAAATGTAGTATAAGTTCATTTTCACAATATCCTTTGTTGAAATACTTTAAAATTATAATTAAAGGAACTTCCATACCACTATTGAGTATTTTCATTAGAACCTATTGCTATAACTTTCTTGTTCAATTTCTGTACAGTAACAGACATTTATGAAATCCAAATACTAATGCAAAGAGTGTTTTAAAAAAATATGAACTAATGCTTTGCTAATATTTATGATAGATATGAAATACTATTTAAAAATTATTTAGGTATCATTTAAATTAAATCAGAGCAGTTTCAGGACATAGAATTTGTGATTGTAGAAATTATTTTATTTCTGAAACAGAAAAAAGGAATACATCGTTGTACAAAATGCAGACTTCAATTTTTGACATGCAAAGAGAAAATGGATCACAAGACTCAGCATCATCGAACATTTATAAAACCTAAACAGCTAGAGGGATTACCTCCTGGAACAAAAGTGAGTTCAAATATGTTGTATTTTAACATTTGATATAATTATAAATGAGTTCCTACCTGGTTTGATCTATTGGATATTATACTTTAAAAAATTAATTTTGATTTTTATTAATACTCTGATTTCAAGTTCTATATTTCTTATGTTGAGATGAATCCTTCTAAACATTGTTTGTTTGTTGGTGTGTGCTATGCTAGAATGGTACTTCTTTGTAAAAAGTGCTACTAGATATTATGTTCCCTGGATCAGTGGGTTGTGTCAATATTATATACCCTATTTTTGAGTTATTCTTGTTGGCAGTGTATAGCTTGGTTTTATCCGCTAAACTTTGAGATCAGGAAACATGATTTATCTTTGTGTCTTCAGCACCTGGTATAGTGCTTTGAATGTCATAGGTACTTACATGTTTTTTGAAGTTGTTATTAGTGGGTTGGCTCTGAGAGAAGCAAGTTCTGTTGCTGGATAGCATTATGTTTTAAGTGAGCAAATACATATCTGACTGCATACTGATGATTACAATTTACCGTTCCCTTTTTGACTTATATACCTCTGTTTTTTCTGACTTCTTTATATACAGTCAGCTCTTGAATATTTGTTCCAGTGGAGGGAAACAGAGGCATGGATAATCCTAAGTGAAATAATCCCCCAAACATTTATATTTGGCTTTGAGTACTTACCTTTGAATGTGGGGTGTCTGTTATTTGAATTAACTAAACAATATAGTCATGCTCTGAAGACCTAGAGCAAGAGAAGCTATCCAGCATCCTTCCCTGCAGTCTATTCATTCCAGGCTGGGACTAGACATGCATAACATGAATGTAAGCGGTGCAGTCCTCTCTCATATTTTTTCTTATTAATGATCATAGCAGTAATAATAATAACGATACTAAATGTTTTTATAGCACCTTAATATTAGGCTTTCAATATGTTTTTTTGTAGGTTCTATTATTTAATTCATTCAGCAATCAGGTCAGGTAGACAAGGCTGGTATTGCCCCATATAAAGAAGCTTAGGAAAAGTTACTTATTCTAGGCCCCGTGTCTATTAGGAAGGAGTAATATAAGATTTAACTTCATGTATTTTTGATATCTAGGCCAATGCTTTTGTATGATACCAAAACATGTTTTACAGGAGATCCTCATAATAGGCATGGGAGGAGAATAGTCACATGATTAACGAGAATGTTGGTAGGGTTTTGTGTTTTCCATTGTCAACCAATTAATATATTTTTTGAATACTAAATTATAAGCTTTATATTAATGCTCTTTAAGGAAATTCCAAATATTAAAAACTCCATGAAGTATATTGAATTCATGTAATCCTATAACCTTTGTAAACATAAATCTGCCAAATGACCCCCTGGAAAGAGGAGGTCACCTTTACACTGGGTAATACATGGCAAAGAGTAATTTAATTTAAATGCAGTCTTTTCTAGAATTATTTTTCAGGCTTTGAGATTAAATTTGATCTCTATATGAGCTTTTTTTTTTTTTTAGTAATATTAGAGCATAAAAATATCTATGGAATGTATTATTTAATATTAATATAATTCTTAATTACTTCCATTAATAACATAAATGATATCAATACAAAATATAATGTTACGAGTAAATAAATATCAAATTTACTTTCATTTAAACATTTAAAATAAATGGAAGACATATCGAATTGTAGTTTTGTGTACTCTTTTCAAATAGTTGATATTTAATTTTTTGTTAGATGGTGATATTTTAATACTAATACAAGGATTAATTTTCTGAAGTTAATACTATTTTTATTTTTGTAGGTTACTATCCGAGCTTCAGTTGGACCTCTTCAATCAGGATCTTCAACCACACCTTCCATTAGTACAAACACTTCTATCCTTCAGGTCTCACCTCCAAGGACAAAAAGTATACCTGCTAAAAATCCCACAAAATCTAACACAAGTAAACTTAATACAACTAAATCCAATGCAAGTAAATCTAATGCCAGTAAGCCTAATGGAAGTAAATCTAAATTCAAATCAAAAATATCTAATATGCAAAAAAAACAAAGCACTTTGGCTAGTAGCAATAGAAAAAGTAAAGTCAATACAGCATTGAGGAACTTAAGGTAATCTTTTATTCCTGATATATAATACTAATTTAATCTTAAACACAATAAAAAAAATAATAAAGATAATAAAATAAAACCTTTTTTTTAATAGAAATGTACCCTATTACACAACTCTGTAATACATTTATATGCTATCACTTATGGCGTAAAGGCCAAACAATAAAAGTATTTTTTTTACAGCTGTTGTTGAGCAAGTACTTTATTATGTTTTTCCTATAATATTCATCTCTGACACTGGTATTATTACATGTTGTACTTATATCTTATGACATTTGAATTGGTTCAATTTAATTTCAGTGACAAGCATTAACTGATGTTAGATTGTTTACTTATTCTTTTGTTCATTGGTAATTTTCAAGTTATAAGTGTGTGTTTAAATATGTTAATTTAAATAGCTTGGCTTTAATTAACAGAATATTAATAAGGCTCTTCCTTATTATTTTTGTTTTAAAAAATATTTTTATCATTTTTTTTATATCTCCATAAGGTTTCGTCGGGGAGTTCACAAGTGCATTGAGTGTTGTTCTGAAATAAAAGATTTTGCAAATCACTTTCCTACTTACGTCCACTGTAGTTTTTGCGGATACAACACTAGCTGTAGCAAAGCCTATGTAAATCATATGATGAGGTAAGATGAGTTAAACATCTGTAATTACCAATTGAGTTATAATTCAGCAAGTTTGGTTTTTGAAAACAGTTATCCTATTGGAAGCCAGAGTTTATCTCTTCAAGGAGCTAAACATATATACTTAGCAGTAGAGAATTTCTAGAATGATGCCTGGCATAGTAACTCATAAAATTACTATAACTGAAATTGTGAGGACATTTGGATTAATAAAATTAGGTTTGTTAGAGAAATAGATTTTCTATGGGAATTTTTTTCCTGTAGACTTCAAAAATGGTTATTTTTAAAGATAAAAATTTAAATGTTTAAAATATATTTACCAAACAAATACATGTAATCTCATGAGTGTTAGTCTCTTTAAGGAGGTTACTTTGAGAGACGCCAGGATTTTTAGTGGTGTTAAGAACTTTATTGAATCTCTCTTTCTTGCTCTCCTCCCCTCCCTCTCTCCTTCTCTCTCTCTCTTTGTAATCCTTCTATCCACCTATGTATCAAACTGTCGTTGCATTCAGTCAGTAAAATGAGAGACTGTTTTAGTTACAATGCAATTATTGGAGTGTTTTTCATTAATTTACTCAACTTAGAGTATTTGAGTACTTACTATTTATGCAGAGAAACCCTTCACACAACTCATTACTTTCATTTGTATGAATCTCAGAAGATTTTTCAGCATGGATTTTTATATTTTAAAAATATTAATACAGTTTATAGATGATGTGTTATATAATTATGTACCTGAAACCTGCATAATTTTGTTAACCAGTGTTACACTAGTAAATTCAATTAAAAAATATTCTAAATTTTACAGTGTATGAAGTAGACTTCAATAAAGTTGTAAAAAAATAAATATGTTAATTTCTTAAAAAATAGTAAAAAACAATTGTTCAGATATAAACTAATTAGGTTGATTATTCAAAATGAGGTTGTTTCATTTTTTTTTTTTTAAGGTAGAATTAAAGTATAGAAGTGATTTTCTCATAGATCATAATATGACCTTTATGTTACTTGCTGGTCATTACCAGCTACTCCTTTCAAGGATTCTTTCTTCCTCCCTCCCTCACTCCCTCCCAGATGTGAGGGGGGGGGGGTGACGACCAGGGATCAAACTGGCAGTTCACCTTTCTTGATGCTACAGCAGCTCTCTCCCAGTTTTTATCCACCTATTGACTGACTAGCCTAATCTTATGGTACCCTAAGTTCTTTAGTGCCAGCACTTCATACCAACTTTTAAGTTATTGTATCCCACTTTCTTACCCCATACCATTTTAATTTCATCATATGCTCTATTTATTTCTTTTGAATTCCAATTTTCCCATCATTTTTAGGGCTTTGACTCCATTTTCCAAAGTCCAACATCACTCTTCTAGCTTTATAGTCAAATTCATCCTTGGTCATCTGTTTTGATTGCTTCTTTATTTTTGTTCTAGAATTCTTTATACCTTTAGTCATGCTCACCTGGTGCAAAGGCTAATGTGAGACTTGAATGTCTTCCTCTTCCAAACGATGTTCAGCTATAGACTGAACAGTGCTTGATATAATCAGTTCTAGCTCTGACTTCATGATCTTTAACTTCAATTGTGTTATATTTTTTTAAGTACTGTTTTATTTATTTATTTTTTGAGAGAGAGACAGGAAAGGGGGGAGGAGAGAGATGAGAAGTGTCAACTTGTAGTTGCTTCACTTGGGTTGTTCATTGATTGCTTTTCATACGTACCTTACATGAGTGGGGCTCATGCTGATACAGTGGCCCCTTACTCAAGCCAGTAACCTTCGGGCTCAAGCCAGCGGCCTTGAGATCATGTTGATGATCCCACACTCAAACAAGTAACCCAAGCTCAATATGGTAACCCCACATGCAAGCTGGCAACTTTGGGGTTTCAAACTGGGGACCTCACTGTCCCGGGTTGATGCTCTGTCCCCTGTGCTACCACCAGTTAGGCAGTACTTTTTTATTTTTATGTACAATATCTATTTAAGCCATTTTTAATATGCTAAAGATTTTATTTTAATGTGTTACTTTTTAACTGGCCTAATTATTCAGTTGGAGGTCATCCTTTAAATCAATCTTTTTGTTGTTGTTGTTGTTTTCCAAGTGAGAGGAGGGGAGATAGACTTCCACATGCACCTTGACCAGGATTCACCCTGCAATACTCCCTCACCCTCAACTGGAGCCAATGCTCTGCCCATCTGGGGCCCATGCTTGCAACGGAGCTATTAGCACCTGAGGCAGAGGCTCCAGGGAGCCATCCTCAGCAGTCAGGCTGATGCACTTGAACCAATCAAGCCATGGCTGTGGGAGGGGAAGAAAGAGAGCAAAATGAGAAGGTAGAGAGGGGGGAGTGGAGAAGCAGATGGTCACTTCTCCTCTGTGTCCTGACCAGGAATTGAACCCTGGACTTCCACACGCTGGGTTGATGCTCTACTGCTGAGCCAACTGGCCAGGGTCTCATCAGTCTTTTTTTTTTTGCAACAGAGACAGAGAGGGACAGACAGACAAGACAGGAAGGGAGAGAGATGAGAAGCATCAATTCTTCGTTGCGGCACCTTAGTTATTCATTGATTGCTTTCTCAATGTACCTTGACCAGGGGCTACAGCAGAGCAAGTGACCCCTTGCTCAAGCCAGCGACCTTAGGCTCAAGCCAGAAACCATGGGGTCATGGTTATGATCCCATGCTCCAGCCAGTGACCCCACGCTCAAGCTGGTGAGGGCCTGCTCAAGCTGGCGACCTCGGGGTTTCAAACCTGGGTTCTCTGCATCTTAGTCTGACATTCCATTCACTACACCACTGCCTGGTCAGGCCTAGTCAGTCTTTTTCAACATCAATTTCTTTCCTGTGACCTTTCATTCACACATTAATATCAGAAATCAGTGATGTTTCACTTCTACAAAGTTATCTGTTCTTTATCTCTAGTTCTTCCATAACCCAACCTTATTCAGTTAACTTGCTACTTCATCTCTTATTTCAACCAGGTTCCTTTTCTTACAGATATTTTCAGTTATTTTCTTAAAGATGAGAGAGATTTATCCCTACTGCCTACTTTTTTTATTCCTTGTCTTTCTCTTACTGTTATACATTTGTAAAAAGTGTTTTGTTACTAGCTTACTTAAGATTTATTTCTTTAACCTTAAATTTGATTGTCAGTCCCTCCTACCCCTTTAAAGATTATGTCATGTACTTTTGACAGTTTATTCACTTTTTAATATGATTATTTCATGACTTCTGAGTTTTTCACATTGTGGTCAGTCACTTTTGTAACTTCTCCTCAGCTTCTGTTAAACTGTTACCAATGTGTTTTTTCTTCCCATTTGGCTGTTCCTCTATTTCATTGCCCTTTTTTCAACATTTCTTAACTCTTTACATTTTCTTTATTGATAACCACTGTCACTTTTACCTTTCAGCTTTAAATCTTCCCATTTCAATCTAGTTTTCTTGAGATCCAATTGTATATTTCTAATTATTTTATAGATATTTTTACCTTTGATTCACTGGCATCTAAAAGGAACACCAACAAGCCAAACATTATATAATCTTCAGAATTCACACAACTACCACACAGATATTCTTTGAGGGCATCATTTGTATGACTGTGGCATACCAGCTGGAAATAATTTACTGTCCTAAGTTTCTTAAGCTCATGAAGTTCTCTTCATCTGCTACTTTGCATGGCTTCCTGACATCCCACCCTCTGCATTCTGCCACTCTGCCTCCCAGCTACTGCTGTGGTCTACACCAATATTTCATTTCCTCAAAACCAGGCCCCATTCTTTCTCCCAGGGTACTTCTGTGTGGAATGTCTCTTATTTTGTGACAGCAGTGCTGCTGCCAAAAATGGTGCTTTAATTCTGACCTTAATTTACAGGGGATCATATTAGAAAATACATTGTGTTCTCTTACCTTTCCTATTGTCATTTCTCATGGGCTTCCCACTTTTCTATCCAACCTCCAAATCCATTCTATTCTAAGGCATTTCCAGTTAGCCTGATTACCTCCACACCCTTGTCCCAATTCCCAGTGAACCCCAACCCTGCATTTCATTGTCATCACACACACTAAGCTCTTACTTATTATTAGTTTCATAGGGAGCTGAAACTTCCATTGCCATTCTTAGTGTGATATACCCTTTCCTTTTTCTCTACTTTAGCAGTGTCTGCCTGTGGTATTTCCCATTGAATGGCCCACCAATACCTCTGTCCAGTTTGGATTCTTATAAGCTTGAGTTCTGTATGTATAGAAGTTTCATTTTCTCCAAAGAATGAGTACCTTTAATCCCTATCCATACCACCTCTGTACTCTTTCTTTTTTTTTTTAGTATTTTTCTGAAGCTGGAAACGGGAAGAGACAGTCAGACAGACTCCCGCATGCACCTGACCAGGATCCACCCGGCACGCCCACCAGGGGGGATGCTCTGCCCACCAGGGGCGATGCTCTGCTCCTCCGGGGCGTCGCTCTTTTGCGACCAGAGCCACTCTAGCACCTGGGGCAGAGGCCAAGGAGCCATCCCCAGCACCCAGGCCATCCCCGCTCCAATGGAGCCTTGGCTGTGGGAGGGGAAGAGAGAGACAGAGAGGAAGGAGGGGGGGTGGAGAAGCAAATGGGTGCTTCTCCCATGTGCCCTGGCCAGGAATCGAACCCGGGTCCCCCGCATGCCAGGCCGATGCTCCACTGCTGAGCCAACCGGCCAGGGCCCACCTCTGTACTCTTAATTGGTCTTTTCCCTTATGATGCCAAATCTTTCTCAGTCATTCTATAAAGACTCCTATCTCCATAAATTGACTACTCTTCTCACGTATTCATTTTGACCGTGGTTTTTCTTATTTTTTGCTAGTCTCTGGAATGTCCTTGACCATCCTTTCAGTTGACCTTTGATGTGTTTGATCACCACAACCACTCACAAGGATCATTCCTTACTTTGAATTGTATACCATTCAACAATTCTTTTATTGTAATTACTGTATTTTTCGCTCCATGAGACACACACCTGACCATAAGATGCACCTAGGGTTTTAAGGAGGAAAATAAGAAAAAAAAAATATTCTGAACCAAATGATGTGTTAAAATATTTAATGAAATATACCACAATAATATTTCAACAATGTAAACTCAACAGCAGTGTTAACAACCATTAGCACTGTTATTTACAAATGCGAAGAGACTTTAATGTTCAAATACTCTTCTAGTTGTCTGGGAGCCTGCAGCAGCTAAAAAAAATGAATGTTCGCTGCAGAAGCCACGGCATTTCCCCCTCCACTTTTGGGGGGGAAAGGTGTATCTTACAGAGCAAAAAATATGGTATTTGTATCTGTACATCTCCTTGAAAGAAGGAGCTCTTTGTATTCACTATGTCACCTATTAAATTACAAACAGCAGATGGTAGTCATTATTTGTTGTAATTATAAAAGGCTCTAAATAAAATTTCAAAAGAGAATATTCAAAAATTCTGATGAAATTGGAGGATTTTTGGAATAAGATTTTCAAAGAAGAGTATCATTAAACATGTAATTTTTAAATGATTTTTTTTTAAAGAGGAACATTATTTGGGTTTGTGGTTATATTGTACCTTACTTGCTTATAGCTTTAGGTAGTAATAGAAGTCTCCTAAAAAAAAATCCAGTGCCAGGCAGTGGCACAGTAGATAGAGCATCGGACTGGGACGCAGAGGACCCAGGTTCAAAACCCTGAGGTCGCTGGGTGAGCACTGGATCGCTGGCTTGAGCGTGGGATCATAGACACGACCCCATGGTTGCTGGCTTGAACAAAGAATTGATGCTTCTCATCTCTCTCTCTTCCTGTCTGTCTGTCCCTATCTGTCCTTCTATCTGTCACAAAATAAATAAATAAATAAAAATATAAAAATCCAAACAAATTACTGTATAATACCGGTATTATTCCTCAATTAGTAACATTAACAGGATGAAGCTCAAATTTTCTGAAGAATGTAGGATCTTTCACTATCTAACTTTAACTACTTTTTCAATTCTTTCAACTGTTATTTTCATCTCTGCTTTGCTCTGCTTTGCCTAGAGTGAGGCAGTAGGAATGTTCTTAAATGAACTAACTGGTACCTGGCTTCTTCTCTTATCAACTTGAAACCACAAAATATATTATGTGTCTTTATTGGTGTTTATCTTTTGATAATTTATTAATATATATTCACTCATTTAACAATATTTATTAGGCATTTATTCTGTGCCAGCTGCTGTTTGACTCTTTACCCCCTGCTCCCAACCCCAAAGTCTGAGGCAGGCAAGTTTACCTTCTTTCCTATTGTATCTTTAACCTCTAGTCTAGCATCTTAAATACAGTAGGCATATCATCAGTATTGTTGGATTTTTAAGAAATTGTTTCTTTTATATTTCTTTGGAAATAAAAGTTGTTACTTATATTGAATCAAGATTATTAAGAAAATACAGTCAGCCCTGACCGGTTGACTCAGTGGTAGAGCATCGACCCTGTGTGTGGATGTCCCTGGTTTGATTCCTGGTCAGGGCACAGAGAAGTGCCCATCTGCTTCTCCACCCCTCCCCCTCTCGCTTCTCTCTCTCTTCTGCAGCCATAGCTTGATTGGAGTGAATTGGCCCTGGGTGCTGACAATGGCTCCATGGCCTCTGCCTCAGGCACTAAGAAGAGCTCAGTTGCTGAGCAATGGAGCAATGCCCCAGATGGGCAGAGCATTGCCCCCTAGTGAGCTTACTGGGTGAATCCCAGTCTGGGTAAATACCGGGAGTCTGTTTCTGCCTCCCCTCCTCTCACTGAATTTAAAAAAAAGAGGAAATAAAAAAAGAAAGAAAATACAGTCAAAAGGGGTTTCTTACCTATAGTCTTATTAAGGCATAATTAATACACAATAAAATTTACCTATTTTTAAAGAATAACTTAATGAAATTATATAGTCCTATAATGAGGTGGCAAATTTTTAAAACCTAGATTTTAACATTATTTTTACCATATTGTAATAAAAATTCTGACCTTTTTTCTCTTTAGATTTATTTCCATATTGTTATTAACTTTATGCAGATCTAATTGAAAGTGGAAGGGTAATTTTAATTTGTTAGCTAGAGATTCATCCCTATAACACACAAAACTATAAGTAAGCAATTTATATAATTAGTACAAATAAAGAGACAATGTCTTTTTTTATAGATAGGAAAATCAAAACTAGATTCGGACAACTGAAATTTTAAAAATAACAAAGTTTTAATAAGGCAGAAGTTATACAGAAGTGGAAGACATCATAAAGGCCCTAAAATGTGTTAATTTTCCTCTCTTACTAAATAGACAAGTAAACCAAAACAGTCTATTTGTTTTAGTTTGAATAAGAGAAATATATATTTTAAAATAACCCTTTTTTTGAGAGACTGGAACATCGAGCTGTTCCTGTGTGTGCCCTTACTGGGGAATTAAACTGGCAACCTTTGTGCTCCACAACGATGCTCCAACTATCTGACCAGGGCTGAATTTACTGAGTTTTAGAGTGAGAGAGGAAGGCAGAGAGAAGGGAGTGGAACTGTTCCACTCAGTCATGCATTCTTTGGTTGCTTCCCATATACGCCCTGACTGAGGGTTGAACCCACAACCTTGTCGTTTTGGGATGATGCTCTTAATGGACAGCTAACCAGCCAGGGTTTGAAAATTACTTTACATTCTTTGGCAGATAGAATTTTGAATTCATTCCTCTGAGGAAACTCAGTAGTGTGCACAAATTTTTGCATATAATTTTAGTATTTACCAACCCCCATAATGTTTTCTTCTAAAAATACTATTTAAATATTTTTGTAATGTCTTGAATTTGTAAACTCTTTAATAGTAATTATCCCTAGATTGAAGAAATTACTATTAGAAATCTGAGGATATCTTCTGGGATTATATTTCTTTTCTCATGCATGTGTATATTCTGTAGTGTTACCGTATATGTGAGTGTGACTTGGTAGTTGGCTACAGGGGTGAGTGGGTCAGGTGGGATCTGTCAGTGCAGACTACGGCTACTGCTTCTCTAGTTTTAGCTTGCATAAGAATTACTGAGAAACTTGTTAAAAGGCATTTTTGGGCCCCACTGTCAGAAATTAATTCAGTAGGTTTGTGGGGACATACAAGACTGCATTTCTATATGAGCTCCCAGGTGTTGTGATCTTAAATCCATGACTCTACTTTTAGTTACATTGTGTTAGACTAATCCTGTCTTTCTAGTACAGGGAAGCTTTCTTTACCAGATTTAAAAGGATATATAAAAGCTATAATTGGTTACAAAGCTTGGTTAGTGGTTTTCTGTTCTGTACTTACGGGAAGCATTGTTTTAGTTCATGAGTTCTTAATATTTTTTTTATGCCTATATGAATAATTACAAAGAAATCTCTAAATGTTTGATTTATAAATGGTAAACAATGGTATCTAGGTGGAGTACTGTTTACTTCCAAGGTCATTTCAGCCCTTCTCCCAACATGAGCATGTTAAGATTGGAAAACGATTTAAAAAATAATTGATTATTCTTGATAACTATTCATATTATAGCAAAAATTAATTTGTGTTTTACTTTTAAAAAGCCTTGAATAATTCCTTTTGTGTAATGATGAGGGTACTTTTCTCTCTTTTTTTTGTTTTTTGTATTTTGTATTTTTCTGAAGCTGGAAACGGGGAGGCAGTCAGACAGACTCCCGCATGCGCCCGACCGGGGAATCCACCCGGCATGCCCACCAGGGGGCATGCTCTGCCCATCTGGGGCGTCGCTCCGTTGAGACCAGAGCCACTCTAGCGCCTGGGGCAGAGGCCACAGAGCCATCCCCAGCGCCCGGGCCATCTTTTGCTCCAATAGAGCCTCGGCTGTGGGAGGGGAAGAGAGAGACAGAGAGGAAGGAGAGGGGGAGGGATGGAGAAGCAGATGGGCGCCTCTCCTTTGTGCCCTGGCCGGAAATCGAACCCGGGACTTCCACACACCAGGCCGACGCTCTACCACTGAACCAACCGGCCAGGGCCAAGGGTACTTTTCATATAAGCATATGTTTAGGGAAATTTGTGTTATTGGAAAATAAATAAAGTTGAATATAAGGTAAAATATTGAGTTGCACAGGGATGACAGACATTTTATTTATATCATGATCTTTTACTCAAAACTAGAAATGTAAGTATAGACTTGAAATATAGTATAAATTAATATTACTACTATAGAGTAAAATTAATAAAGTCTGTTTTGTCTCTCCAGCTTTCACAGTAACCGTCCAAGTAAAAGGTTTTGTATTTTTAAGAAGCAGTCAGAAACTCTCAGGTAATTAGTTGATTATTTTTATTCTTTCTATTGAAAAATTGTATGACTTAATTTTTTTTATATAATAACCTTAATGAGATAGAGTTCATATACCGTGCAGTTCAAACGCTTAAGTTGTACAATTAATAGTTTTTAGTATATTCACCCAAGTTGTGCAGCCATCACCACAGTTAATATTAGAACATTTTCATCATCCCAACAAGAAACTGTACCCATTATGGTCATCCCCATTTCCTTCCAACCCCGCCTTTCCCTGAGTTACCACTAATCTGCCTCTATAGATTTGCCCATTCGAGACATTTCATATAAATGGAATGTTATATGTGATCTTTTTTGATTGGCTTCTTTCATTTAGCATGTTTTCCACGTTCATCTTTGTTGTACTGTATATCAATACTTCATTTTATTTTTTATTTTTTGCTTAATATTCCATTGTTTGGCTATACCATAGTTTGTTTATCTATTTAGTTTATTTTAACTTTGAGGCCATTATAAATAATGCTGCTGTGAACATTTCTGTACCAACTTTTTGTCTAGGCATGCCTTTTCATTTCTCTAGTATATACCTGAGATTGAAATAACTGAGTTATATGGTAGTTGTTGCGCCTTTGAGGGCCTGCCAGACATTTTTAAAAAGTACCTCAAATATTTTACATTCCTATCAGCTGTGTATGAGGGTTTCAGTTTCTTCACATCTTTATCTACATTTGTTATTATCTCTTTGAATATATAGCTATCTTAATGGGAGTGAAGTGGTAACTGATTGTAGTTTATTATAACTTTTTTAACCTGATACTGGGATATCCAATTTGGAAATTTAAATGATTGCTATTGGGTATTACATAGTGCCATCTATTATATCCTCAGAGGTATGACTAGCCTATATTCTATTGCTAAATGTGTTTCATTGGTGACAAGTGGTGTCAAGGTGAAGACATCCTGCATTCAGGTTGTAAAATGAGAACAAAACTTAAAATTGTACCCTCTCCTCTACACTTCACTCTGGCATCTCCTTTTTTTGCTTAATTTTTCTCTAAATCATCTTTCATCATCTGATATACTGTATGCTTTACTTTTTTGTTCATTTTCTGTGTCCTCTCCCTAGAATCTGTGTGGTTTGGACTTTTCTCTATGCCAGACTATAATTAATACACTCAGTAAATATTTGTTGAATAAATTAAAGTATATAGTGAAAATTATTTACGTGGACAGTAGGTGCCATCTATGATGTTGGACCAGTGGCTCACAGGGAAATAAAATTTGTTTCAATTTAAAAGTATTTCAGTGCTAATTTGAAAACATTTACTGAATTCAATGAAATAGATTAAGCTATATTAGATATTGCCTTTACTGAAAAATTTTTTCAGAATTAAAAGTGCATTAAAAAGGTTTTGCATTCACAATTCTCAAGCTTAGTTGTATGTTCTGTATATATATTTTATCTTATATATTTTATCTTTTGCTTTGAGACAAGGGGAGACAATGAGACAGACTCCCGCATGTGCCCCAACTAGGATTCACCCAGCAACCTCTGTCTGGGGCCGATGCTTGAATCAACTGAGCTATTTTTAGCACCTGAGGCTGACGCTCAGATCAGCTGAGCTATCCTCAGCACTGGGGCTGATGCTCAAACCAATCAAGCCACTGGCTGTGGGAGGGGTAAAGAGAGTAGGGGAAATGAAGTGGGGAGAAAAGCAGGTGGTCACTTTTTTTGTGTGCCCCAACTTGGAATCGAACCTGGAATGTCCGCATGCTGGGCTGACACTCTATCCACTGAGACAACTGGCCAGGCCGTGTTCTGTTTTTAAATGAACCATAGTATTTTAAAGATCTAGGATTTTTTTTCTCATTTTGAACAGGTAGCAAATTGAAAATTGGGAAAAATTAGTCAATTTCTGATAATGGAATATAGCGTACTTACAGTTGTATAGAACAATAATTTTTGTAATTAGTCCTTTATTGGTATAGAATATTTATTCTTAAGCTCTTTATTATGCATCTATCATGTCTGATGTACAGCTCCTGTAAAGAGAAAGTGATGAAGTTTTAGAACCAGTCTTCAGGGAATGTACAGTTTATTGGGTGGAAGATACAGGTGAACATAAATAACTAATACTGCAAGAAAGATTTTAATAAGTGCACTAAGAGTTATTTACTTCAAAGGGGAGAGAGATTACTTGGAATGGTCTGGATACGTGTTAGTTAACTTTGCTTTAAAGGCTGAATGTTGTTTATACTGATAGAAGAGGCACAGCAGCATTCAAGTTGGAAGAAATAGCATGAATAAAGTTGCAGAAGTAAAAAGTAGAAGGCATGCAGACAAAATAAATAGTAGTAGTAAATGAATGGGGCATGAAGTTCACATAGTAAGTTTGAAGTCTGGGGCAATACTGTAGTTTTAAGCTTAGAGCCAATGAAAGCGTTGAAAATAAGGCTAAGGAGTTTAGAGGGCACTGGAGAATTTTTGCTGTTTTATATAGCATCAGGTGATACTGAAGAAAGGTTGAATTGAAGGTACCCTTCTCACCTTCAATGTTAGAGTGAGTCATAGATGCATGAATCCTGTAGATTAGGATATTTGTGATAGTTTTGAATGATTTAGTAAGGACTTGCCTTAAAATGGTGAGGAGGTATTGCATTATCTTTAAGGATATGGGCTCTGGAAACAAACTGCTCAATTTAAAACCTGTTCTGACCTTTACTATCTCTATGTCTTTGGTAGAATACTAAGCTAACTGTTTTCTATAAAAAGGTATTGAATTATAGCACCTATTTTTTTGGTTGGTTGTAAGATTTAGATTTAGATGATATGTTTAAAGATGATGATATTATCCTGGAACAGAATTAAGTACTCAACAAATTAATATTATAAAATGCTTAACATAGTGATTATTTTAAGGAATAAGATACAGAGATAACTCTAGTTTTTGCTTTATTGTTAAAAGAAATAATGGCATCATAAGATAGTCAGAAGTTGATTTGGGGGGGAAATACATGATTTTAATTGTATGGTCAGTTTTGATGTGCCAATGTAACATGTAGGTATAAATGCACAGCAAACTATTAGTCTAGAGCTTCAGGGAAGAAGTCAGTGTATGGTATGTTACTTGTTTGTATTTATATATTAGTAAAATGTGTGGTGAATTTCAAAATTGTATTTATGTTTTGTTAAATTGACAATAACACTATTAGCATTACATGATTTATTTATTTTACCTAAGCAAAAATAATATATTAGCAGGATTCTAGAGAATCTCATGGACCATTAAAAGGAGGAGGTACAGCCAGAACAAATAAGAGAAACAGTAAGACTTCAGTTATTGACAAGGCTTCTCTCTAGTCTAACCCACAGAGGCAGAATGATCTTATGTTTATTATTTTCTCTAGACTTGGGTTTATTCTTTCTCTGCAAACTAGCACTCTCTTAATGACCCAAACAGTATTCCCAGCCTTTTTAAAATTTTATTAAAATCCCAATTACAAAACTCAGTTTAGAAAAGGCTTGATTTAAGAATTCCACCCTGGTCCAATGAACTATATCCAGTAGAACGAGCACTTAGCTACTATTTTACCATTGAGACTACTTTTAGTCTGAAAGGGCAGTTTGTTAATAGAAAAGATTATATAGTTAGGCATAAGTTTTTAAATCTTGACTTTCCCTTAGCTTTTAAGTTTTAACTTAAAAACATTCCATTAAGAAATCAAGTACATTTTACTGATCACTTTCCGTAGGGCCTCTAATGTTTGATAAAGTTCATTTCAGTTGAACAGACTTAAGTTTTTCAAAGTCTTACTTGCAGTACATGTTTATTTAAACAACATCATTTATACATTGTATATATATTGGTTTGTTGCTTTTGTGAGAGAGACAGACAGGGACAGACAGATAGGAAGAGAGAGAGAGAGATGAGAAGCGTCAACTCATGTTTGCGGCACCTTAGTTGTTCATTGATTGCTTTCTCATATGTGCCTTGACCTGGGGGTTCCAGCCAAGATAGTGACCCCTTGCTCAAGCCAGCAACCATGGAGTCATGTCTAAGATCCCACACTCAAACCAGTGACCCCATGCTCAAGCTGGTAACCTCAGGGTTTCTAACCTGGGTTCTCAGTGTCCCTGACTGACACTTTATCCACTGTGCCATTGCCTGCTCAGGCTATATTTTCCGTTCTTTTTAACAGTATCCAGATGCTTGACCCAACAAGCTCCCAAGTTCTTAACTCTTACAAATATAATACAATAAATTAAGCATATAGGGGATAAGTTTTCTGAAACATTTACATACTTTAATAATATTTTAAAATACATTTTAACTAAAAATCAAAAGTTGAAATACATTTTTAATGAGAATCTTAAGGTCAGTATAATATGCCAATTATGTTTAAATATTTTAAATAGCTAATGCTACACAGTTTGAGCTAATGACTATACAATCTATGCCAGAATGCAGCAAAGAGTTTGTTGTTGTTGTTTTGTTACAGAGACAGAGAGAGGGACAGAGAGGGTCAGACAGACAGAAAGGGAGAGAGATGAGAAGCATCAATCATCAGTTTTTCATTGCAACACCTTAGTTGTTCATTGATTGCTTTCTCATATGTGCCTTTACTGCAGGCCTTCAGCAGACCGAGTAACCCCTTGCTCAAGCCAGCGACCTTGGGTCCAAGCTGATGAGCTTTTGCTCAAACCAGATGAGCCCATGCTCAAGCTGGCGACCTTGGGGTCTCGAACCTGGGTCCTCGGCATCCCAGTCCAACACTCTATCCACTGCGCCACCCTCTGGTCAGGCCATTGATTGCTTTCTTATATGTGCCTTGACCAGGAGACTGCAGCAGGCTGAGGAACACCTTGCTCAAACCAGCGACCTTGGGCTCAAGCTGGAGAGCCTTGCTCAAACCAGATGAGCCCACACTTAAGCTAGTGACCTTGGGGTTTTGAACCTGGGTCCTCTGCGTCCCAGTCCAATGTTCTATCCACTGCGCCACCACCTGGTCAGGTGCAACAAAGACTATTGATGACTGTGGGAATTGTTTCCTAGGCATTTTAAAAATCTATAATCGTTGCATATTTCTTTTAAGAACTACAGCACTCAGTGTTTAGTAAGGAAATGAGAGTTTAGGCCCCAGCAAGTGGACCAGTTGACAGTGCAGGGATGTTGAGGAACTCAAGCTTTGGACTTCAGTAGTGAATTAATAACTACTTTAATTCAGTATTAAGTAAGAATAATACCAACCTTGTATGGTTGTGATGAGAATTGAATTAATCAAAATAATATGATCTATGTATTTAAAGCCTTAACATTTCTATTTTTTTTACCTAAATAAAATACTAGATAGTAAGCTTTGTTAGAGCACAAACTGTATTTTTTCATTTATATTCACAATATAGTACAATACAATAGTAGTATAGTATGTTAAAGACAGCCTTAGTAAATATATATTGAGTGAATGAATACTATACCATTGCATTGCAGATGGGTAGAAGCACAGGTAGATTGTGCCTTACGGAATTAACACAAGTTTTGAGGGAAGCCAACACTGGGCTTTAGGTCTCTTGACTCCTACTAGCTTTTAGCAACTGGACTTGAGAAGTAAAAGTTTATAAAAAGAATAGTTTCAGTAAATAAATGATAACATAATTTGGATGTGGCTATTCCATTTTCTAGAGAATCATTTTTGTTATACCAATTTTATATAGCAAAATGGGATTGACTGTTTGACACAAAAGAATCATGGAAAAATAATCATTGAATTTGTATGTGGATTTTCACAAAGGATAAAAAAAACTTTTTCTTTTATACTATTTTTTTTATAGGGGCATTACTCTAGTGTGCCTTAATTGTGATTTCCTGGCTGATGTTTCTGGCTTAGATAATATGGCTATGCACTTGAGTCAGCATGAGATGCATACTTGCCAAGTTGTAATAGATAAAGGTACGTATATATATAATTGTGTTACTTTGGATTTTTTTATACTTACTCTATTTCATTATTTTTGGTCAGCCACAATATGAGTTCTTTATGAAATTATTATCCTCACTCATCATAATTTGTATGCTGTTTTAAATATAAAACTTTTTTTTCTAATTTCAGTTTCTATTTGTATCCCAACTTCTGAACGTCTTTCTGAGTAAGTCTAATTTTTATTCAGTGAATTTTACTTTGATGGATTTTAGTACTCTTGCATTTTAAAATATATCATTAATAGAAATGAAAAATATTAAAGTATTTTGTTTTGTTTTCTTTAAAGCTGCTTGTTGAAATAGGTTCCTGCTCTATGGAGCTCGTGACCTGGTGCAAGACAAGTTGGAATTTCCTAAGTTCAAAGTTCTGAGATGTTTTCTTACACAAAGGCAGTTAAGCAGCCAAGTTCATGACACTAGCTCTCATTATTCAGTTTTTTTTCAACTTCAAATGGGACTAGGTACTTATTCCACCTTATCTTTGTGTCAGGTTGACATATCTTAACATACGTTGTTTTCTCCAGTTGGCTCCTTGGAAAATAACTTTTGTTGCTATAGTCATTTCTTACTTTGCTTGAAATAATTTGTGTTTTTCTGTGCTGTACTTGCCCTTCATACTTATACATTCCAAATGATATGGCTGTTTGTCTGTTTTGTCTGCTTTCTTAATTTTTTTAAGTCTTAAGTGTTTAGGCCCAATTTTTGTCTTTTTCCTCATTCGTTGTCTGTCATTGTGCTATTTTTCTTATTTTTCAGATGCAGAAGCAGTCCAGAGATTTCAAAAAATGTCCAGTGTACACCTGGACAGTGTCCCTCTTCGATGGACACAACTGATGCCTGTTCTCTCTTTCCAAGGAATGTGAATAATTTGACACTGGGACCTGTTCTATGTTGTGGTCTCAAGAAATCAGATCTTGGGGAGACTCCCTTACTTCGTGGCTAGCCTCCCATAAGGTTGATGCTAATTAGCCAGAGATGGTCTCAAAGCCCACTAAATTGAGCACAGCTTTCCATTGGGGACTTTGGCCCTTGATCTTAAACTTGTGGGTCACTTCTGGCCAAAAAAAGACCATCAAATCAATGCTTCACATCCAAGTTGAAGTTTAGACACTTTGCTCTTCCTTTAGCGTGAACTAAGTTCAGGGAATATGAAAACTAGTTGTTAGGGAACCGTGATAATTTTCATGTCCTTGGAACAACAGGTCTCTACAATTACACTCCAAAATTGCAGTTGTTTTTACTGTCATTTATAATATATTACCCAGTTCTAATTCTGTAGTTTTTCAACAATATTGATTCTTGGATTTTTTACTTTTAATAATTTAATTTTGATAGTTGGTTTTACGTTCTCCAAATTTACTGATTTTGTTGTCTACTTTTCCATTCTTTTCTTTAAAACTGTTTAGTGTTTGCTTTGTTTTATTAAGAATTCCAAAAGATTTCTAATTCTCTACAGATTCTCTATAGCTGCCTACTTAGAGCTTTTTAATTTGGCTGTGTTGACCATTAGACATTATTATATCCTCTGTCTTGTTTTAGGACTATGATTAACATTATCTTAATAATTATAAGTTCTAAAGTGTAAAGAAATAATAAAAACTTTTGCAGATCTTAAAACAAGTTTTAAAGCTCCATATTTGTTTGACTAACACATAGTATCTAGTTAGCCATTAATGTAGTTTTTTTTGGGTAAAGTTAATGTTAAAAAAAAGAATGGGAACCAGTAATGCATTTGTTTCTTTCATATATATTTTTTTCAAATATACCTGTATATTTTTAAAAATAGACACTTGTTTTAGTTAGATCTACTAAACAATTTTGAATTACTATTTTCTTCATTAAAAATTATATTAATTAAATGCCTCAGAAATTATTTATTAATAAATAATTTTATATGAATACCATAGATTTTATTACATACATAAGTACATTACTTTGTTTTAGGAGAGCCTTATTATTTGGCCCACTGAGTAACAGCTAAGTCTGCTTAGTAAATAACATTTACTTAACATTTTTTCTCTGTGACACAATTGAAAGGTCACTATTTATACTATGCCTCTTTCTTGAATTTTAAAGACAAGCAAAACACCTTTTGTGATCTTAGTTGCTATAAAGATAGGCAGATTCTGAATGTATGACTCAGTCCTTTTTTTTTTTACTCTAAAATGAGAGCTATTTTACTTTGAAACAGATTGAAAGCCAATTTGATGACTGCTTATGTAATGTATTACTTACAATTCCTATTTAAAAAATTTAATCCATTAGTTTTAAACTTCCAAAGTAATTTCTACTGTAAATTAATGATTTTTGGAAAGCTCTGAAAGTGGTTTATTGGTGAACTTAGTGATATTGTAGTCTTTATTTTATTATCTATCTCTGGGAAAGTTTTATCATTCACTATCTTTGCTTTTTAAAAACATTTTATAATTTTGCCCATAAACAGCATCTTTCCATTGTTAACGTAAGTTCCATTTTTGTTTACAGATCTTTGTTCTTCCGTGGGTATAGTCCAAAAATAGGATAAAATACATTCTTGATATTACCGTATAGAAGTACTGCTTTGTGTTTTTCTATAGGACTTTATTTTGTAGTACTATCAAGTTCATTTTCTAGTTTCAAATTTTACAGTTCTGTCCTCTATGACTTCTTTTAATTTGGTTTAAATAAAACACTTAAGGTGCTTAGTATAAAACTTGCTTATTGTAGAGTTTGTTGAATTTTAATTTGGTGGTGATAAGTTTTAGCTTGAGTCTGATCAAGTTATTCTAAAGACCTTATTCACCTGATCAGAAATTGCTATTTCATGCATGTATGCTTTTGATGACCACTGAATAAAAAGTGAGATTGGGTCAGTTTGAGTCCATTGCCATTAGAAAAAATGACTCCTGAACTACGGAGACATGGATTATTGCCCTATTTTGTCACATTTGGGTAAAACACCCCACATCTTTGGACCTCATTTATTTATTCCATGAATATTTCTTGAGCCACTACTTTGTGCCTGGCTCTGTTCTAGGTGCTAGAGAAATGGACTGAAATCTTAGTCCTCATGAAGCTTACCTTTCAGTGGTGAAAGATAAAGAATAAAATGTAATTAAAAGATATAGCAGTTAGATAGTGCTCAATACTATGGAGAAAAATGAAGTTAGGGAAGGGGGGGTAAGGAGTACAGTGTGAGAATTTGTAGGCTACCATTTAAAATGCAGTGGTCAGGGAAGGCCTCACTGAGAGATGATATATGGGTGAAGACCTGAAGGAGAAACTGCGGAGACTAGTTTGATTGCGATTGATTGAACAAGAAGGAGACAAGTAGAAGATAAAGCCTGCACAGTAATGTGGACCACGTGTATCAGACCTTATAGAGCATTGTGAGGCATTTGGCTTTTATCCTGAGATAAAATCTTCATTAGAAGATTTCGAATAGGGGAATATTTTATACCTCAGTAGAACCCACAGTTAACATTAAAACCTTAACACACAGAAATGTTTATTTTATGTTTTAGTTTGAGATGCTTATTAGAAATTCAAGTACAGATATTGTTTGGAGTTTAGAGGAGTGTTCTAGGCTATAAAGATCATTTAGTATTTTTAAATGTCAAAGGATACAAGTAAAGCTGAAATCTGAATAAGATCAATGTATTGAATCCCTGGCATTATCCTGGTTATGATATTGCACTATGATTTTGTAAGATGCTATTCTCAGGGAAACTGGTCAGATGGTACACAGAATCTGTCTTTTTTCTTAAACCTTTAAGTGCATATACAACTGCCCCAAAATAAAAAGTTCAAGAGAAAAAGTTGTGGGACCATATGAGATCTTCAAGGGATACAGTAGAGGGGGGGGGCAAGATCCACAGACTGAATTCTGGGGAACCTGATAATAAAAAGTTAGGGAGAGAAGGAGGAGGAATTGTCAAAGGAAACTGAAGATGAGTGAGAGGAAACCAAGGGAGTGGTGGTGTCCTTGGCGTCTTGGTTCCCTATTTGTAAACATGAGTGCCAACTTGTTCTAGAGTTCTGAGATTTTGTTACTCAATATTGGTTATACTTCATGTCATAATTTGTTCTTTTGAAAAGATGAATTCAGAATGCCACATATCCCAGTAGTGGAAACAAAGGCACTTTTTGACCTTGAGAAAATTAAATCATGTACATTATTCCTCAGTACATTTAATTCTATACATATACTCCTATAAAAATAATTCTTTTACATTTCTATAAAATAAGGTAACTAGGTCAGTGTTTTCCAAATTCTGTTTTATAGAATGAATGTCAGTAATTTATAAATTATCTGGAGGAAATAAATTTCCATGGTCAGATAAGTTTAGGAAACACAAGTTAAATAGGTTCTTGAATATGGGATTTTTCGGGCTCGTGAATATCTAAGATAATATTATCTATTTTACTTTGAAGGGATCATGCTCTGGATGATGATTTGGGGGTTGTATAGAAGTGATGATTGGAATGGTGCCTAAGGATGGGATATACAAGACCAGGCAGGTCTGAACGCCTTTGTTTTGTCTTGAATCCCCTTCCCCTGTTTGCTAACTCTTGTTCTTGGTGCAGAACAGATTCACTGTAGTGTTTTCACTGCTTCCTTGCCTCTTTCACCTTCATGGTGGCTTACTGCTTTCTTATACAGCCACTTCACATAGATGTCCCTTTTCTAGCACTTTTTACAGTTCTCTAAACATTTATTTCGATATGTTTCCTTGATAGTGAACTTTTTATTTTATTTATTTTGTTTTATTTTATTTTTAGCAAGAGAGAAACAGGAAGGGAGAGAGATGAGAAGCAGCATTGTAGTTGCAGCATTTTAGTTGTTTATTGATTGCTTTCCCATATGTGCTTTGACCAGGAGGCTCCAGGTGATCCATTGAGTGACCTCTTGCTCAAGCCAGCAACCTTTGGGCTCTAGCCAGCAACCTTTGGGCTCAAACCAGTGACCATGGGGTTATGTTTGTGATCCCACACTCAAGCCAGCAACCCCACGCTGAAGCTGGTGACCCTGGGGTTTTGAACCTGGGTCCTCAGCCTCCCAGGTGGATGTGCCATCCACTGTGCCACCATCCGGTCAGGTGCCAGTGAACTTCTTGAAAAAAGTCTCTTAACTTTGGACTGGAAGGCTTAGCCCACTACCTGATGTATGTGCTACCTGGTAAATGTTTAGCTCAGTTACCCTTTCCACACATAATATTTATTAATATCTCTCAGAACAAATGATCAGAAGTGGTGTAATAGATGTTTTACTTATTAGTATGATGATTATCTTAAATTTAATCCTGAATGTCTGAGTTGGGGGCATTGAGGACTAGTTGACTTTACTACTGGTTTATTGTACAGCCTCTTTCCAGCTTTTTTATGGTATACATACAAATATTTTTGAATTGAAGATTAATTTTTGAAAATCATTGAAATATTTGACTTTTATTGGAAAGAGAGAATGTGAATTGGCTGAAATGAATATGAACATAATTCCTCTTATAGCTTCTCCCAACCCCATCCCATGGTATGTTTATAGTGTGAATGGCACTTCACAAAAGAACACACTAAATGCAGTGTTTTTCAACTGCAGGTCCACAGGCCAATGCCAGTTCTCCGGTAGTTTTGAGCCAGTCCATGATGTTTAAAGATTATAGATCCAATGATCTTAGTTGGATTCACTTGTGCTCAGGGTGATTGCCACTTATCAGCCTTTATCATCAATGACAAGACTATTGAGGTTTTCTTAGATATCTTTGGAACTTAAAGCTTATTTGAACAATCTTTCACCATGCAGAGTGTTTTTCAATCATGAGCAATAAAGTAATTGACCCAGAATATTAATTTTATATGTAGCTTTGAATTGGACATCTTGACCTGCAGAAAAATGCAAATAGGGACATTTATTTCATTTTAAATTTCAGAGCAAAATGACTGTCCTTGAGAACTACTGTATTTCCCCATGTATAAGATGCTTCCATGTATGAGATGCACCTTAATTTTGGGGCCGAAAATTTGAAAAAAACATAGTATTACATAAAGTTATTGAACTCTTAAGTTTTATTCATCTACAACAATCATTACAAAAACAAGCACTAAAATGAGAAATGCAAGTAAAAAATCTACAACCACTTTATAAAACATCCAGTTTTTAGACCTTAAATTTTAGGTGCACCTTATACATAGGGAAATATGGTATATCAGAAAGATCTGTTTCAGCAGATATATATAAAGAAGAAATATTACATACTTGCCATCTTGATCCCTGGTGGTTTGTTGTTGAAATTGATCATCAGCCAATCTTTCTCTTCTCTTTATGTTAAAATCTTAAATAGTGTTTGTTTTAAATGCTATACTATGTTTTTCTATAAAAAACACTATTGTGACATTCACAGGTAAAAAGTGAAATTATGTAAAGGTAATTTGCTCAGAACTTTGAGCTTAGCAAATTTCAGTCTTCTACCAAGCAGTTGAATATCTCAAATGATGACTATTTCAGCAGGTATCTTTAATGAATAAGAATTACAGGTAAAAACATTTAAAAAAAATTTTTTTAAAGTGTTAAAGATGTATTCATAGTATATTATAGTTTGCTAATTTTAAAGTATGCTTTTGTAGTTACAAAAATGTAGTCTACATATTAGTGATGGATGTGATAATGAAATTTTATATAGCGTGCTTTTCTAATTTTTTTCTTCAGATTTGTTCTTCTAAATGTTTTCACTGGTTGTTACAATTTTGTTCTTTAAACAAATTACCAGCATGGTTAAAACCCAAACAAAATTGACATCCACTTTTGGTAGGCCTCAATGCTAGTTATTTCAATAATTTATTTGTTCTCATATTATCAGTTTCTTATCCAGAAAAATGAAGAGTAATAAAAACCTTTGTTACCAACCTCCCCTGCAGAGATATCATGACTCAGTTTCCCTAGCTAAAATGCGATAATAGTAGCACATGCTTAATAGCTTTCATTTTAATTGTTACATAAAACCACTTTATTAAAATAGCCATATGTGAAAATGGTTTAATGCATGATATTTCTTTTATAATAATACAAGATTTATTTATTTATTTATTTTTTATCTTTTGTATTTTTTGAAGTTGGAAACGGAGAGGCAGTCAGACAGACTCATGCATGCGCCCGACCAGGATTCATCCGGCATGCCCACCAGGGGGCAATGCTCAGCCCATCTGGGGCGTTGCTCTGTTGCAACCAGAGCCATTCTAGCACCTGAGGCAGAGGCCATGGAGCCATCCTCAGCACCCAGGCCAACTTTGCTTCAGTGGAGCCTTGGCTGCAGGAGAGGAAGAAAGAGACAGAGAGGAAGGAGAGGGGGAGGGGTGGGGAAGCAGATGGGCGCTTCTCCTGTGTGCCCTGGCCGGGAATCGAACCCAGGACTCCTGCATGCCAGGCAGACGCTCTACCACTGAGCCAAACGGCCAGGGCCAATAATACAAGATTTTTGATAATGTTTTCAACAGTAAAATGAAAAAGAAAAAGCTTTTTTTTTTTTTTTTTTTTTTTGTATTTTTCTGAAGCTGAAAACGGGGAGAGACAGTCAGACAGACTCCCACATGCGCCCAACCGGGATCCACCCGGCCCGCCCACCAGGGGGCGATGCTCTGCCCCTGGGGGGGGCGTCGCTCTGCCCCGACCAGAGCCACTCTAGCACCTGGGGCAGAGGCCAAGGAGCCATCCCCAGCGCCCAGGCCATCTTTGCTCCAGTGGAGCCTAGCTGCGGGAGGGGAAGAGAGAGACAGAGAGATAGGAGAGGGGGAGGGGTGGAGAGGCAGATGGGCGCCTCTCCTGTGTGCCCTGGCCGGGAATCGAACCCGGGACCTCTGCACGCCAGGCCGATGCTCTACCACTGAGCCAACCGGCCAGGGCAGAAAAAGCTTTTATAAAATACTTTAATACTACTTTGTGACCTGTTTGTTTCTGTTTTACAAACTAAGTTTATTAAATGCTTAGAAATAAAAGTAAATTGTAATTTAAATTTTTATTTGAAAACGTTATTAATCTAGTATCTACTTTTTGTTTAATCAAACTAATTTTTGTGCTTTCTTTCTACTCTATGCATGTTACTCTTAAAATGATTATTTTCCCATATAAAGTCATTAAAGCATTGAACTTGTACTGTACACTTGATGCTATTTTATCTTTATGAATATTATTCTTCACAATTAAATACTCGAAAGAATTACAAATCTTTAATCAGAAACTATTGGCATTTGGCATTTTGTTATTTTGGGGGGCAAGTTTATTCATTTAAATTTGTTTTGTAAATTAGTTCTAATTATTTTAATATATTACCAATGTAGTGGTTATGCAAAAAAGGGACTGGGTCTATTTTAAATTTTAATTTCATGTAATAATTAAAATATAAGTAATTTATTACTTATAAGTAAAATTATATTTAATATATATAAATATATATAAATATAAGTAAAATTATTATTAATATGGTATTTAGCATGGCATTAGCATTTTAGTCCTAATTTTTAAAATTTACCCTCAGAATGGATAAAGAAGGTAGGTGTTTGCCAATTCCATGTTTCAGATACTAACTGTGTAAGTAGATTTGAGCATGGTTGACATCCTATTCTACTAGATGTCTTCAGTTGTGTTCATGAAATCTAAGTCAGTATATAGTTGTTGTTAATGTTAAATGTATTAATACTTAAGTATAGTTATTAAACCTTTATAAAGTTATGAAACATTGAACTATGTAAATGGCATTTCACATCAGGTAGAAGCACCTAGATTATGCAGATTAAAATTGAGTTTAATATGTAATAACAGCTAATATTTATTCATCAGCAGTTTCTGAAACAAATTCTTGGAAAAAGAAAAGCTTATTGTTATATGGAATCGATTGTTTTAAAAGATTTTATAGATGGCATTTGCTTTTATTAATGTACTATGTTACAATTAGTATAGTTTTAGAAACTAAGAAGTTTAAAAATTTATAGTTAATATTTGAGCTATGCTTATAAAGGTTTTTAAGATAACATATCCACCAAAATTCTAAATTTTATGATTTTTATCAACTCTAGAGTAAGTTAATTGTAAGAAGTATTGAAATGGTGTTTTATTTAATTTCACCATAGGTAGAATATATTCTCTCACTTTTTAAGTCCTGTAATAGTTAATACTGATGCATATCATATATATATATATATATATCATATAGCCTACTTTTATTTTTTATAAAGTAAAACTTTTTTCAAACTATTTTACTGATGTGTTATATCATTTATTTTAAAATTGTGCTAGCATAGAGAACATTTCTTAAGTGCTCATGTTTTTAGAGAAGGAAATACATGTCTATTTGTTTAACACATTTATTGAACCTGCTTATGTTTTTAATATACATTTTTTTCTTAAAATATGTACAGAGGTCATTTTCTATTATAGTATAAATTGTACATTATGTTAGATTTACATTTTAATTATTTTGAGCATACAAAAAGAATTTTCATATTTTTCCATTGTGTTTATAAAGTATTCAATACTTATTTTGTTTTCAAGATTAAGAAATGAAGCTCCCACCAAGGAACCAAAATCTGTGCCTGAGGTAAATTTTGTTTTATTTTATACCTTAGAGGTTTATACTTGGCCCTGGCTGGTTGGCTCAGTGGTAGAGCATTGGCCTGGCGTGTAGATGTCCTAGGTTTGATTTCTAGTCAGGGAACACAGGAGAAGCATTCATCTGCTTCTCCACTGCTCCCCCACCCCTTCTCTCTCTCTCTCTCTCTCTCTTTCTCTTTTCCTGTTCTGCAGCCATAGTTTGATTGGTTTGAGCAAGCTGGCCTAGGGTGCTGAGAGTGGCTTGTGGCCTCCACCTCAAGCACTAAAAAATTGCTCCATTGCTGAGCAACAGAGCAATGGCTCCTAGTGCAGTGATCCCCAACCCCCCGGGCCATGGACCAGTAGTGGTCCGTGGGCCATTTGGTACCGGTCCGCAGAGAAAGAATAAATAACTTACATTATTTCCGTTTTATTTATATTTAAGTCTGAACGATGTTTTATTTTTAAAAAATGACCAGATTCCCTCTGTTACATTTGTCTAAGACTCACTCTTGACGCTTTTCTTGTAAGTTCAACAATTATATTTAAAAATACCACAGTTTTTACGCCGGTTGCATAATTTTATTTTGTGCATTTATCTGTCTCACCCTAAAGGCTGGTCCGTGAAAATATTTTCTGACATTAAACCCGTCCGTGGCCCAAATAAGGTTGGGGACCACTGCCCTAGGGGACTTGCCGGGTGCATCCTGGTCAGGGTGCATGCAAGAGTCTGTCTCTCAGCCTCTCCTCCTGTGACTAAAAAATTAAATTAAATTAAAATTTAAAAGGGTTTATACATTAGAAAATATTGTTGGCATGGTTTTTTAAAAAACAATTTGATGTGCATACATCAGTGGCAACTATTGGCATATTATCAGGAAAAATTGAGATTTTGTTCTTTATTTTCATGAGATATATTTAAAATACCTTATCCTAAGTAAAACTGAAAGGTGATTTTTTTTTTTTTTTGGCAAAGACATTACCTATTTCACTTGCCTGTTATTTAGTTCAAGTGAGTAATGAAAATAAATTTATGATTTAAAAATTCTGAAATCAATAAAACCTCAGACATTTGGTACATTGGAAAATTAATCTTTCTATATGATATAATTTTCTGGGAAATTGAGACTGTCAAAGATTTAACTGATATTTCAAATGGAAATATTTTGGATATATAGTAACTATGCTTTAGTTACCGTAAACAGGTATTGTGACTATAATACTTCGGTTTATCATATAAGTGTTACTGGGAAGTGTAATAAATGAAAAACTAATTTCTGAAGTTAGAAATAATTTTGCATAAGTACTTGCTTCTTGGTGTTAATGTTTTGAATATTAATATTATTTAGGGTTTTTTCCTGAGTGTAATGAAGTGAGGTGGGTTCAGCATTTAGCTTTTGAACAGCATTTCTGTTTTTTTTGTTTTGTTTTTTGTTTTGTTTTTGCATTTTTCTGAAGCTGGAAACAGGGAGAGACAGTCAGACAGACTCCCGCATGCGCCCGACTGGGATCCACCCAGCATGCCCACCATGGGGCAACACTCTGCCCACCAGGGGGCGATGCTCTGCCCATCCTGGGCGTCGCCATGTTGCGACCAGAGCCACTCTAGCGCCTGGGGCAGAGGCCACAGAGCCATCCCCAGCGCCCGGGCCATCTTTGCTCCAGTGGAGCCTTGGCTGCAGGAGGGGAAGAGAGAGACAGAGAGGAAGGCGCGGCGGAGGGGTGGAGAAGCAAATGGGCGCTTCTCCTGTGTGCCCTGGCCGGGAATCGAACCCCGGTCCTCCGCACGCTAGGCCGATGCTCTACCGCTGAGCCAACCGGCCAAGGCTTGAACAGCATTTCTGTCTTGTACAATGAATAAGTAAAGTCTAGGCAAAAATAGCAGTTTTCTTCCAAGTGGCTTTTTAGTATACCATGGAAAATTCTCTTTTGTTTGAAAGGTTTTTAAGTACAGATAAATTTATTTAATACATATGGGATATTTTGGTTATCTTTTTATTCTTGAGTTTTGGTGTAGTTTGTGGTTTTTAAGGAATTGGTATATTTAATCTGAGATGTTGAATTTATGTGTATAGAGTTATTTATAGTATTTACTCCCTTATTTTTTAAATGTCTGTAGGTTCTGCAGTGATTAATACTCTTTCATTCCTGATAGTGGTATATTTTGTGGGGGGGTTTCTATTGTCATATACTTTAACTTATAAAGATAAAATACAGTGTAATTTTTTTGCTTTAGTCAGTTATTTTTTAGAGCTATTAATTTTTAAAAATAATACTATATTTACCTTCATGTTTACCATTTCCAGTATTCTTTTTTTTTTTTTTTTTTTTGACAGAGAGAGGGACAGCTAGGGACAGACAGACAGGAAGGGAGAGAGGAGATGAGAAGCATCAATTCTTCGTTGTACCACCTCAGGGTGTTCAATGATTACTTTCTCGTATGTGCCTTGAGCGGGGGACTACAGCAGAGTGAGTGACCCCTTGCTCAAGCCAGCAACCTTGTGCTCAAACCAGTGACCTCGGGGTTACGAACCTGGCTCGTCCGAGTTCCATTCCAATGCTCTATCCACTGCGCCACTGCCTCGTCAGGCCCATTTCCAATATTCTTCATTTCTTTATGTAGCTTTTTTTTTTACTAGTATTATACTTAACTTTATTTGCTGTATTTTATTACAGATCTATTGCAAATTAATTCTTCCATGCTTTTTTTAATTAAAATTTATTTTTCATTTTTGAAAGATTTTTTATGAGTATAAAGGGTTGAGAGTTTTATTTCTTTCAGCATGTTTTTAAAGAAGTCATTTTATTGTCTCTTGGCTTGCATATTTTCTAATGAGATACCTTACTGTAATTTCAATTTTTGTTTCTATGTATGTATATAATACATCATTTTTCTTTGGTTGCCCTCAATATTTTATCTTTATTTTGTGTTTAGTCTTCATTAGTTTGAATGTGGTATGTCTAAGTTTGGTTTGTTCATTTGTCTATTTATATGTTTATTTTTGTAATTATTTGCTTTTTGTGTTTATCCTGATTGGTGTTCATTGAGCTGTTTTGTATCTTCTATTTCTGGGGTTCTAATTTTACATGCGTTATATCATTTGATGTTAGTTTCTGTCCTTAGATGCCCTTATGGTTTCCACTCCCCATGCCTCAACACACACACACACACACACACACTTTTTTTTCTTTGTATTCAATTTGGGTAATTTCTATCTGTTAAACTATTGATTTAATTTCAGTTGTGTTAGGTCTACTAATGAGCTCATCAAAGGCATTTTTCATTGCTGTCATTGTGGTTTGTTTTTTTGTTTGTTTTTTCTAGCATTTGCATTGATTATTACAGTTTCTGACCCTCTGTTAAATTCCCATTCTGGTCATGCATGTTGTCCTTTTTCTTTTTCTTTCTTCTTCTTCTCCTTCTCCTCCTCCTTTTCCTTCTTCTCTTCTTCTCCTCCTCTTCCTTCTCCTCCTCCTCCTTCCTTCTTCCTCTTTCCTCCCTTCTTCCTCCTTTTTCCTCCTTCTTCCTTCCTCCTTCTTCCTTCCTCCTTCTTCCTTCCTCCTTCTTCCTTCTTTCTTTTTCTTCTTCTTTTTTTTAAAGTGAGTGTTGGGAGATAGTGAGACAGACTTCCGAGTGCACCCAGACCCAACCATGCCTGGGGCTGATGCTTGAGTCAGTCAAACTAGTCAAGCTATGTTTAGCTTTGGAGGCTGCCAAGCCATCATCATCAGCTCTCAGGAAGAGGGAGAAAAAGGTAGGGGAGGAATAGAAAGAGAAGCAGGTAGTTGCTTCTCCTGTGTGCCCTGACTGGGAATTGAACCTGAAATGTCCATACACCAGGTCAGTGCTCTACCACTGAGCCAACTGGCCAGGGCTTGTCCTCCTTTTTCTACCAAAACATTTAACACATTAGTCTTAGTAATTTAAAATTTTCTACCCGATAGTTCCAACAGCTGGGTCATATCTGTCTGGCTCTGCCAATTTCTTTGTCTCCTGATGATGCCTTTCCCTCACTCTTGTTTTGTGTTGTTATAATATTTGTTTGAGAGTGAGACATTATATGTAGGACTCAAATAAAACTATTTACGATATATATGAAAATGGGTATACTTATTCTTATATTAGGTCATTAATGTGGTGCTTGGGTCCATGTAATAGTGAGATGACCTAGATTTTAATTTTCCTGTTGCAGTGGCTACCTTCAATGTACCATGAGTTTTAATTCTTCTCTAGTATTTATACGTGATTAGGGTGGGAGTTATATTGCTGGAGACTTTTTTCTTAAAGTCCTTGCTCCACACTCAGCTTTAGTCTTTTCCTGTGATACTAAGCTTCAGAGGATGTCTCTCTCTCTCTCTCTCTCTCTCTCTCTCTCTCTCTCTATATATATATATATATATATATATACACACACACACGTATATATATATACTCGTGCCTTTCTTTCAACAGTATTGTTCTTATTATTTGATGTTTGCTAGGTCGGTGTTGAGTATGCCAATGGGGTGATAATCTCTTGTTCTGGTTTAGCATCATCTTAAGATGGCTCAGTGTCTCTGGGTCTTGAAAATAGGATTTTTTCCTTCCATCCCCCAGCCGTAGTCAATCCCTATGCCCAGGGGTAACAGGGTTTACCTCCCTTTTTTTCCACTATGTTAAGCCATGAACAGACCTTGGCTAGGTAGCTCATTTGGTTAGAGCATTGTCTCAATATGCCAGGGTTGTGGGTTCTATTAGTCCCTGCTCAGGACATATACAAAAAGAAACCAATGGATGCACAGCTAAATAGAACAATAAATTAGTGTTTCTCTTTTTCTCTCTGTCTCTCCCTCTCTTCCTCTCTCACTCTAAAATCAATCAATAAAAAGAAAGCCATAAACATGAAGAAAATTTATGAATCCATAATTTTATACCATCATCCATTGATTGTTTCCTGAGGCATTTATACTTGACTAGAAGAGATCGTTGAATTCTATCTTTTTATTGCCGTGTCATCTGTGTCAAGTGAAACCAACCATTTTGTACAGAAACAAATTTCTTAAGTTTATTTTTTGTTAAAAGAGAAGTAGCCTTGTTAAAAATTTAGCAGGCTATACATAGAGTTAAAGGACGCCATATTGAATGGTCATATTGAGCATTGTTGGTCCAAGTTTTCTTTGAAGTGTATATGTGATATGGATAGGCCCTGGAGTAGATCCAGGTGTTTAAGTAGGCATGTGATGTGGTGGGTAGTTTGAGTTAATCTTCAAGATTTTTATCAGGTGCATTATAGTGGAATCAATATTGTCATGCCTCAGTAATATTTTACTGTTATCACTTTAATTGGTTTAGTTTTCCATTTTCTCTTTAAAAATGCATTTTTTATATAGTAGGTAGTATTTGGAATTGATATTATACACTGGCTTCTAAAATAGACCCTTTTCTGCTACTCTGTATATTGCCATATTACACTGCTTTTATTTCTTCACTATGTACATCATGATTCTTCTGCTCCAGTCTGATGGTTGGTTTCATTTTAACTAAGTAGGAGATAAGAAAGAAGAGATAGGTACAGATGCCTTTCTTATTTTTTGCTTCCTTCCTTAGCTATTAGAAACACTTGATAGGACATTCCAGGAATCTTCATATTTGGAAACAAAGACAATAATATTATTTTTTTATCCTTAAAGTGGTCAGCATCTAGTAGGACAATTAGACATGAGAGAATTGTAATCCAGTAAAAATAAGTACCATATTCTAAGTATTTCAGGTATAGTAGGTATACCAGTAGTCCCTTCAGGGTGACTTTATTATTTTTCTCTCATTTTGTTAATATTTGTTTCTCAATTCAGACATACACCTAAATATGCAGAATATGAATTCCTGTTATTTTATTAAGGAAATGACAAATTAGCTCTAGTTCTTACTTCTATTCTGGGATTGATTCTCCATAAAGAAATTCTAGTATTATTGTTTTTGTTTTTAAGGGGCTTTTTAAGTTTTAAATTGTAAGTTTTTCAGACACTTGAGAATTCAGAATTTGTAAATTTTTTATTTTTTATCAAATTAAAAGTTAAAATGTGCTGGAATGTTTAGCATAAAACCAGTTGTTCATCTGCCTCACCCTTTTTCAAAAACCTTTTATTTTTTTGAGTGAGAGGAGAGGGGACAGAAAAACAACCTCCCCCATGTGCCTTGACAGGGATTCACCCAGCAAATCCCATACTGGGGATTTTCTGCCCATCTTGGGCCATTGCTCTATAGCTGAGCTATTTTTAGCACCTGAGGCAGAGGCTGGAGAGCTGGGGGCCAGCTTAGTGGAACCAATCAAGCCATGTCTGCAGGAGGAGAAGAGAGAGAGGGAAAGGAGGGTGAGAGTAGAGAAGCAGATGGTCACTTCTCCTGTGTATACTGGCCATGAATTGAACCCAGGACATTCATGTCCTGGCTGATGCTCTACCACTGAGTCAACTAGCCACGGCCCAAAAATCTCTTTAGAAGCAGCCATTTTCAGGGGTTTTTTTTGTTTTTTTTTTTAATGAGAGGAACAAAGACAGACTTCATGGGCCCTGACCTGGATCCACCAGCAAGCCCCCTACAGGGCAATGCTTAGCCTGTCTGGGGCCATTGCTCCATTGCTCTGCAATGAAGTGATTTTTAGTACCTGAGGCAAATGCCACTAACTGAGCTATCCTCAACACCCAGGGGCCAACTTGCTGGAACTAATCAAGCCATGAGAGAGAGAGAGGAGAGGAAGGGGGGTAGAGAAGCAGATGGTTGCCTCTCCTGTATGCCCTGACTGGGAATTGAACCTGGGACATCCACATGCCAGCCATTGCTCTGCCACTAAGCCAACCAGCCAGGACCCATTTTCAGCTCTTTTAGCAGTTTGATCTAATATTTATTTCCATATTTCTAAATAATGTCATATTTTTTTTTGAGTTGTCATTTGTTTAACACTATGACTCTTTTCCTTTCTGTCTTTTATTTCTTTCCTTTTTTCTTTCTTTCTCTCTCTCTCTCTTTCTTTCTCTCTCTCTTTCTTTCTCTCTCTCTGTCTTTTTATTTCTTTCTTGATTTTTTTTAAGCATGAGAGATAGAGGGAGGGACAGACAAAAAGGAAGGAAGAAAGATGAGTGAGAAGCATCAACTTGTTGCAGCACTTTAGTTGTTAATTGATTGCTTTCTCATAAGTGCCTTGACTGGGGGGCTCCAGCAGAGCCAATGATTCTTGAGTAAGCTAGCAACCAGGGGGTCATATCTCTGATCCCATGCTTAAACCAGCAACCCTATGCTCAAGCCCGATGAGCCCGCACTCAAGCTGGTGACCCGGGGTTTTAAACCTGGGTCCTCAGCATCCCAGGCCAATGCTCTATCCACTGCACCAGGGTCTGGTCAGGCAACTGACTTTTCATAATTAAGAATTTACTAGACCATTATTCCTGCTTTCCTTTATGCCCTACCACCAGCATTCTAGACAGGGACGGAATTAGAATAATGCAAGTGAGTCAGTCCCTCACCTCTGGTACAAAATTTAAGGGTCCCCAAAATTGCAATTATCAGATAAATAATATTTTTATTTAACATTTAAACAATCAAAATTAATGAAAAATTATCCATGGTGAACATAATATCAGAATTTAAAGATGGGATCAAACCCATTACTACTTGTTTGACCATGTGAGTCATGCACGTGTGGGGGTTGCATGTAAAATGCTAGTGTCTAATTTGCCATTTTTTCTGATGGTCCCTGTTCAGTTATGAGGGAAGTTGACAAGTTGTTTTCATTGTTTATAGCTGCAGTCCAAATACTGCTAAACAAAAAGGAATGTTTCACTTAACATAAACATGTTTTTGTGGCTTTTTACACTATTATTAAGAATATGAAGGTAATACAAATTTATTTGTTAACTTACAGGAATGGGCAAAAAGGTTTAGTTACATTGTGACATTCTTCCTGAGCTGATAAAGCTATTGTAATAATCATAACCTGCATATCTTTTTCCATATAAACAACCATAACCCTACTTTTCACAACTCCTTTTTTGACCTTTCATTAATGAAATATGATCAGATGTCAGATTTTTCTGAAGAAGTATTTTTTACTAGGAATCCATGTTTTCATTTTGTTTCCTGTTCATACTTTTAAGGAATAATACAACAGGGTTCAATATTTGCAACTCAAAGAGTGATTTCAAAGATTGGAAAGATTTGACCAGAATTTGTGATCATAAAATTTTATATTTATCATGATACATTTTAAAAATTGAAATATTTTTAAAATCAAAATCAATATACAAAAATTTGTTTTTTTATAATAATGAACTATCAGAGAAATGAAGAAAGCCATTTCATTTACAGTTGCATCAAAAAAGAATAAAATACCTAGGAATAAAATTTGCCACATACACAAGAACTATCTATAAGACATAATGAAAGAAATTGAAGAACACACAAATAAATGGACAGATATTTCATGCTCATGGACTAAAAGAGTTGAAATTGTTAAAAATTTATTAACATAAATACAGTATCAATAGATTGCAATATATAATAAGCATCATATTTGAGTGTTCTAAAACTGATTAACAAAATGGTATTCAGAATTTTAAAATAATACCAGCCACAGTAACACCCTGCAAAAGAAGTGTCAGTACTCTGAAGTTAATTTAAAATTATTTAAAAATGAAAACAAGATAAAGAGAGAATTAGATGTTGAAAGTATTATTGATGTGTTTGGTCCCATTAAAGCCAGAAAAGTAAAGTGATAATAAATTCTGATATAAAATGTTAGGAGTTAAACTACTCTTGTGAATTCTATATACTTTTCAAAAATTTTTTTCTTAATTTTAATGGGGTGACTGATAAATCAGGTTACATATGTTCAGAGAAAACATCTCCAGGTTATTTTGACATTTGATTATGTTGCATACCCATCACCCAAAGTCAAATTGTCTTTCTGTCACCTTCTATCTGGTTTACTTTGTGCCTTTTCCCTCCTTTCACCCCCTCCCTCTTTGCTCTCCACCCTCCCCCACTCCTGGTAACCACTACACTTTTGTCCGTGTCTCTGAGTCTCTTTTTTTATGTCCCACCTATGTATGGAATTATATAGTTCTTAGTTTTTTCTGATTTACTTATTTCACTCAGTATAATGTTATCAAGATCTATCCATTTTGTTGTAAATGATCCGATGTCATCATTTCTTATGGCTGAGTAGTATTCTATAGTATATATGTACCACATCTTCTTTATCCAGTCATCTATTGAAGGGCTTTTTGGTTGTGTCCATGTCTTGGCCACTGTGAATAATGCTGCAATGAACATGGGGCTGCATCTGTCTTTATGTAGCAATGTTTTTGAGTTTTGGGGGTATATACCCAGTAGAGGGATTGCTGGCTCATATGGTAGCTCTATTTTTAATTTTTTGAGGAACCACCATACTTTCTCCATAATGGTTGTATTACTTTACATTCCCACCAATAGTGGATAAGGGTTCCTTTTTCTCCACAGCCTTTCCAACATTTGTTATCACCTGTCTTGTTGATAATAGCTAATCTAACAGGTGTAAGGTGGTATCTCATTGTAGTTTTGATTTGCATTTCTCCAATAGATAATGAAGATGAGCATCTTTTCATATATCTGTTGGCCATTTTTATTTCTTCCTGGGAGAAGTGTCTTTTCATCTCCTCTTTCCATTTTTTTATTGGATTGTTTATTTGTTGTTGAGTTTTATGAGTTCTTTGTATATTTTGGATATTAGGCCCTTACCTGAGCTGTTATTTGAAAATATCATCTCCCATTTAGTTGGCTGTCTGTTTTGTTGTCAGTTTCTTTTGCTGAGCAAAAGCTTCTTAGTCTAATGTAGTTCAATTCATTTATCTTTGCCTTCACTTCCCTTGCCTTTGGAATCAAATTCATAAAGTGCTCTTTATAACCAAGGTCCATGAGTTCAGTACCTATATTTTCTTCTATGTAATTTATTGTTTCAGGTCTTATATTTAGGTCTTTGATCCATTTTGTGTTAATTTTAGTACAAGGGGACAAACTGTAGTCGAGTTTTATTCTTTTACATGTGACTTTCCAGTTTTCTCAGCACCATTTGTTGAAGAGGCTTTTTTTCTCCATTGTGTGTTGTTGGCCCCTTTATCAAAAATTATTTGACCATATATATGTGGTTTTATTTCTGGGCTTTTTATTCTGTTCCATTGGTCTGAGTGTCTATTTTTCTGCCAATACCATGCTGTTTTGATTGTCATGGCCCTATAGTATAGTTTGAAGTCAGGTATTGTAATAATGCCCCCAGCTTCGTTCTTTTTTCCTTAGGATTGCTTTGGCTATTCGGGGTTTTTTATAGTTCCATATAAATCTGATGATTTTTTGTTCCATTTATTTAAAAAAATCTCATTGGAATTACATTAAATTTGTATATCGCTTTGGGTAATATAGTCATTTTGACTAAATTTATTCTTCCTATCAAGGAAAAGGGAGTATTTTTCCATTTCATTGTATCTTTTTCAATTTCCCTTAACAATGCCTTGTCATTTTCATTATATAGGTCCTTTTCAAATTTTTAACTAATAACCTTTCCCTAGGGTTCTGGGAAGATGGCAGAGTAGGAAGCACCAGGAATCTGTCTTCTCACCCAGGCAATAATTGCACCAGCAAAATCTGGGAAATGTAATTATTTTTGGAACTCTGTAGAATGTGTTGAAGGCTTACAACTTGCAGGGAAAGTCTTGGATAGTACATTGTCATTAATTTTGGTCAGTTTAAGCATTTAGCACTGTAGCAGATACTCATTGTCCTTCCCTAGCCACATGGCAGGCAGCTGTGCACCAATGTCCCTGAGCATCTTGCCCACTGCATATGGGAGTTCAGGGGGGCACATAGGACCCAGTATTACAACTATATGGGGACCTGTGGTCTATCACTGATAGTTGCTTATCACAGAATTGCAAACCAAGAGGTAGACAGGCGTTGTTTTTGCACCTCCCTATTGTTGCATGCCGCTGGCTCTCCAGCTGAAATGATTTCAAGGGGGATTTTAAAAAACAGTTCTCTGCTTGACCAGGCAGTGGCGCAGTGGATAGAGCATCGGACTGGCATGCAGAGGACCCAGGTTCAAGACCTCAAGGTCGCCAGTTTGAACACGGGCTTATCTGGTTTGAGCAAATCTCACCAGCTTGGACCCAAGGTCGCTGGCTCGAGCAAGGGGTTACCCAGTCTGCTGAAGACCCGCAGTCAAGGCACATATGAGAAAGCAATCAATGAACAACTAAAGTGTCGCAACGAAAAACTGATGATTGATGCTTCTCATCTCTCTCTATTCCTGTCTGTCTGTCCCTTCTGTCCCTCTCTCTGACTCTCTCTCTGTCTCTGTAAAAAAATTAATTAAATAAATAACAGTGCTCCTCCCCCTCTTTATCTTTTGCTTTTTACCCTTTCAGGAATAAGACATTAAAGATTAAAACATTCAAAAACTATTGTATAAATGGTTAAAATTAAAAAGTGATCACATATATCCAGGACCTGAGAAAACCTTAGTGTTACACCTGAGGCTCATCCTATGGATGGAGACAGCTTATAACAACAACAACAAAACAATAAAGACTAACAACAGCAAATGTTGTATAATAGGGGAATCTGATTCCCACAGTTACCACATTATTATATTCAAATTCTGGTGTTCAGCAAAAAAGTCACAATGCATACAAACAGGCAAGTATGGCCCATTCAAAGGGAAAAAAATCCTATAGAAGTTTTTCCTGAAAAAGATATAATGACAGATACACTAGACAAAGAAATGAGAACAACTGTCTTAAAGGTGCCCAAAGAATTAGAGGAATATGTGGGGAAAGTCAAGAGAACAATGTGAACAAAATGGAAATCTCAATAAAAAGAGAACCTTAAAGGAAGCTAGAAAATAATTCTGGAGCTGAAAAGTACTATAACTGAAAATGAAAATTTTACTAGAGAGATTCAAAGGCAAATTTAAGCAGACAGAAGAAAGACTCAGCCCTGGCCAGATAGCTCAATTGGTTAGAGCATCATCCCAAAAGAGCAGAGGTTGCCCGATTGATCTCCAGTCAAGGCACATACAGAAACAGATCAACGTTCCTATTATTCTTTTGCTCTCCCTGCCTCTCTCTAAACCCAATAAAATAAACAATTAAAAAAAACAGTGGAGAGAGAAACAGTGAACTTGAAGGTAGGACAATGCAAATTATTAAGTTTGAGGAACAGAAAGAAAACAGAAGAAATATGAACAAAGCCTAAGGGAGCTGTGAGACACCATCAAGCTGACCAATATATACATCATCGGATGCTCATAGGGAGGAGAGAGAGAGAGAAATGGGTCAAGAGAGTTTTTGAAGAAATGACTGAAAATTTCCCATAGTTGATAAAAGAAATGAATGTAAATATCCAACTTCAAGTAAGGTGAATTCAGAGCCCCACGCAGAGGTACATTATAATCAAACTTTCCAAAGTTAAAGAATCTTGAAAGCAGCCAGAGAAAAGTGGATCATCACATACAAGTGATCCTAAATAAGATTTTCAGCAGATTTCTCATCAGAAACATTGGAAGTCAGAAGGCAGTAGGTCAATATATTCAGAGTGATTTAAAAAAAAAATAAGAATCCTATTTTTGGGAGAGAAATGAGAGAAATTAAGACAGTCTCACATAAACAGAACCTGAGGGAGTTTGTGATACCTAGGCCTGCCCTGCAAGAAATGCTCAAGGGAGAGATTGCAAATTGAAAGGAAGGAACACTCCACTTTAACTCAAACCTATGTGGAGAAATACACATGTCCATAAAGGTAAATACATGGGCAATTATAAAAGCTAGTATTATTGTAACAATGGTTTTTAACTATTTTTTGTTTTCTACATGATTAAGATAAAAATACATTTAAAGAAAAAAATTACTAGTGTCGAAGCTAGTTTTACTATAACTTTGGTTTGTATCTCCAATGTTCTTTTCTACATAATTTATGAGACTAATACATTTAAAGGAATTATTAGTCTGTGTTTTGAGGCACACAGTGTATAAAGCTATAAGTTTGTAATATCACCAATTGAAAGGGGTGGGGATGGAGCTTTAAAATAAAAACAGCAGAGTTTTTTTGTATGTTATTGAAGGTAAGCTAGTATAAGTTCAGAATAGAATATAATAACATTACGATGTTAAATGTAATCCCATGGTAACCACAAAGAAAATTGCTGTACAGTATGCCCAAAGGGAAATGAGAAAGAAATTTAAACATTTTACTACAAAAAAAAATCGACTAACCACAAAAGAATTCAGTAATACAAAAAAACTCTAAGGCAGATAGAAAACAAATAGTACAATGATAGAAGTAAGTCCCTTTTCAGTAATTAATTTAAATGTTAATGGGTTAAAGTCTCCAATTAAAAGACTGAGGTTGGAAAAAAAAACATGACCCAACTGCATGCTTTCTACAGGAAACTCATTTGAGATCCAAAGACAAAACTTGAAAGTGAGCAAATAAAAAAGTCTCTGTGAATAGTAACTGAAAAGAGCAGGGGTAGCTTTACTACTATTAGACCAAATAGATATTAAATCAGAGAAATTTTACAAGAAAAAGGACATTACATGGGAGCACAAATGTAGGTGTACAGTTATATAAATAACACAATAATAACAATACAAGAATAAATTTTTGCATACTGAACATCGTAAACCTACTTTTGCCCACCCCTGTATTAATAAAAGGTCAATACAGCAAGAAGATATATATATGTGACAAATATAAACAGTCAGTATATATGAAGTGTGTATATATATATTATATATATATAACTGGTTTATATTTCCAGATTTTAAGATTTTAATGTATATTATAATGTATCTATTGAGTGTAAACAGTTGAAGGGACAAATAATACTGTTCTACAATAATAGTTGGAAACTTCAAAGCCCAACTAATAGTAATGGACAGAACAATGAGATATAAATAAAGAAAATAGGATATTAACACAGTAAATCAGTTAGGACAGACACAGGACATTCTACCCAGCAACAACAGAATACACATTTCTCTCAAGTGTACACGGGACATTTTTCAGAGTAGAACATAAAAGTTAAGCCACAAATGAAGTCTCAATACATTTAAAAAGGTAAAAGATCATGCAAACTGTCTTCTCCAACCACCTCAGGATAAAATTAGAAATCAACAGCCTTGGCCAGTGGCTCAGTGGAAAGAGCGTTGGCCCAGCAAATGGATATCCCAGGTTCTATTCCTAGTTAGGATACACAGGAGAAGTGACCATCTGCTCCCCTCCTTGCTTCTCTCCCTCTTCCCCTCTCACAGCCAGATGCTAGATATCTAGTTTCGAGTGTCAGCCCCAGAAGCTGAGGATAGCTCAGCTGGTCTGAGCGTGTCAGCATCAGGTACTAAAAATAGCTCAGTACTTGAGCATTGGCCTAAGACAGGGTAGCAGCAAGGATCCTGGTCGGGGCACATGGAGGAGCCTGCCTCATTATCTCCCCTCCTCTTAAAAAAAAAAAAATCAACAACAAAAGGAAAACTGGAAAATTTATGAGATTGTAGAAATTAAACAACCAGTGGGTCAAAGAAGAAATCACAAAGGAAATTATAAAATACTTAGATAAGAATGAAAACAAAATATAACTTACTAAAACTTATGGGATATGTTTTGCAGAAATAGTAAAACTCATCTTAAAATTTACATGGAAACTCAAGAGACCTCAAATAGCCAAAACAAGTTAGAAAAAGAAAACTGGTACACTTTCTGGTTTCAAAACTTACTACAAAGTGATAATAGTCAAAACAGTGTGGTATTGACATAAACAGACACACAGACCAATGGAATTAAATAAAGAGCCCAGAAATAAACTGTCACATATATGGTCAAATGATTTTTGACTAGGGAACTACCACCAATTTTTAAACAAACAGTGCTAGGAAAACTGGCTATTCACATACAAAAGAATTAATTTGGATACTTGAAACCATGTATGAACTTAATCAAGTACCTAAGTGTAAGACCTAAATAAATAAAATTAAGAGGAACATAGGGCAAAAGCTTAACAACATTGGATATTGTAGGAGTTTTTTGCATTCACACCAAAGGCACAGATAACCAAAAAAAAAAAAAAAGACAAATTGGACTTCATAAAAACTTAAAAATTGTATACTATTGTACTTCAGGATGTATTATGGCTTGGCATAGCGCTAATCCCAACATAGTTACATCACAATTTTTGAGTCTATTCCATACTCAGGAAATGTATTACATCTTTTTCTTCTTTATACCTTATTTTATTTTGTGTGAGGATTTTTTTAGCTTTCTTGTCTTGGATGTCCTGTTTTCTGAACCATGACTTCTTTCCATGTTTACTCCTTATTTCGATCAAAAGGGGTATATCTTTTTTTACTTCTTATGTACTTGAAACTGTTGACTTGCAGATAATTTGGCTGAAGTATATAGGAAACAATTTTACAATGCAGTTCTAAAAGTCTTGTTTTTGGTGAGTCTGATACCATTTTTGCTCTAGTTTCTTTGTGTCCAGGTTATTTAGTTCTTTCTGACCACTTTAATGATTATCTCTGGTGTTTTGAAATTTCTTAGTGATCACCCATCATCCTTTTATCGTTCATTATGATAGGCATTATTAGATAAGCCTTTGCAACTGGGATATTTCTGTTTGGGGGTAAGTTTTTCTGTATTATTTATTTGGTAAAATTTTACTGTCATTTTCTCTTTTTGGAAACTTCTGTTTGATCTGATACTGTACTTCTTACATCAACTCCTCCAACTGTATATTTTCTTTTCGCCTTAAATTGTTTGTATTTTTAGTTCAGTTTTCTAAAATTAATTATTTTAGTGTCATATATTTATTTGAAGAGCTTTTAAAGTTTTTTATTCTTCGATTCTTTCATAGTTTTTTTTCTTCCCCCCTTGTTTAATGGATATAGTAACAACTCATACCTTTCTGGGGATATTAGATATGTATTAATTATATACTATATGTGTTTTTCTTTTGTTCCCAGTAATGTCTCTGTTGTCTCCAAGCTCTTGTTTTATTTCTTTTTGTTGATTTTGATCTTTCTAGTTTTAAAGGATGTCTTCAGTTGTGTTGTGATCCTTATGTATTGGAGAAAGGTAACATTGAAGAGTTCATTGAAAACCCTATGGTTTTTGATGGGGACAAGGGCTGTTTTGCATAGCCATAAAAGTTGTGCACTTAGAACTCCAGATGGCACTATTTGAAATTTGTCATATTAAAAATTAAAATTGTGAAATTTAAAAAATATTATGAAAAAACAAACCCCATAATTTAACATAAATATTTTCTTTTTAATTTTTTTGTTTTTTGTATTTTTTGTTTTTTGTATTTTTCTGAAGTTGGAAACGGGGAGGCAGTCAGACTCCCGCATGCGCTGACCAGGATCCACCCGGCACGCCCACCAGGGGGTGATGCTCTGCCCATCTGGGGCGTCTTTCTGTTGTGACCAGCACCATTCTAGTGCCTGAGGCAGAGGCCACAGAGGCATCCCCAGCGCCCGGGCCAAGTCTGCTCCAATGGAGCCTTGGCTGTGGTAGGGGAAGAGAGAGACAGAGAGGAAGGAGAGGGGGAGGAGTGGAGAAGCAGATGGGCGCTTCTCCTGTGTGCCCTGGCTGAGAAGCGAACCGGGTCTCCTGCACGCCAGGCCGACGCTCTACCACTGAGCCAACCAGCCAGGGCATAAATATTTTCTAAAAAGTAAATATTTACCAGAGCAAACTTAAAAGAATGACATTGTTTTCTACTTTTGCATGTCTCTTTAATGTCGAGTTAAATAGAAGAAAACTAAATCTCATATTTCTCTATTCAGTCTGTTGTGATATGTTGTTTTCGGTGAAGTACAAGAATATCCAGCCTCATCCAGTACTTTAAACATCTTTTCAGATAATTCTGATTATTCTCCTTTGATATTATATCAAAAGTAGACAACTAGAAGTTTTCTTGCAATATGATTTCTTGCAAAAGATTTATTGCAATATGGAATCTGACTCCATATAGCTAAATATTTTGTACTTTGTTACATTAAAATCTATTAATCTGTCTTAGATTTTGATCGAATCTTTTATCCATGTTCATGTCAGGTATTGGTCATTTGGAAAATATGGTTCACTGAATTACTTAAATCTTCCAAGTGTTGGCATCTTATCATATGAAGTAATTATGTCCATTAAGATTATTGTTAATCTCATCAGTGGTGGGCACAAATTTTCCTAAAATTTAAATTTTTAAAATTTTTTTCTTCTTTTCTGAGTAAAGGAGGGGAGATAGACTCCCACATGCGCCCCGACTAGGATCTACCTGGCAACCCCCATCTGGAGCTGATGCTCTGACCATCTGGGATCCATGCTCGCAACCAAGTTATTTTTAGTGCCCAGGCTGATGCTCTCGAATCAATGGAGCCATGGCTGCAGGAGGGGAAGAGAGAGAGAGAAAAGGGGGAGGGGGAGGAATGGAGAAGCAGATGGTTGCTTCTCCTGTGTGCCCTGACTGGGACATCCACATGCCAGGCTGACATTCTACCACTGAGTCAACTGATCAGGGCCCAAAATTTAATTTTTGCTTTAATTTTATTATTGGCAACAAATGCTGTCAGTTGTTTTCTTTGGTGTGACAGGCTTTCTTTGTCAATTTTCAAGAAAATATCTACTAAATAGCAAAGTCAAAATACCCATAGTTTGACAATCATTTTTTAATATAAAAATGATGTTAAATGGAAAAATATGTGGCTAGCTTTAAGCTCATAGCTCAAACACAGACCCAAGCAGTTTCAACAATAGCAGTGCTTTATGCATATATCCTACTTCATCACACAGAATATTAAAAAGATATAATTGCAAGGATTGATACATAGTAAAATTATATAGTATATAATAAAATTTACTGCTGATGTATACTGGTAAGTAATACAATGATTTGTAGTACAGTTTTATGGTGCCACTCTCTTCATTCATGTGAAGATGCTAGCATTTTTATCCACCACTGCTTTTGTTTTAACCTCATGTGCCCCTGAAAATGTTTTGGAGACCCCATGTGTCTGTGAACCATACTTGAACAACTGCTGACACAGATTTGTGTATGTAAAGATTGGCTTCTGTGTTTTCCACCCTACACAGTCTGCATGGGAATTGTTTAGACTTTAACATAAGAAAATTAGGAGCTCAGCTGATTGATTCTTTGGTGGGGTGTATACTTTCAAAATCATTATGGGAAGTCTTTTCTTTGGGGCTGATGTTTTTCTCCGAAGAGGAAATCTTCTAGATTACAGTTGGGGGTGGCAGGATGCAGAGTGATTACCCTGGCTGCTGGCATTCTGGGATCCATGCTGGAAGAGGGACTGTGGGCCCCTTTACTCAGTTTATGGCTTTTTACTTTTATTTGTTTGTTTTCTCTCAGTACCTCATACCTACCTTTTGCTCTGCCTGGTGTTTACAAGTTTATATTGCCTCCAGCTCAGAGTTAACCTTTAGCTTCTGTGGTAGGGTAAGGATAGGTATCTGGATGTGTGAGTTGTAGAAAAAACATTCAGATTTCTCAGCAGTCTTTGTGTTTCAGTTTTAGATTTTAAGTACTAATATAGTACTGAATTCCTCCAAATACCAGATTTCTTGGGTGGCCTGGACAAACTGTCTTCTTACACTTCACACTCGGATGTTTTGCTGTAACTGCCACCACATTATGAAGACAGTTTCCACTCCTCCAGCCACTTTCCATTTAAAAATTTGTTGAAATCTCTTTGACAATAAGTCTGCCTTGGTGTTTTCTTGATCTCTATGTGTGAAAATGTTTTGTTTCTTTGTCCTCATTTTAGCAGGGTTTTGGGAGAGTGAAGAAATAAATATATTTGATTAATAAACTACGAATTTTACAGGCTTGAGTCAATTACTATAGTAGCTAAGAGTTGGATTTAGATTTGAATCTTCACCCCTTATTATGGCATTGCTTTAGGTTCTTAACCTATGCAGTCTTATTTTTCATTTGTAAAAATGGAGTTTATGATAATCTAATACGAGAATTAAATGAGATAGTGAATGTAAAGTTCCTAACATACTATGTGATTCATATGTGCTTAATAATTAGTTATTATAAAATGTTACACTAACTTTTGGTTTTATTGTATTCTTTCCGCCCCATAAAAGATTTGAAATAAGCAAAATATTTAATTTATAATTTAATATTACTTCAAGTATGGAAAGGTTTATCATGACTCCAAATATGAAATGATAATTTCAGAAATGTTTTTAAGTGTCTGTACTTAATATGTTTGTATAAAAAAGACTAAATGAAATTTGTTCAAATTTCTGTTTAACTAGTTTTCTTACTCAACTAAAGTTGACCCCTGAACTACCTGTGGGTTAAGAGCACCGAACCCCACACAGTTGAAAATTCATGTGTAACTTTTGCCATACCCCAAACTTAAATGTAGTACAGTTGTTCCTTGGTATCTGCAGTGGTTGGTTCCAGACTCACTCCCCCTCAATGGATACCAAAGTCCATGGATGCTCATGTCCCTATGTAAATGGTGTAGAACATTGCATACTGTCGGCCTTCCACATCTGTGGATTCCCAACCACAGATTGAAAATACTGTTTTTGATCCAAGGTCGGTTGAATCTGCGGAAGTGAAACCCAGGGATACAGAGTGCCAACTGTATATTTATTGAAGAAAACCTGCATGTAAACGGACCCGCACAGTTCAAACCCGTGTTGTTCAAGGAACTGTGATTGTAATTATGGCCCATATTTGAAACAGTCTAAGGAAAGCAGGTATTCTTATAACTGGATAACTGTTTCATGACCTTGATTCAGAAACTTGTAGTACGAAGAATTTCTTATGGGTTTCTTTAAAAAATTTTTTTTAAATTATACTTTTGATAATGAGAAATATTCTAATACATACATACACATTGTTTTTCTAGTTCCTTGGTATATAAGATTGTACCCTTAAATTCCTTTTATCTGGAAAGTTTAGTGTAATAAAAGTAGTTTAAGCTTGTTCATGAATATAAATGAAAATTATTATTAATCATTTCAGGAAATTGCAAGACCTAATATGGCTGAAGCAGAAACAGAAACATCAAATTCTGAAAGGTAAATAATAAGGAAGAACTGAATCTCTTGATTAATCAGTAAAGGTCTATTAAAATGTTTGTATATGGTATTGTTTTAGTAATGGCATTTAATTAGAATAAAATTTTGAAACTTTAATGCAAGATTAGACTATATAGATCCTTAGTTTTGAAATACTTGTATACATGTAGAGTATAAATTTGTTCAAAAATTTTAAAGTATTTACTAGTAAGTAAAATTTTGGCAGATTTTAATTGCCCTATTAAGTGAAGTTACAAGTTGCTACAGATTACGACATGGGGACAATTATTGCAAGTAGGTAATTTAAAAATCTTAACTATTTAGGTTTTTTTTTTTTTTTAAGTTTATTGGGTGACACTGGTTAACAAAGTTATACAGATTTCAGGTGAACAATTCCACAACATATCACGTCTACACTGTATTGTGTGTTCACCATCCCAAGTCAAGTCTCCTTCCTAAGATCTTTTTATTAAAAAGTATTTTCAAAGAGCTATAAAGCTACTTATGTCGCATTTCAACTTAGAAGTTTCAAAATTTAGGAATTGGTTTTTAAAAATATAATGCTCAGGTAGAACACTAAAGAGCACAAGACATTTCACAATTTTTTAGTAAAAATTTTAACATTCTAATTAGAACATTTTTTTAAAATGCATAATTTTATTTTGCCTTTTAAATTAACTGATTTTCCCATTTCTGTCTTTATTCTGAATATATTTTACAGTATGTTGTTTGTTAATCTGATGAGAGTAACTAATCTGTTGCCTTTAAAAAGAAAATGATGGAATAAGGCCTTATGAAGGTGTTCTTAGACTTAACTGTAAAAATTACCTGGCCCTTTCTTCACCAAACATTTTTTCTAGAACTCTGGAGGTGATGGGAAGCGTTTACCAAAATTCCGCTAAAGAGAAAAAGCAGACAAGTCACTTCTATATTATTTAACATTTTCTGTAAATTGTAGTTAGCCCAATAAAAGCTGAACAAAAATAACAACTATACAAATTTAAATGAGGACAATAGATTTTTTTCAGATGATGTAATTGACCTCCTATAAGATCCAAGAAAATGAGCTAAGAATATTTTCTGTATACCAATAACATGTGATTATGAAATATAATGGACAAAAGAGTTAATTCACAATATTAACAAAAATGAGAAATGTGTAAGGTCTAAATAAGAAACAAAAATTTATTGAGATGAAAATACTATATTAACTTGCATGATGGGCCATTTTCCAAACTAATTTATGAGTTTAATGAACATTTAGTTCAAAATTCCAATGGAATTTAGTTTGGAAACTGACAGAGTTTAAGATTCATATTTTTCTATTAATACCATAATTTATTTAATGATTGCCCTGTTAGGTATTAGGTTATTTCTGTATCTGTTATTAGAATATTGTTTTGATGAATATCCTTGTACAAATATCCTTTACATTTTTAAATGATTAAATTTAGGGAGCAGAGTAGTATATTGTAGGTCATTTGCTCTATTAGATAATGAAGTAGATAGTTAATCTGCAACTGTTAAGACTGTGGTATTGGCTCAAGAAGAGTCATAAAGGCCCTGGCCGGTTGGCTCAGCGGTAGAGCGTCGGCCTGGCGTGCGGGGGACCCGGGTTTGATTCCCGGCCAGGGCACATAGGAGAAGCACCCATTTGCTTCTCCACCCCCACCCCCTCCTTCCTCTCTGTCTCTCTCTTCCCCTCCTGCAGCCGAGGCTCCATTGGAGCGGAGATGGCCTGGGCGCTGGGGATGGCTCCTTGGCCTCTGCCCCAAGCGCTAGAGTGGCTCTGGTCGCGGCAGAGCAACGCCCAGGAAGGGCAGAGCGCGTTGCCCCTAGTGGGCGTGCCGGGTGGATCCCGGTCGGGCGCATGCGGGAATCTGTCTGACTGTCTCTCCCCGTTTCCAGTTTCAGAAAAATACAAAAAAAAAAGAAAAAAAGAAAAAAAAAGAAGAGTCATAAAGACAGATAAGAACAAAATGCGCATAGTAGAGAAATGGCCTTATAAATATAATTTAGTAAATGATAAATATTTGATACCATGGTTTGATATTTGTCAGTTCATTAGGAAAAAATATAAATTTCAGGTAGATTAATGTAAGGAATAAGACATGTTATTATTAAAAAAAAGACATGTTATTAAATTTGTTTTTGCTAAAATAAGCATTGTTACACTTAGATAAAGGGTAGAGATCCTTTTAGAAATCTTATTGTTTTTTTATTCACTAAATCATTGGTTCTCAACCTGTTATGTATCGGAAAAATACATATCTCCGATGGCTTTAGGCGACCCCTGTGTTTTGGTCGTTCGACCCCCGCCAGGGTCGTGACCCAAGGTTGAGAACCACTGCACTAAATAGTTTTTATTAACTCATCAGGATAAGAGTAAACATATAGACAAACACTCATAAATGTGTACATATACAAACACATCTATGTATAGATGCAGGAATGTTTACATATATTTTTCAGGTTTATTTTATTTTTTTTCTGAAGTTGGAAATGGGGAGGCAGTCAGACAGACTCCCTTATGTGCCTGACCAAGATCCCCCCCCCATGCCCACCAGGGGGTGATACTCTGCCCAACTGGGGCGTTGCTCTGTTGCAACCAGGGCCATTCTAGCGCCTGAGGCAGAGGCCACAGAGCCATCCTCAGCGCCCGGGGCCAACTTTGCTCCAGTGGAGCCTTGGCTGCGGGAGGGGAAGAGAGAGACAGGGAGGAAGGAGAGGAGGAGGGGTGGAGAAGCAGATGGGCCCTACTCCTGTGTGCCCTGGCTGGGAATCAAACCCGGGACTCCTGCACGCCAAGCCAACGCTCTACCACTGAGCCAACCGGCCAGGGCTTTTCAAGTCTATTTTTATGTTTTCTTAAATTAAGTTGTTAAATGTTAGAGAAATGTTTGTGAACGCTTATCTGATTTTGGGTAGGAAAAGATACTGTAACCTTAAGAGAATATCTAAATCAAAAAAAGAAAAATTGTTTTTTTCAATATATATTTATTCCTTATTGAGGTACTCTCAGAAATTAATAAAAGCGCTTAAACTTTAACTAAAAACAGGTAAGGATGTTAACAGATAAAAATGATAACCAGGACTAAAGCCAGTTGATAGGTCTACTTTTAACACGTGACTGGTGTATTTTTATTCTCTTGCCTCAGAAAATGGCTCTGTCCTAAATTGTAACACCATGGCAAGGACTATGGATCTGGATTTTTCCCCTTTATGAAAGGGCAAGTGAGCCTTGATTTTTAAAAAAATTTTAGAGCCTGTCTTTATTTTGATAATGTTCAAAAACATTGTATTATGAAGGGAATAGATAATAAATGACTTTATTTTTTTCAGTAAACATGATAAAGCTTCTTCAGCAGAAGAAAAAAATGGATGTGATGCAAATTCATTTGAAGGCTCTTCAGCAACAGAAAATAAAGAAAGCATAACAGTTTCAGATAAGGAAAATGATACCTGTCTTGAAAACAAGGAAACCAGCTCAAAGAATATCTTCAATTATGATTCAAACATTGGTGAAGACAAAGTGGAAAAGGAGAAACAAATAGAACCTGTTTGTGAGGAAACAGAGTTGAAGATGTGCCAAAGTTCAGAAAGCATAATTTCAGGTGATCAGATTAAAGATCAAAACTCCAGTGAAGCTAGGTTTTCTTCAAAAAATATTAAAGATTTGCAGTTAACATCTTGTGACGTTAGCATTGATCAGTTTTTGAGAAAAAGAGATGAACCTGAATCAGTTAGTTCTGATGTTAGTGAGCAAGGCAGTATTCATCTGGAACCTTTGACTCCATCAGAGGTACTTGAGTATGAAACTACAGAAATTCTTCAGAAAGGTAGTGGAGATCCTTCAGCCAAGTCTGATGAAGTAGTATCTGAACAAACAGATGATGGTCCTGGAGAAAACAACCCTAGCACAACAGAGACAACAGTAGACCTAGCAGATAAAAAGAAAGAAGTTGAAGTTAATTAAGTCATTCTCAGTTTCAGTGTACCAACAATAAGAGCATTTGAGACAGTGCTATCAGGTGAGCTCAATAGGTCTGTTACAGAGTTCAGAAATAGAAAAATATGAGGGAGGTCATTCATACACATTATCTGTATGTTCATCCTAGGACCTAGGTTATGATAGAAGTCAGATCAATAATAGCATGATTAGAGGTTTTAAAACACAAATAGTATTTTAATGAAAGTTAAGTTTACAATAGAAAAGCTTTATCTAACAGTTCTCAAGGAAATGGAATTTGGTTACCAATATGAATTGATTATTTAAATATTACTTATATTTATAAAGTATTGAGACTTCTATCAGTCCTAAGCTAAAAATCCTTATTGCCTATATATGCTTCTCAAAGGAAGAAATGTGGAAACCATGTACATTTTGGGAATAATTGATTTAAAATAAAGGCTAATTGGCATTGTTAATGAAAGTGGAATTTTGGGCATGATGTTGGTAAATGATTAGAGTGTGAAATTTATAAATCTTTTGAGAATTTGGATGAACATAAACTTAATTTTGGATATAATATAACATTCCAGACAGTGTGAAGCATGCAAACAGAATATTTGAATCTTTGTACCTCCGTACAGGTGTTAGCCTGCCAGGCTGTAAGCTTTCCTTAATTAAACTTTCAGTGAAAGTGAAATACTAAAATATAAATCTATATTTGTGTTTTTTGTCAGTGTGAGCTGTGCAAAAATCCCTTGATGTATTAGTTGTATAAAGTAGAAACCCATTGTTGAAACTCCTGTAGCTGTTATACTTTTAATATTGTTTTAATGATCTTTAGAAATAGATCCATAAAAATGGTCTGGAAACCAAACCAAAGTATTGTACAATGTAGATATTGTAAAGCAGTAAATTGAAAACATGTCCTGGCATGAATTCAGCCGTGTTTAAGTTACTTTTTCTTTAATTGTAAAATACAAACTTCAAATGGGACCTAAAGCAGTGATGTAAAAATTTGGTTTGGGATATTTAGTCTAATTTATCCATAAGATGGCTGCTAAATTGATTTTTCAGTTGTTTTTTATCATCTAGAAATTTACAATTCTAGAAGTTAATATGAATAATAGTAGTTTGCTTTAAAGTACTAATAAATTTTTATTTAAAATGCTACATTTTTACTTCTTAAAATGTACTTTGAATTCTTTTGCTTCACTGAATATTAAATGTTTTAAATATCTATTAAAATTCTGCTGTATATAGTAGTTTTTGAGTAAATATTTGCAATAAAAATATGTCCCTGAATAATTATCTTTTTCAGAAAACTGCTTCAGTCAGATTGCCTTTGGCACCTTTAGAAACTGTATGCCTGTTCAAGGAAATTTCATGTTTATATATAAAGTTAGTGGTAGGATTTTATTCTGTATTCTTTAGTTTTGATATATGATATACCATATTTTTCACTCCATAAGACGCACCTGACCATAAGACACACCTAGGGTTTTAAGGAGGAAAATAAAAAAAAAAATATTCTGAACCAAATGGTGTGTTAAAATATTTAATAAAATAACGTATTTTTTGCTCCATAAGACGCACGGGCATTTTCCCTCCACTTTGGGGGGGGGGTGCATCTTATGGAGCGAAAAATATGGTATTTTAAATTAGTACTTAAAATATAGAAGGAAATAATGCTGATATTTACAGAGAATAGATTTGTTTTCTAAGTTCTTCCACTCAAGAGAAATGTAATTTAATATAGTTTTCTATATTCTCAGTAAATTAAAGAGAATAAATAGGCTAAATATATTGTCAATTTATTTTCTTGAATATTTGGGGAGTGGGGGCAAATATTTTCATCTTTCCTGCGCCCAAGAAAAGATAGGGAGACTATTTGTTGTCATCTTCACCTTGTTGAAACATAAATCTATATAGGAGAAAAAATTTGGGGAGTAACTTAAATTTTACAAGTGCAGGGAGTAAAAAAAATGTGTATGTAAGGACCACTTTCTGAATCTCACTCAATTAGTTGCCAAGCCTATGCTACAAACTCCTAGAGCATTGTGCCAAGTCTCACAAGTGAAACTAATCCTTTTTGAGCTTTGGGGTTGTTCCTTCTTTTGTCTCTGTAATCCTTTAGAGCAGGGGTCCCCAAACTTTTTACACGGGGCCAGTTCACTGTCCCTCAGACCGTTGGAGGGCCCAACTATAAAAAAAAACTATGAACAAATCCCTATGCACACTGCACATATCTTATTTTAAAGTAAAAAAACAAAACGGGAACAAATACAATATTTAAAGAACAAGTAAATTTAAATCAACAAACTGACCAGTATTTCAATGGGAACTATGGGCCTGCTTTTGGCTAATGAGATGGTCAATGTCTGGTTCCATATTTGTCACTGCTAGCTGTAACAAGTGATATGACGTGCTTCCGGAGCCGTGACATGTGTGTCCCACGTCACTGGAAGTAGTACTGTACATGAGCGACACCACACTTTGCGGCGCCGCCACGTACAGTACTCCGGGAGCACCAATGAGAGAGGTGCCCCTTCCAGAAGTGCAGCGGGGGGCTGGATAAATGGCCTCAGGGGGTCGCAGTTTGAGGACCCCTGCTTTAGAGTAATGGTATTCAAAGTAGCTGATCAATAAACTGTTTATACCTATCCACTATGAGAAAAGGACCTATACCAGACTCCTTCATTTAGAAAATCTGGCAAAGAAAACAAAAGTGTAGTTGAAATAGACATTTACTTGGTCACATGGTTTATGTTTTCACACAATATCCTTATCTCATTTCTGATCAGGAACAAAACAGTTCTGGTATGCAAACCAAAGCTTTAGTAGCAGTGCTTTAGAACAGTGGTCTGTAAACTTTTTCTGTTGTGGGACCATGTGGTCACAATTATTCAAGTCTTTGTAGAACGAAAGCAGCTATAGATGATAATGTTACTAATAGCCTGTTTGTATTTTAGTAAAACTTTATTTATGAAGACAGGATGTTGGCTGGATTTGGCCCATGATACATAGTTTGCCTATGCCTGCTTTAGTGTGCTTAGATTCCCTTGATGTGCCTATGAAAGCCAGTAATGCACTTTAGTAGACTATTTATTAGTCTAAGAATTAACTAATGACTAGTGCCTTAATATATTATGGTTCCCTGTTATCTAGTGCTGGAAGTATGATAGACTACATGCAGTTCAGTGACATTAGTTTGATTATATTGATGTTGTGATATGTACTTTTAATTTACATTGAAAATCTGAATGCCACATTTATTTGTGTTATTTCTTCTTCTTTGCATCTCTCCAATGTTTTAGGGAGGAAATTGGAATTGTTTCACCTTACAAAATTTTAAAGAACCATTCTAAATATTTTTTTAAGGAACTGGCAAAATATGAGTTACCTTGTTTTCCCTGTAAGTAAAAAGATGAGGAAATAAAATAACTAGGCAATTATTTGCCTAAGATTACAAAGCCAAGATTTGAACTCATTTTGCTCTGATTCTAAAGTTACTGTTTTCTATAATATCCGTAGTTTTTGGCATTTATATTGAACGTTGCTTTTTAAATTAAATTTTTTTTTTGCAAATAACTCTCCCATTGATGGTACAAATATAGTTTGTTTTTATTATTTATACAGTGGTTTTTATGTGTATGGAATGGAGGACTTCTTAAACTAAAGAAAAGGACCTAGTAGTGATCATTTTATTAACAGGAACTGAGGAATTTTACCTCAAGAAGGGTTAATCATTTTATTACTAGGAAAGACAGCATGTAATTTAAATACATGCTTTACATAATAATTATAGAAGTTTTAATATCATTACATTTTTGTAGGCTTTGGTAATGTCATTTTTGTTCCATCAAATTTTTACTTCAATACCAATCATTCCTACTGACTTTAGTGAAATAGGACTCTTGTATGATGTATATAGGCACCATAAAGGATTACAAGTGTTCTATTTTTACTAGATTATTATAACATTAAGTCTTATTTTTTCAGCAAATAAATGAAGCACTTATTTAAAAAAAATTTTTTATAAATGAGGAACATATGCAGATCCATGCAGACAAAATGAATAGTCAAATTTTTAAGTGATGTTTAATTTTCAACTTAAAAGCTATAAATTGAAAGATAGTTCACAAAGATCATCTTGTAAGAAATTAAACACATTTGCAGTGACAACATCAAGGGCTGAAGTTAATTTTACAGTTAGCTGAAGGCAACTTTTAATTGCTTATTAATGTGTTATAAAATCACCTTCATTATTTAAAAGAATAAGCATTATTTAGTCTTCTTTGATTACGTAAGGTGTTGTCATTATGAAGATTACTGGATCAAACTATAAATGATGAAGCTGTAGCTACAGATGTTAATAGCTTGAATAATTGCTGATCATAGAAGTTACCGTGGATTTTGGTTTTCAGAAAATGGCCCCTGTACATTGGGGATCACGTGACTTTTCCAAAGACAGAACGGAAAAATTGACTGCACTACTCACCTAATACATCCTTTTTTGTTGTTGTTAATTTCAGGTATACAGTGTAATGATTTGGTATTTGTATATATTGCAAATCACCACCACAATAAGTCTGCTTAGCACCAACATAATACGTGGTTACAAATTTCTTTTCTTATAACTTTCAAGATCTACTCTTTTTGTTACTTTATGTAATCAGAGGCAGATTTAACAGCAGGTGCACCGGGCATGTGCCCTGGGCCCTGACTTCTGAAGGGCCTCAGAAAACCCCAACTTTACACTTTCTTCTAATGACACCAAGTTTGGTTTCATATTTTAACATTAATAGTACATAATATTTTTTATTTATTTAAGAATATGGTTAACATGTATTTTTATTTTCCCTGTCTTTTTTTTTTTAATTTTTTTTTTTTTTTTGTACTTTTCTGAAGCTGGAAATGGGGAGAGACAGTCAGACAGACTCCCACATGCGCCGGACCGGGATCCACCTGGCACGCCCACCAGGGGCGATGCTCTGCCCCTCCGGGGCGTCACTTTGCCGCAACCAGAGCCACTCTAGCGCCTGGGGCAGAGGCCAAGGAGCCATCCCCAGCGCCCGGGCCATCTTTGCTCCAATGGAGCCTCGGCTGCAGGAGGGGAAGAGAGAGACAGAGAGGAAGGAGGGGGTGGGGGTGGAGAAGCAAATGGGCGCCTCTCCCATGTGCCCTGGCCGGGAATCGAACCCCGGTCCCCCGCACGCCAGGCCGATGTTCTACCACTGAGCCAACCGGCCAGGGCCCTGTCTCTTTTTTTATGGGGCCCAATATTTTCTTCTGTGCCCGGGGCCTCCGCTGACCTTAATTAGCCTCTGTATGCAATACAGTATTATCAACTATAGTCACCAGGGTTTTTACATCCCATGACTTACCCTTTTTTTTTGTACTTCTCTGAAGTGAGAAGCTGGGAGGCAGAGAGACAGACTCCCACATGTGCCGGACCAGGATCCACCCAGAAAGCCCACTAGGGGGGGTGCTCTGCCCATCTGGGGCATTGCTTGTTGCAACTGGAGCCATTCTAGCACCTGAGACTGAGGTCATGGAGCCATCCTGAGTGCCGGGACCAACTTTGCTCTAGTGGAGCCTTGGCTGTGGGAAGAGAAGAGAGATAGAAAAGAGAGGGAAAGGGTGGAGAAGCAGATAGGTGCTTTTCCTGTGTGCCCTGGCCCAGAATTGAACCTGGGACTTCCACATGCTTGGCGATGCTCTACCACTGAGCCAATCGGCCAGGGCACTTACTCATTTTATAACTGGAAATATGTACTTTTTGACCCCATCACCCATTTCACTCACCCCTCATCTCTCACATTAGGCAGGCAGCAGTCTGTTCTCTATATGCATGAATTCAGCAATTTTGTTGTGTTTTTTTCATTTAGATCTCACATATAAGTGAGATCATATGGTCTTTATTTCCCTGTTTGATTTATTTCACTTAGCATAATGCCCTCAAGATCTATTCATGTTGTCACAAATGACAAGATTTCACTTTTTGTGATGGGTGAATAATATTCCTGTGTGTGTGTACATTTTCTTTAGCTGTTCATCAATGGATACCTAGATTGTTCCATACCTTGGTTATTGTAAATATCCTGCAGTGAACATGGGGGTGAATATATCTTCTCAAGTTTTAGTGTTCTTTTTTTTTTTTCAGATAAATACCCAGAATTGGAATTGTTAGATCATATAGTAGCTCTATTTTTAATTTTTTTTGAGGAACCTTCATACTGTTTTCCATAGTGGCTGCATTAATTTACATTTCCCCAAATAGAGCACAAGGGTTCCCTTTTCTTCGCACTTGTGACTTCTGTCTTTTTTGACAATATTCATTCCTAACAGGTGTGGGGTGATATTGTGGTTTTAATTTGCATTTCTGTGATGATGGTTTGTGATGTTGAGCATTTTTTCATGTACCTGTTGGCTATCTGTATGTCGTCTTTGGAAAAAAATCTCTTCAGATCCTCCCCATTTTTTAATTGGAATGTTTGAGTGTTGTTTTGTTGTCTTTTGCTTTTGAGTTATGTGAGTTCTTGACATATTTTGGATATCCCTTATCAGATATATGGTTTGCAAATGTCTTTTCCCATTCAGTAGGTTGCCTTTTCATTTTTTTTTTTTTTTATGGTTTCCTTGGCTGTGCAGAATCTCTTTGGTTTGATATAATCCCATTTGTTAATTTTTGCTTTTGTTGCCTTTGCTTTTGGTTTCAAATAGAAAAATATCATCACAAAAATCAATGCCAAGGAACTTACCACCTGTGGTTTCTTCTTATGGCTTCAGGTTTTACATTAAATCTTTAATGCATTTTGAGTTCATTTTTGTGTATGGTGTAAGATAATGGTCCAGTTTTATTCTTTTGCATATGGTTGTTTGGTTTTTTTGTTTGTTTCTTTTTAAATTCAGTGAGAAGAGGGGAAGCAGAGACAGACTTTCGCATGCGCCCCAACAAGGATCCACCTGGGAAACCCACTGTGGGGCAATGCTCTGCCCATCTGGGGCATTGCTCTGTTCCTCTAGTAACCAAGCTCTTTTTAGCATCTGAGATGAAGGCCATGGATCCATCCTCAGTGACCAGGGCCAATTCGCTCCAATTGAGCCATGGCTGCAGGAGAGGGAGAGAGAGAGAAGCAAGACGGGGTGTGTGGAGAAGCATATGGGCACTTACTTTTCCTGTGTGCCTTGACCAGAAATCAAACCTGGGACTTCCAAACACTGGACCAACCCTCTACCACTTAGCGAACTGGCCAGGGCCAGCTGTCTAATTTTTCTAATACCATTTATTAAAGGGAGTATCCTTTCCCTATTTGTCTATTTTTGGCTCATTTGTCAGAAATTAATCGGCAATATATGAATGGGTTTATTTTTTGGCTCTATTCTGTACCATTGATCAGTATGTCTGTTTTTATGCCAGTGCCATACTGTTTTCATTACTAAAGCTTTGTGATACAATTTGAAATCAGGGACGTGATACCTCCAGCTTTTTTCTTTTTCACAAGATTGCCTGGCTATTTTAGGGCATTTATGTTTGTTTGTTTCTAATTTTGTTCACCAACCTCTTCTTTATATTAAAGTAAAACTTGCCATTTGTGGAGAATTTGGTAACTATAAACTATAGTTTTAAACTTTTAAAATGTTTTTTACCCACAGCCTTAAAAACATTTTTAATTGTTTTAGATCAAGGGGTAGCAAAGTATGACCCACAGTCGGCTACCTTTTTCTAGACAAAATTGTATTAGAAAACAGCCATGTCATTTGTTTATATGTTTTAGCTTTTGCACTACAGCAGTACTGTTGTGTGCTACAGATACCATCTGGCCCGCAAGCCTTAAGACGTACAATCTGGCACTTTAAGAAAAAGTGCGAATGCTCTCCTTTATTTTCATGTGGGCCTATCATAATTTTATAACTGTTCTTTTATTTTATAAACACTACAGAGAAGAGCCCTAGCTGGATAACTTGATTGGTTAGTGCATCATACCAAAGCACAGTCGTTGCCTGTTTGATCCCTAGTCAGGGCATATACAGAACAGATCAATGTCATCGTCCCCCTGCCCTCTCTCCCTCTTTCCCTCTCTCATTAAAATCAATAAATATTTTTTAAAAAATAAAAGCCTGACCAGGTGGTGGCGCAGTGGATAGAGCGTCGGACTGGGGTGCGGAAGGACCCAGGTTCGAGACCCCCGAGGTCGCCAGCTTGAGCGCGGGCTCGTCTGGTTTGAGCAAAGAGCTCACCAGCTTGGACCCAAGGTCACTGGCTCCAGCAGGGGGTTACTCAGTCTGCTGAAGGCCCACGGTCAAGGCACATGTGAGAAAGCAATCAATGAACAACTAAGTCACAACACGCAATGAGAAACTGATGATTGATGCTTCTCATCTCCGTTCCTGTCTGTCTGTCCCTGTCTATCTCTGCCTCTGTAAAATAAATAAATAAACAAAAACACTACAGTGAAACTCAGAAGTGATCAATTTTGGCCCTCATAATACTTATGAAAAGCTTATTGTCCCAAATGAATTCCTAAGAGTTAGGTGTTTATTTCTCTAGTTTTATTTTCTTTGACTCTTCAAACAAAATCAACATTTAAAAAAAAAATCGTGGCCTGACCAGGCAATGACACAGTGGATAAAGTGTTGGCCTGAGACACTGAGGACCCAGGTTCAAAACCCCAAGGTTGCTAGCTTGAGCATGGGCTCATCTGGCTTGAGTAGGGGATCAGTGACATGACCCCATGGTCGCTGAATGGAGGCCCCCCCCCCCCCGTCAAGGCACATATGAAAAAGCAATCAATGAACAACAAAGGTGCCACGACAAAGAATTGATGCTTCTCATCTCTGTCCCTTCCTGTCTGTCCCTGAGTTCTTTCACATGCTCTCTATTCCTCTTTCTCTCTCTCTCTGTTGCTTAAAAAAAAATAATTTTTATTTCTGTTACTCATCAAATATTTCTAGTGTGAGACCATATGACTACCCAGTTGGTGAGAGTGAGTGACAGTGACTTGGTTTGGAGAGTATTTCCCTCTGGCATGGTGACTTGTTATATTTGAAGTTGTGATTGCTCTGACAGGCTGAGTTTCTGAGTGAGTATGATCAGAACCTCCATGTTTATTCATATGAACATGTAGCCTGAGGGAGAAATAAACATTTTTGTTTTAAGTTATTGCAGTTAGGAAATTTTTGGTTCTACATCATAATCTAGTCTATCCTGATGCTGGAATTAATCCTAAAAGTAGAATGCTGATATAAAAATAAAAAAAAAATAAAACTATATTGCACTGGCTTTGGAGACATGACGAGGCTACCTGATGTGATCCACAGTCTGCTGTGGTGAAAGACTTGGTAAACTCGCTTGCAGTATTTGGAAGACAAACAATATACTTAATAAAGTTGTATCTTGGAAGTTTGGATAACAAAATGGTAATAGCATGTTTTGTTTACAAATTAGCTGCATTTGACAATATTTTAAGAAAAAAAAGTGAATTCAGATGAATTCAAATGAGAAATAGTGCCTGACATGTGGTGGTGCAGTGATCAAGTATTGACCTGGAATGCTGAGATCACTGGTTCGAAACCCCAGGCTTGCCTGGTCAAGGCACATATGGGAGTTGATCCTTCCTGCTCTCCCCTCCCCTCTCTAAAATGAAAAAAATAGTTCTTTTTTTTTAAAGAAAAGAAATTGTAGGATTGCAAATATGAACAGAAGTGAATAGAAAAGCTCCAGAAATTCAGGTAATTGCAGGTTGAAGAGGCAACAACTTCTTAATGACCGATTAAAAAAAAAAAGCCTTTAAGTAACTAAGCTTAATTTAATCAAGAATACAGTCATCAACACTAATTGTTTAAACTTCTAATTAAGTTAGGTTAAATGTCTAATGGTGTTTTTATGTGGAATTTCTTAACAGAATTTCTTGGGATATGTATATATTTTTCCAAATCTCAAGACAAATCTGTCAAGAAATTGGTGAAACAGGAAAAGGTCATTCTGGTGAGAATTAAAGCTTAGTAATCAATTTATTTGATAGTCTTACTTGTACGTATTGCCATGTTATAAGTGAATGTTCATGTACCTGTCTGCTTCTAAAAGTAAGTCATTCTTGTAAGTAAAAGTGTTAGAATATTATAGTTTATATAAAGCCTTCCAGTGGTGTTCCAAAATAATAATAATAGTATGTGGAAGCAAAAGAATCTCTTAAATTGGCCATTTTGACTTGTGATTCTGTGTGGTGCTGTTCTTCATCAGAGATCCAAATGTATCTGCAGCTAAAGTTCCCTGCAATCAACAGCAACCCAAATATATTAAAGGGAAAATTTCAGAAATAATTTATGTTTTAAATTGCAGGCTATCTTCAGTAGTATGATGAAATCTCATGCCATCTTCCTCTGTCCTATCCAGACATGAATCATCCCTTTGTCCAGAGTATCTGCCCGTTAGTCACTTAGTAGTCATCTCAGTTATCAGATTGACTATTGCAGTAGCCTAGTGCTTGTAGTCAAGTCACCCTTATTTTACTTAATAATAGCCCCAAAGCTAAGGTGACCAACTTTTTTACAGTGAAAAGGACAAAAATAAATTGAAGAAAACAATATCATAAATAAAAGAAACATCTTATTCATTGCAACAATGATATACTATAATATGATAAATGCATAATAAAAACATTTGTAATATTTTATATTGGAATTATGCTTACATGCCTATTAATTTTTTTTTTTTTAGGTTTTTTTTTTTTTTTTTTTTTTCATTTTTCTGAAGCTGGAAACAGGGAGAGACAGTCAGACTCCCGCATGCGCCCGACCGGGATCCACCTGGCACGCCCACCAGGGGCGATGCTCTGCCCACCAGGGGGCGATGCTCTGCCCATCCTGGGCGTCGCCATGTTGCGAACAGAGCCACTCTAGCGCCTGAGGCAGAGGCCACAGAGCCATCCCCAGCGCCCCGACCATCCTTGCTCCAATGGAGCCTTGGCTGCAGGAGGGGAAGAGAGAGACAGAGAGGAAAGTGTGGCGGAGGGGTGGAGAAGCAAATGGGCTCTTCTCCCGTGTGCCCTGGCCGGGAATCGAACCCGGGTCCTCCGCACACTAGGCCGACGCTCTACCGCTGAGCCAACCAGCCAGGGCCTAATTTTTTTTTTTTTTAATATTAATATTTTTTTATTAAATTTAATGTAGTGACATTGATAAATCAGGGTACATATGTTGAGAGAAAATATCTCTAGATTATTTTGACATTTGATTGTGCTGTATACCCCTCCCGCAAAGTTAAATTGTCTTCTGTCACCTTCTATCTGGTTTTCTTTGTGCCCCTCCCCTCCCCTAACCCCTCTCTCCTTCTTCACCCCCTCCCCCCTCCCCCAACCCCCCCGCCCCTGTTGCCATCACATTCTTGTTCATGTCTCTGAGTCTCATTTTTATGTCCCTTCTATGTATGGATTCATCTCAGTTTTTTTTCTGATTTACTTATTTCACTCCGTATAATGTTATCAAGGTCCATCCATGTTATTGTAAATGATCCGATGTCATCATTTCTTATGGCTGAGTAGTATTCCATAGTATATATGTACCAAAGTTTTTTAATCCACTCGTCCTCTGACGGACACTTGGGCTGTTTCCAGATCTTCGCTATTGTGAACAATGCTGCCACAAACATGCGGGTGCATTTCTCCTTTTCGAGCCGTTCTATGGTGTCCTTGGGGTATATTCCTAAAAGTGGGATAGCTGGGTCAAAAGGCGGTTCGATTTTCAGTTTTTTGAGGAATCTCCATACTGTTTTCCACAGTGGCTGCACCAGTCTGCATTCCCACCAGCAGTGCAGGAGGGTCCCCTTTTCTCCACATCCTCGCTAGCACTTATTCTGTGTTGTTTTGTTGATAAGCGCCATTCTGACTGGTGTAAGGTGATATCTCATTGTGGTTTTAATTTGCATTTCTCTAATGATTAGTGATGTTGAGCATTTTTTCATATGCCTATTGGCCATCTGTATGTCCTCTTTGGAGAAGTGTCTATTCATCTCTTTTGCCCATTTTTGGATTGGGTTGTTTGTCTTCCTGGTGTTGAGTTTTACAAGTTCTTTATAAATTTTGGTTATTAACCCCTTATCAGACGTATTGTCAAATATGTTCTCCCATTGTGTAGTTTGTCTTTTTATTCTGTTCTTGTTGTCTTTAGCTGTGCAAAAGCTTTTTAGTTTGATATAGTCCCATTTGTTTATCCTGTCTTTTATTTTACTTCCCCGTGGAGATAAATCAGCAAATATATTGCTCCGAGAGATGTCGGAGAACTTACTGCCTATGTTTTCTTCTAAGATGCTTATGGTTTCACGGCCTACATTCAAGTCTTTTATCCATTTTGAGTTTATTTTTGTGAGTGGTGTAAGCTGGTGATCCAGTTTCATTTTTTTGCAGGTAGCTGTCCAATTTTCCCAACACCATTTGTTAAAGAGGCTGTCTTTACTCCATTGTATTTCCTTACCTCCTTTGTCAAATATCAGTTGTCCATAGAACTGTGGGTTTATTTCTGGGTTCTCTGTTCTATTCCATTGATCTATATGCCTGTTCTTATGCCAGTACCAGGCTGTTTTGAGTACAATGGCCTTGTAGTATAACTTGATATCAGGAAGTGTGATACCTCCCACTTTATTCTTCTTTTTTAAGATTGCTGAGGCTATTCGTGTCCTTTTTTGGTTCCATATAAATTTTTGGAATATGTGTTCTATATCTTTGAAGTATGTCATTGGTATTTTAATTGGTATTGCATTGAATTTATAAATTGCTTTGGGTAATATAGACATTTTAATGATGTTTATTCTTCCTAACCATGAGCACGGTATATGCTTCCACTTGTTAGTATCTTCCTTGATTTCTTTTATCAATGTTTTGTAATTTTCCGAGTACAAGTCTTTAGTCTCCTTGGTTAAGTTTACTCCTAGGTACTTTATTTTTTTGGTTGTAATTGTGAAGGGGATTGTTTCCTTAATTTCTCTTTCTGACTGTTCATTGTTGGTGTATAAAAATGCTTCTGATTTCTGAGTATTGATTTTATATCCTGCCACTTTGCTGAATTTATTTATCAGGTCCAGTAGTTTTTTGACTGAGACTTTAGGGTTTTCTATATACAATATCATATCATCTGCAAATAGTGATAGTTTTACTTCTTCTTTTCCAACTTGAATGCCTTTTATTTCTTCTTCTTGTCTGATTGCTGTGGCTAGGACTTCCAGGACTATGTTAAATAAGAGTGGTGAAAGGGGGCACCCCTGCCTTGTTCCTGATCTTAAGGGTATTGCTTTTAATTTTTGCCCATTGAGTATGATGTTGGCTGTGGGTTTCTCATAGATGGCTTTTATCATGTTGAGGTATGTTCCCTGTATTCCCACTTTGCTGAGAGTTTTGATCATGAATGGGTGCTGGATTTTATCAAATGCTTTTTCTGCATCTATTGAAATTATCATATGGTTTTTCTCCTTCTTTTTGTTTATGTGATGAATCACATTGATTGATTTACGAATATTGTACCAGCCTTGCCTCCCCAGAATAAATCCCACTTGATCATGGTGTATGATTTTTTCCATATATTGTTGGATCCGGTTTGCTAATATTTTGTTGAGGATTTTAGCATCTATATTCATCAGAGATATTGGCCTATAATTTTCTTTCTTTGTGTGGTCTTTGCCTGGTTTTGGAATCAGAATTATGCTCGCCTCATAAAAGGAGTTTGGAAGTCTTCCTTCCTCTTGAATTTTTTGAAATAGTTTGAGAAGGATAGGAGTTAGTTCTTCTTTGAATATTTGGTAGAATTCCGTTGTGAAGCCATCGGGCCCCGGACTTTTCTTTGTTGGGAGTTTTTTGATAACTGTTTCAATCTCCTTTGGTGTAATTGGTCTGTTTAAGTTTTCTGATTCTTCCAGATTGATTTTTGGAAGATTGTACGTTTCAAGGAATTTGTCCATTTCATCTAGGTTGTCTAGTTTTTTGGCATACAGTTCTTCATAGTATTTTCTTACAATATTTTGTATTTCTGTTGTGTCAGTTGTTATTTCTCCTCTCTCATTTCTAATTTTATTTATTTGAGTCCTCTCTCTCTTTTTCTTGGTGAGTCTACTTAAAGGTGCATCAATCTTGTTTACCTTTTCAAAGAACCAGCTCCTAGTTTCATTGATCCTCTGTATTGTTTCTTTAGCCTCTATGTCATTTATTTCTGCTCTGATCTTTATTATTTCCTTCCTTCTACTACATTTGGGCTTTACTTGCTGTTCTTTTTCTAATTCTTTTAGATGCAGGGTTAAGTTGTTTATTTGAGCTTTTTCTAGCTTCTGAAAGTGTGCCTGTACTGCTATGAACTTCCCTCTCAGCACTGCTTTCGCTGTGTCCCATAAATTTTGAGTTGTTGTATGCTCATTGTCATTCGTTTCTAGGAATTTCTTTATTTCTTCTTTGATCTCATTCTTAATCCATTCATTATTTAACACCCTGCTATTTAGTTTCCATGTGTTTGAGAATTTTTGAGCTTTTCTGCTGTGATTCATTTCTAGTTTCATGCCGTTGTGATCGGAGAAAGTGCTTGATATGATTTCAGTCTTCTTAAATTTGTTGAGAGCACTTTTGTGCCCTAACATGTGGTCTATCCTAGAGAATGTACCATGAGCACTTGAAAAGAATGTATATTCTGCTGCTTTAGGGTGAAAGGTTCTGAAGATATCTATTAAATCGAGTTGATCTAGTGTTTCCAATAAGTCTGCTGTTTCTTTGTTAATTTTCTTTCTTGAGGATCTATCTAGTGATGTTAGTGGGGTATTGAAATCCCCTACTATTATAGTATTGCTGTTGATCTCGCCCTTTAAATCCATCAAAATCTGTTTTATATATTTGGGTGCTCCTATATTAGGTGCATAGATATTTATAATAGTTATATCTTCCTGTTGGATTACTCCCTTTATCATTATGTAGTGGCCTTCTTTATCTCTTACTATATCCTTTGTTTTAAAGTCCAATTTGTCTGATATAAGTATTGCTACCCCAGCTTTTTTTTCATTTCCGTTTGCATGAAACATTTTTTTCCATCCTTTTACCTTCAATCTGTGTGTGTCTTTTGTTCTAAGGTGTGTCTCTTGTAGACAACATATGTATGGGTCCTGTTTTCTTATCCACGCAGCTACCCTATGTCTTTTGATTGAATCATTTAATCCATTTACATTTAAGGTTATTATTGATATGTAGTTGTTTATTGCCATTTTCTTCTTTAAAGGTGTATTCCTTTTTCTTTTTTTTTTTTCTGTATTCTTTTCCCACTTTATCTGTTTACACCAGGCCCCTTAATATTTCCTGCAGCATTGGTTTGGTTGTAATGAATTCCTTGAGTTGTTTTTTGTCTGGGAAGCTTTTTATTTCTCCTTCAATTTTAAACGATAGCCTTGCTGGATAAAGTAGTCTTGGTTGTAGGTTCTTGTTCTGCATTACTTTGAATATTTCTTGCCATTCCCTTCTGGCCTCAAGTGTTTCTGTTGAGAAGTCAGATGTCATCCTTATGGGGGCTCCTTTGTAGGTGATAACTTTTTTTTCTCTTGCAGCTTTTAATATTTTCTCTTTATCGCTTAGCTTTGGTATTTTAATTATGATGTGTCTTGGTGTAGGTTTCTTTGGGTTTCTCTTTAATGGAGTCCTCTGTGCTTCTTGGATTTGTGAGAGTTTCTCTTGCATTAATTTAGGGAAGTTTTCAGCTATGATATGATTGAACAAAGTCTCTATCCCTTGTTCTTTTTCTTCTTCTTCAGGAACCCCTATGATGCGGATGTTATTTCTCTTCATGTTGTCACAGAGCTCTCTAAGAGTTTCCTCTGACTTTTTGAGTCTTTTTTCTCTTTTCTTCTCTGCTTTCATGCCTTCATTCCAGTTGTCTTCTAACTCGCTGATTCGATCCTCTGCTCTATCTATCCTGTTTTTAATTCCTTCCATTGTGGTTTTTATTTCTGATATTGTATTTGTCGTCTCCAACTGATTCTTTTTTATACTTGCTATTTCTTTATTTAGGTTTTCAAACTCCCCCTCCATTGTTGTTCTAAGATCCCTAAGCATCCTTACAATCATTATTTTGAACTCCGCATCTGGAAGTTTGATTGTTTCCATATCACTCAGTTCATCTCTCGAAAGTGTCTCTTGTGGTTTCATTTGGATTGCACTCCTTTGTTTTCTCATCTTCTTCTTCTTTTTTTTTTTATTTGTAGAGTTGATTGAGTCTAGGCTTGGTGTTGTCTGCCTCCAGTTTTCAGTTGTGTTATTTTTAGGTCTTCGTGGGTTGGTATCAGCTATTATTTGTAATCCACTTTCGGATTTGGGCAGCTTTGAAGTCTTGATTTGTTTGTTTTCTTAACAGGTGATAGTCTTGTTAACTGATCTCAGCAGGGGGCTTCCTTGAAACTGTATCCAGGAATGCTGTGGGTGTAACCTGAGATGCTAAAGGTCTCTTCCTCCAACTAATCTCACTGGGGGCAGGGTTTTTTCTCTCAGCTTCAGTAGGGGGAGGTGTATCTCAGATCTCCATGGAGACCTGAGTTACTGCCCCTCCTCCCCACTTCTTGTTTTCAGCTGTGTCTTATTGTGCTGATTGGAGCTGGATAGATGTCCGGAGATCTCTGATCCAGAAGCACTTCAGCTCTGTTTTGTGAAAGGTTCAGTCCCTCCCCCAGCTATGGCCGCCTCCAGCACGAATGAGTCAGCTTTTTTATTTTGTTTCTTGCATACCTTAGCCCCTCACAGTCTGTCCCTCTCCCTGTCTTTTCCACTTGGGAGATAAGCTGGTCTTTTCAACCCACCTTGCTCCCTGGTCGCCAGGTAAGTGGCTGTGAGCAGTAGTTTCTGCTCTTTTTCCTCTGTGAAATCCTCTCTGGGCTCTCAGCCTCACCCCCCTCCTTCCCTTCCTGTAAGCAGAGGAGATTCAGGCACTCCTTACCAGGATTATTGTGGCTTCCTCTTTGCTCCTTGGTTTTTGAGAGCTGTTCTTGCAGTTCAGTGTTGGTTTTTCATGCTGATTTTTTCTAAATTGATTTGTATTCCAGTTTGGTGTTGAGAGCTGGGTGTCTGTGCATCCGCCTACTCTGCTGCCATCTTCTCTCCCCCCCAGGGCCTAATTTTTAATAATTGTAAGAAAATACTCATTTAGATACAAATACATCACATCACACGCAACGGATCAACTTTGCATCAATTGAATACGGACATTTACAGATTAGTCTTCCAATATCAAAAAGGAGGACACTTTTCAAGGGAGGACAGAACGTACACAAGAAGGACTGTCCTCCCTAAAGGAGGATGATTGGTCACCTTACCAAAGCACAAAAATAGTGATGTTGGCAATTTGGATATGCTAAAAAGAACCCTTAAAATGTTTCTTTTTAAGTGAAAAGTTTACGTATAGGAAAAGCAGTACAGAGGGTTCTTGGGTTATGACAGTCGACATAAGATGTTTCAAGTTTATGACGCTCACTCCCATAAAAGCTTTAAAAAATTGAGACGCTTATGCCATTAGCATCATATCTATGGACTAGGTGGGTGAACTATATATTTTGTTTGCATGCAGTAGAAGAATACACAATGCAGTGTATACAGTACAGTGTATTTATGTTCTTTATGTTTTTCTGTGGCTTAGTTGTGTTTTTATGTTCTAGATTAGGGGTAGTCAATCTTTTTATACCTACCACCCACTTTTGTATCTGTTAGTAGTAAAATTTTCTAACCGCCCACTGGTTCCACAGTAATGGTAATTTATAAAATAGGGAAGTAACTTTACTTTATAAAATTTATAAAGCAGAGTTACAGCAAATTAAAGCATATAATAATAATTACTTACCAAGTACTTTATGTTGGATTTTTGCTAAGTTTGGCAGAATAAATCTTTATAAAACAACTTACTATAGTTAAATCTATCTTTCTATTTATACTTTGGTTGCTCTGCTGCCGCCCACCATGAAAGCTGGAACGCCTACTAGTGGGCGGTAGGGACCGGGTTGACTACCACTGTTCTAGATTATGATTTTACAACTGTGTTAGGCTAGGTAAATGACTTATGCTAGGGTGTGTTTCGATTTACACCAAAATTCAGGTTACTTCACTGTCATAGGAATGGAGCTGTGTCATAACCTGAAGACCCCCGTACTATAATATATGGAGTTTGGTACTGTGAAGGTCTTGGAATGTGTCCTCCTCAGATAAGGGGAGATCTGCTATATTCAAATACTATCAAATAAATTTCTTTGCATTTCCCAGTGTATGATTATTTGCCAAAGTACTGTTCTTTGCAAATACTTTAACAAGAGATGCAAAGGAAAGAAGTAAATATGGAAATCCTGAAATGAAATCAGAAACTAATCTAATCTTTAGCAAACGTTTCAAAATTATGAAGCCAAAATCAGGGCAAACTAACAAAATATTTTTATCATTAATAAAGGGTTTCTTTGAAGCCACATGTTATTTAGTGCAAACTCAAAGAGGACTTTTGACAGTCCTGAGTATTTTACTAATGCAAAAATGAGAGGATTTTCTGTGTCTGAAATATTTGTTACAAAATAAAGACTAGAGGACCATTAATGCATTGTGTGACTTTAAATTTCATTTTAAGAATAACTTTTTAAACAAATATTTGTGGTACTTCCCATTTTTAAGATGACTTTTATTTGGCACATGTTAATGTTCCTTCGTAGAATGTTTTCTGTTAACAGACATCTTTATCAGATACAGGAATGTATCATCTTAAATTTACAGACCTTGATCTTAGAGAAGACTATGAATTTGATCCTTAAGGCAAGGGAAGTAAAGGCAAGAATAAATGAATGGGACTATATCAAACACAAAAGCTCCTGCACAGCAAAAGAAACCACCAACAAAGCGGAAAGGCAGTCAACCAAATGGGAGAAGATATTTTCAAACAACAGCTCTGATAAGGGTTTAATTTCCAAAATACATAAAGAACTCATACAATTCAACACCAATTAAAAAATAGACAGAGGACCTAACACTTCTCCCAAGAAGACATACAAATAGCAAACAGATACATGAAAAAAATGTTCAACTTTACTAGCCAATAGGGAAATGCAAATCAAAACTAAAGTGAGATACCACCTCCTTTAGAATGGCTATTATAATCAACAAGACAAGTAATAAATTTTGGAGAGGTGGAGAAAAAGGCACCCTTGTTACTGCTGGTGGGAATGTAAAATAGTACAGTCACTATGGAAAACACTGGAGAGGTACCTCCAAAAATGAATAATAGAGTTACCATACGACCCAGCAATCCCTTTTCTGGTTATCCAAAAAAAGTTGACAACATTTATTTTCAATGATAATATACACCCTTATGTTTTTGCAGCAATATTCAGGGGCCAAGACATGGAAACAGCCAAAATGTCCTTCGATAAATGTTTGGATAAAGAAGATGTGGTACATGTATACAATGCAATACTACTCAGGCATTAGAAAAGATTAAATAATGCCATTTGCAACAACATAGATGGATCATAAGACTATCATACTAAATCAGGAAATGCTAAGAACCCTATAATTTCACACATACGTGGATATAAAACAAACTCCAATAACAATATGGTAGCCAAATATGGAGTGATGGAAGATAATTTGCACTTGAGTGGTGGTACACAATGCAATATAGAACTGTACACTTGAAACCTATATAATTAATTAACCAGTGTTACCCCTATAAATTAAAAAATATAATCTTGTTCATACTAAAACCATCTTTTTTAGCAAAATTTCTAAACTAATGTAATAGAAAAATGATTAGGTGTTTATTGTGGTTATAGCTGTTTAAAAATTCATGAAGTATAGTGTTATAAATAATACATAATGATTCTGTATAATTTGGGAATTCCTGAGATTTCCCAGATATTTTGATTCCTCATTCCCACATCTTAAATAGTAATATCTGTCAGGAATGGGAAATGCCAATGCCCTGTAAATCTGTTTAGACAAAATGACTTAGGAAATAGTGCCGAAGTGTCAGTGCTCTGCCAATGCCTTGATGGGTTCAAGGTACTCCAGTTAAGTGTGGGGAGGAACTGGGAGGAGCATGATTTTAAAATTGTGGGTGTGACTATTGGCTCAATGCTAACTAAAATCATATAAAAATTATAATTTTTGAGAGTTGCACTATCAAACCATGAGCTTGGATTAAAAATTCTTGACTTCCAAGATTTTTTAATGACCCTTAGGCCCCCCAACTTTCTGTATTAGATGCCAGGTTAAGAAAGTTGGTTGGTCCCCAAATAGAATGTATTTCCCAATGTCTGCCTCAAATGTAGTCAAGAAGGATAAAGAAAAAAAGGAAGGGCCTCCTGGATGTGGGTATTAATACTTTTGACAGTAATTGATTAGGGATCTCCTCCCAGCAAACAGAATCAGGTCTAATCAAGGGATTTATGTACCACCAGAGTTGAGGGTCTTTGTAGCAGATAATTTTTTTGAGCTGGTAACTGACTGTGTGTCTCCCATCTTTCCCTTTCTGAATAAGAGTTATTACAGTTTTCTATCTATATGTGGACAGAGAGCTTTTTAGTTCAACAGAGCTAGTGGAGACTAGCGCATATTATCCCCTGATTTAGGAACTAGAGGGAGATACTGGTGCCATTGACTTAATGGGACTTTTGAGTTATCTCTCCTCAGTGAAGAAAGAGTGTATTTGACTGTAAAAAGGAGGGTACGTTAAATAACTATTGACCAGAAGAGTAGTCTGTGATAGTCATTAGATACTCCATTAGATACATAGAACCATTTATAATTATGGTTCTCCCATAACAGGTACATAACAGGATTATATACTTCCTGGTTGGGTGGGGCCTTGTCATAATCAGGCCCAGTGGTGGAATTCCAATAATTTAACAACCTAATGACCATTTTAAGTATAAAAAAATGATATACCAGAAGATAGTTTATTATTTCATGCATTTAATACTTAAATAAGAACAATACAAGAGGTACATAAAACTTAAGATATTTCCAATTACAGCTTGTCACCCCATGATTATTTGACACTTTTTTCTTTATATGTTTGTTTACTGAAGTAACAAACACGAGGAATTAAAATGTAGCATTTCATTACAGGTATAATGAGTTTTATGAAATGAATAAGTAAATATTACAAGCATAGTTCCGTCAAATTTTTTTTACCTATCAATGGAATGAACATTACTACAGACGCTTTGAATAGTTATTGCACCAATGAACGTTAAAAAAAGAGTAAGGAGCCCTGGCTGGATAGCTCAGGGGTGGTTAGAGCATCATCCCCACACACAGAGCTTGCCGGTTTGATCCCCAGTTAGGGCATATACAGGAACAGATATTCCTGTCTCTTTCCTGCTCTCTCCCTCTCTCTAAAATCAATAAAATAAACATTAAAAAAAAAAAAGTAAGGAATGTGAATTTGTGGTTTCCACATTGGGTGGCTGCCCAGGAACCCACCTTAGAGAGAACCCTGATTACAAGTGCCATTTTAAAAACTGGTTCGCCAAACTCAACAAAAAATGAGGTATCAGTTCTACTGAACTGGTGTGAAGGAGGTGAATCCCACCACTGGTCTGGCCTGTGAATTGTAGGGAAATATGACATGTGTCACTTCTGAACTGGGGCAATGAACTGCCAACTTCAGACCTAGCTTCTTATTTTTTCTCTCATTAGTTTCCTAGCAACACTTGAGATGGTGTTATAACTACAATGAACAGAAGGATCACCATTCTAATTTGCAGAAGGCTTATAAAGAGTGAGAAGTGTTTGTTGCTTTGCATCATTGAGATTTGAGGGTGGTTACTATAATGTAATTCTCACCTATCCTGACTGATAATAACATCTTGAAAATCTTATGCCAGTGCCTGTGGACCTATCTCAGAATTTTTTAACCTTTTAAGGTCTAACTCAGTATTTATTTTACTGTGCAAGCTATTATCTTGTATATTAATTTCATATTAGTTCCCCTAGCAATTTTAAGAATTGTTTTACTGCATAATTTGAAAAATGGTCACTTCTGGCCAATCAGGAGTAGGACGGACTGGAATCACACCCCGCCCCAAACAAAAAGCAATATGTAACAATGGTTTTCCAGACAATAACATCAGGAATGAAAGACAGTGATCCATGAGAAACAGAAAACAAATGAGGTGAGCCCTATGATTGCTTCAGCTTATTGCCTTGAGAGCTTCCAAGCAGTAAGCAGCACAGGGAATGGGAACTGAGGCAAAAAACTGGGAGATTCCCATGTTAAGGAGGCAGAGCTGAGAATTTGGGGAGAGCTAGGGACTCAGAGGTTATAGGACCAAGTCCCAGAGAGGAGAGCTGCACAGAGAGATTTGGAGTATTTAGCAGAGTACTGCATTTTGTGTAAAACTACCTGGGACTATGGACAGAACAATCTGAAATAATTAGGGGAAATAGTGCCTAGAACTTTAAACAGGGACAGAAACTGTGCCTATTCCTATCAGCTAAAATGAAAGAGACTTGTAATTTATGGGGCATTGCATAGAGAACTCAGGAAGGTCTTAACTCAGTAGTATGGGAAAATTAGCTCTCGGCCGAACTCTGCTCCCTACCCAACTACCAAATCATAAAAGAGGACCTGAAAGAGTCAAGTCATTTCCACATTAGTGTACTGTATACCAGAAAAAAAACTTAGAAAGATACATACATAGGAATACAAAAACATCAAGTACCCACAAAGGTAAAATGCACAGTGTCTGGCAACCAAGAAAAGATTACAAAGCATACAAAGAGGCTGGAGACCATGACCACAATGAGGAAAATAGCTGGTCAGAACTTAATGCAGAATTGACACATTTCAGAATAGGACAGGACATTAAAACAGTTTATATGACTATCTTCAAAAGGTTAAGAAGATATTGGGAAAAAAACCTGGATTGAACTTTAGAAATGAACAATATCTGGACATAAAATTTATGCTGATTGGATTAATGGCAGATCAGACACAGAAGAAAGGATTAGTGAATTTGAGGACAGCAACAGAAACTACATATTTAGTGAGTTATGGGACAATCTCAAGACGCCTAATGTTTTCCAAACTTGGAAACCACAAACCTACAGATCCAAGAAACGCAACAAACTCTAGGTATAAAGATATATGAATAAAAAACAACAGTCAAATTGCTCAAAAGCAGTAATAAAGAGAAAAATTTAAGCATCCAGATAAAAGACATATCCACATACAAAGGAAAAAAGATAAGAATGATGTAAGATTTCCTTAAAAGTACTGAAAGCCAAAACTGCCAACCTAGAATTATATTCCCAGTAAAAATGATTTTCAAAAACAATGGTCAAGCCTTTTTCTGAATTTATCAGCAGGAGACCTGTACTATAAGAAATACTAAAAGTCCTATATGCAAAAGATACACCTGAGATCAAATTACTTAACTGTGTTGTTTAAATCTGTAGCCTTACTAATTTTTTTCCTTCTTGGTTTATCAGTTAGTGAAATGTTTTAAAATCTCTGACTATGATGGATTTGTCTCTTTATAGCTGAAAGTTTTTCCAACTTTAATGTGAGATTATATTTGTATGCATGTAATATAATCTCACATTAAAGTTGGAAAGTTTTCAGTTTATTTTCCTGGTAAATTGAGCCTTATTTTATAGTGACCCTCTTTATCTCCAGTGTTGCTTAAAATTTATTTTGTTTGACGCAGTTGTACAAAGTTTATTTTGGTTAGTATTCACATGATACATAGTTTTTCACTATTATTTTTGTAACCTTTCTGTGGTATATACATATATTCTTCAAATCCAGCTAGACAGTCTTTGTTTTTATTTTTATTTATTTATTTATTTATTTATTTATTTATTTATTTATTTATTTTAACAGAGACAGAGAGAGAGTCAGAATGAGGGATAGACAGGGACAGACAGACAGGAACGGAGAGATGAGAAGCATCAATCATTAGTTTTTCGTTGCACATTGCAACACCTTAGTTGTTAATCGATTGCTTTCTCATATGTGCCCTAACCACGGGCCTTCAGCAGACCGAGTAACCCCTGCTTGAGCCAGCGACCTTGGGTCCACGCTGGTGAGCTTTTGCTCAAACCAGATGAGCCCGCGCTCAAGCTGGCGACCTCGGGGTCTTGAACCTGGGTCCTCAGCATCCTAGTCTGACGCTCCATCCATTGCGCCACCGCCTGGTCAGGCAGTCTTTGTTTTTAAATTATAGCACTTAGTCCACGATATTTATGCTTAACTACCAATTTTGAGCATTGTTTCTCTTGCCTTTTCTATATTTTTATCTTCTTTCTTGTCTTCTTTATAAGTATCTTTTTTTCTCATCTATTTTTTATATTATTGGTGTTGGCAGTTAAATACTCTGTAGTCTTTTAAAAAAAATTTTTATTGGGTACCCCTAGGAATTATACAATGTAGTATTTAGTTTGCTTAAGTCTTAAGTTAATTATATTTACCTTTTTCCCAAACAAGGACTAAAAGCACTTAAATTCCACTTGAAACCATATACTTATTTCTAAAGGGGACCTCTGCTGCTCAGTTGTATCCACTACTGCCAACCAGAAATGCAAAGCTCAGATTTGGATACAAAATCTACTGATTTTTAAAGGTTGGACAAAAATGAGTGAACAAAGCAAAAACATGTTGACAATTCAGTATTTAAAAGCCTTTGTTTGAGACCAAAAAAGGAAATTTCATGATGGCTTTATTTGGTAGTGGTTGCAACTGTTCTCACACAAAGACCTCTGCCACAATAGTGGTGCTTTTCCCCTGTTACATATGAAAAGAAAAATTTTAGTAGCCTCCTGCTCGCCACTCCAGAAATTATAGCATGTATCTTTAATATATTAAGGAAGTTAATCAATTACTTTTAACCTAATCCCAAACAAGGATGTAAAAGCGCTTTAATATCAATGGCCTATGGAAGAATACAAGCCCCTCGGAAGGTGGCAACTCCGCGAGGAAGCTGTGGTTTACACTTGAAACCAGGATCACTTCTGGAGTTTAGTCTCCTGGAGTTGCGTTTGTTTGTTTGTCCAGGTGTTTTTACCTTGGTCAGGATGTTGTCAGCCATACAAAGTTTGCAAACCAGAGATGACTGACAAGCCAGTTTTTAGCTTCCACTTGAAACTCATAATTTTAATATTTAAAAACTAATTTTAATATTCATTTATTCAGTAAGTGTTTATTGGGCCCTGTGATGGTTAATTTTGTGTTGTCAACTTGACTGAGGTAAGGGATGCCCAGATAGTTAGTAAAACATCATTTCTGGGTGTATATATGAAGATTCCTGGAAGGGATTAGCATTTGTAATGGTGAACAGAGTAAAGGAGATAGCCCTCCTCAATGTGAGTGGGCATCATCTCATCCCTTGAGAGCCTGAATAGAAAAAAAAGGCAGAGAGAGGTGAATTTGGTTTCTCTGCATGAGCTGAGACATCCATTATCCTGACCTTGGACATACGTGCTCCTGGCTTTAGGAATTTCTGACTCAGGTAGGGGCTTACACCACCAGTGCATAGATTCTCAGGCTTTGGGGATTGAAATGGATTTTATCATGGGCTTTCCTGATTCTCCAGCTTGCTTACATGAGATCATGGGACTTCTTGGCTTCCATAACCACATGAGCCAATTCTTATAATAAATCTCTTTCTCATATATATATGTACAGTGGTGGGATTCAAGTAATATAAAAATTGGTTCTCTGCTCTAATGACTGTTTTAAGTATAAAAAAACAATATACAGAAAGGTAGTTTATAATTTCATGTATTTAATACTTAAATAAGAATAATGAAAGAGGACACAAAATTAGATTATGTTATAAGAAAGTTTTAAAATACTAGTGAAAAAATATTAATACCCGACAAAGAATAATAAAAGATATTTCCATAATGGTTTTTTTTTTTTTTTTTTTTTGCATTTCTCTGAAGCTGGAAACGGGGAGAGACAGTCAGACAGACTCCCGCATGCGCCCGACCGGGATCCACCCGGCACGCCCACCAGGGGTGATGCTCTGCCCACCAGTGGGCGATGCTCTGCCCCTCCGGGGCGTCGCTCTGCCGCGACCAGAGTCACTCTAGCGCCTGGGGCAGAGGCCAAGGAGCCATCCCCAGCGCCCGGGCCATCCTCGCTCCAATGGAGCCTCGCTGCGGGAGGGGAAGAGAGAGACAGAGAGGAAGGAGGGGGTGGGGGTGGAGAAGCAAATGGGCGCCTCTCCTATGTGCCCTGGCCCGGAATCGAACCCGGGTCCCCCGCACGCCAGGCCGACGCTCTACCGCTGAGCCAACCGGCCAGGGCCTATTGTTTTTTTTTTTTAAGACTTTATTTATTTTAGACAGGAGAGAGACAGAGAGAAAGAAAGAAGTGGGGGAGGAGCAGGAAACATCAACTTTCCATATGTGCCTTGACTAGGCAAGCTCAGGGTTTCAAACTGGCAACCTCAGCATTCCAGGTCGATGCCTTATCTACTGCGCCACCACAGGTCAGGCTCTATATTGTTTTTTGATTGACATCCTCACTTGCAATTCTTTTCACTTGTGGGCAGAATGAGCATTACTAAGGGTGCTTAGAATACACTGTTGCATAGATGAACATTAAAAAAGAGTAAGGAATGTAAATTTGTGATTCCACATTGAGCAGCTGCCCAGGCATCCACCTTGGAGAGAACCCTGATTACAAGTGCCATCTTAACAACAGGTTTGTAGATCATGAAAAATGAGGTATTGGTTCTGCCAAAATATTGCAAACTGGCTGAATCCCACCATTGTATATGTGTGTGTGCGTGTGTATACACGTTTCATGTACACACACACACACACACACACATACATATATCCAATTGGTTCTGTTTCTCTGGTAAACTCTGACTAATTATAGGCTCCTACAATTGTAATGTGCTCAATCTTTTGCTTTGTTTTAACTACTTGATAAGTAGTGCCTCTCAATGCTTGATAGAACTAATTTTCTTTTTTTTTTAAATAAATTATTTGAGTTGTTTTCTTTGTGTGTGTGTGTGTGATGGGGGGGGGACAGATAGGGACAGACAGGCAGGAAGGGAGAGAGATGAGAAGCATCAGTTCTTCGTTGCAGCTCCTTAGTTGTTCATTGATTGCTTTCTCATATGTGCCTTGACTGGGGGGGGGGGCTGCATCAGAGCGAGTGACCCCTTGCTCAAGCCAGCAACCTTAGGCTCAAGCCAGCGACCATGGGGTCATGTCTATGATCCCACGCTCAAGCCAGCGACCCCGTGCTCAAGCTGGTGAACCCCCACTCAAGCCAATTGAGCCTGCACTCAAGCCGGTGACTTTGCGGCTTCGAACCTTGGTCCTCTACGTCCCAGTCCAATGCTCTATCCACTGTGTATCCACCTGTCAAGGTTGTTGTTGTTTTCTTAATTGAGAAACAGGGAGGCAGAAACAAACTCCTGTATGCACCCCAACCAGGTTCCACCCAGCAAGCCCCCTTTGGTGCCATGCTCTGCACATCTGGGGTCTTTGCTCTGTTGCTTGGCAACCGAGCTATTTTAGTGCCTGAGGCAAGGCCATGGAGGCATCCTCATCACCCGGGAGCCAACTTGCTTCAACCAAGCCATGACTTCAGAAGGGGAAGAGAGAGAGAGAGAGAGAGAAAGAGAGAGAGGAGAGAGGGAAGGGTGGAGAAGCAGATGGTTGCTTCTCCTGTGTGCCCTGACCGGTAATTGAACCCAGGACATCCACACACTAGGCCAAAGCTCTACCACTGGGTCAACTGGCCAGGGCAGAACTAATTTTCTTCAGAAGACGTCCACTTTCATTCTAGGCCTCTAAAAATTTCCCATGAGAGAAAGTAACATCAGTCAGGGTCACTCAGATTTATTGTAATATTTACTAGTTTCTTCTTTTTTATTCCTTCTTGTATTTCAAATGTCTAACCAGATTCACTCTCCTTCTGCCTGAGTACATTCTTTATGATGCTCTTAAGTGGGGACTTTTCTGATGTCAGATTGTCAGTTTTTGTTGATCAAAATGTTTTTATTTTAATCCTTGTTATGGGAAGTAATTTTCTGAGTTTAGAATTATAGATTGAACACTCATTTTTTCCCCCAACACTTTAAAAAACCATTTAATTTTGGTTAGGGTAGGGTGAAAAAATAATAATTTACTTTCTTATGACTTCTATGTTTGTTGCTAATTCAGCTGCCCGTCTAACTGCCATTTCTCTCTCTCTCTCTCTCTGGATCTCTAAGATCTTTAGTCTTTTGTGATCTGTGGATTCACAATTGTTTTGGTATGGATTTCTGTTAATTATATTGAATGATTCATTAAGGTTTTGAATCTGTGAAGTGACTTTCTGGAACATTCTCAGACACTATGTGTTCAAATATTTGCTCCTGCTCTACTGTGTTTTTCTCAAACTCTGAGTAAGTTCAAGTTAACTGATCTTCTTCATGTCTCCGTTTTCCCCCTACCTGATGAACCCAAAGTAGCCAATGATGATAACTTTGGTTATGTCTCCTGTTCTTGTACTCATTTAAACACATAACTGCGCCTGAGTGCGCATGCGCATCGCACACACACGGATTTGCTTTATATGCGTAAAACAGCTCTTTGAACAAGGACTGCAGGAAGAAGGGAAACTAGACGCCTGAGGGTCTAGGGTGTGATGAAGACTTTTCATTTTATATCCTTATATACCGTTAGCATTTTGAACTTTGTTAATGAAGTACTTGTTCAAAAATAAGTTTAATAAAATACCTATTTTAAGGTACTGAATTTTTAGTAATTTGTTAATGCAGCACAGAAAACCAATATAGACTGTTTTTAGTTTTTAGCTATTATGAGCTACTGTGAACATTGTATGCAAATCTTTCTATGGACATATACCTCCATAGTATATGGAGTAGGGTGACTAGGTAACATGGTAAGTATGTTTAATTCTCTAGGAAATTGCCAAACTTTGTAAACCCTTACCAAAGGGGCTACATTGTTTTATATTCTAATCAGCATTATATGAGATTGTCAGTTCCAAATTGTCCCCAACGCTTGCTGTGCTCAGTACCTTTAATTTTATCCATTCTGGGTATGTGGAGGTATCTTTATTGAATGGTATATTAGAGAATACACTCTGCATACACTCTGAACGATTTCAACCATTGAAATGTGTTGAAATTTTCTTTATGGCTGAGTATATTATCAATTTTGGTTCATGTTTCATATACATTGAAAGATATATACATATATGTATATGTATGTATAGATGTATTTATATAATTCTACAGTGTTCTATATATGTCCATTAGGTCAATTTTCTTAATTTTATATTTCAAGTCTTTTATGTCATAATTATGTTTGTCTCCTTGTTTAATTGCTTATGGCATAATGTGAGTTAAAATCTCACTGATTCATCTGTTTCTTCTTTCAGTTCTTTAATTTTTGTTGTACTGAAACCACTAATATGGTCTCTGTTACTATAGTTTTGTCTTTTTGAGAATCATATAAGTAGAATATGTATTCTTTGGGACTGGTTTGTTAAACTCAGCATAATGCTTATTAGATTCATGTAAGTTGCTGCATATATTAATAGTTCATTTCTTTTTATTTCTGAGTAGTAATCCATTATGTGAATAAATCAAATTTTTTTATTCATTTACTCATTAGAGAACTTTGGAGTTGTTTCTTGTTTGGTGTTTATGCATAGAGTTGGTATAAACATTCATGTACATATTTTTGTGTGACCTTGTTTTCATTTCTCTTGGGTAAACACCTAGGTAAATGATTGCTAAATCATGTTTACTTTATAAGAAGCTAAAAAACTGTTTTTCAGAGTAGCCGTACACTTTGTATACCTAACTTTTAACATTTTTTTGTAGAATAAATATTCTAGCACTTAAAGTAGAATGCAAAAGCTTACCACTATATTTCCCTTTATCCTCTTTGTTTTATGTTATAATTGTTATATATATCATATAACATCTACATACATTAAAATTTTCTTTTTTTAATAAATAAATTTTTATTAATGTTAATAGGGTGACATCAATAAATCAGGGTACATATATTCAAAGAAAACATGTCCAGGTTATCTTGTCATTCAACTATTTTGCATACCCATCACCCAAAGTCAGATTGTCCTCTGTCACCCTCTATCTAGTTTTCTTTGTGCCCCTCCCCCTCCCCTTTCCCCTCTCCCTCCCTCCCTCCCGCACCCCCCACCCCCAGTAACCACCACATTCTTGTCCATGTCTCTGAGTCTCATTTTTATGTCCCACCAATGTATGGAATCATGTAGTTCTTGTTTTTTTCTGATTTACTTATTTCACTCCGTATAATGTTATCAAGATCCCACCATTTTGTTGTAAATGATCCGATATCATCATTTCTTATGGCTGAGTAGTATTCCATAGTGTATATGTGCCACATCTTCTTTATTCAGTCTTCTATTGAAGGGCTTTTTGGTTGTTTCCATGTCTTGGCCACTGTGAACAATGCTGCAATGTACATGGGGCTACATGTGTCTTTATGTATCAATGTCTCTGAGTTTTTGGGGTATATACCCAGTAGAGGGATTGCTGGGTCATAAGGTAGTTCCATTTTCAATTTTTTGAGGAACCACCATACTTTCTTCCATAATGGTTGTACTACTTTACAGTCCCACCAACAGTGAATGAGGGTTCTTTTTCTCCACAGACTCTCCAGCATTTGCTATTACCTGTCTTGTTGATAATAGCTAATCTAACAGGTGTGAGGTGGTATCTCATTGTAGTTTTGATTTGCATTTCTCTAATAACTAATGAAGATGAGAATCTTTTCATATATCTGTTGGCCATTTGTATTTCTTCTTGGGAGAAGTGTCTGTTCATGTCCTCTTCCCATTTTTTTATTGAATTGTTTGTTTGTTGTTGAGCTTTACAAGTTCTTTGTAATTTTGGATATTAGGCCCTTATCTGAGCTGTTGTTTGAAAATACCATTTCCCATTTAGTTGGCTGTCTGTTTATTTTGTTGTCAGTTTCTCTTGCTGAGCAAAAACTTTTTAGTCTGATGTAGTCCCATTCATTTATATTTGCCTTCACTTCTCTTGCCTTTGGAGTCAAATTCATAAAATGCTCTTTAAAACCCAGGTCCATGAGTTTAGTACCTATGTCTTCTTCTAAGGACTTTATTGTTTCAGGTCTTATATTTATGTCTTTGATCCATTTTGAATTAATTTTCGTACAAGGGGACAAGCTGTAGTAGAGTTTCATTCTTTTGTATGTGGTTTTCCAGTTTTCCCAGCACCATTTGTTGAAGAGGCTTTCTTTTCTCCATTGTGTGTTGTTGGCCCCTTTATCAAAAATTATTTGACCATATATATGTGGTTTTATTTCTGGATTTTCTATTCTGTTCCATTGGTCTGAGTGTCTATTTTTCTGCCAATACCATGCTGTTTTGATTGTTGTGGCCCTATAATATAGTTTGAAGTCAGATATTGTAATGCCCCCAGCTTCATTCTTTTTCCTTAGGATTGCTTTGGCTATTCGGGGGTTTTTATAGTTTCATATAAATCTGATGATTTTTTGTTCCATTTGTTTAAAGAATGTCATAATAATTTTTGAAGGGAATTGCATTAAATTTATATATTGCTTTGGGTAATATGGCCATTTTAATTATATTTATTCTTCCTATCCACAAACAAGGAATATTTTTCCATCTCATTGTATCTTTTTTGATTTCCCCTAACAATGCTTTGTAGTTGTTGTTATATAGGTCCTTTACATTCTTTGTATGTTTATTCCTAGGTATTTTATTTTTTTTTGTTGCAATCAAGAAGAGGATTATTTTTTGAGTTTGTTTTCTAATATTTCATTGTTGGCATATAGAAAGGCTATGGATTTTTGTATGTTAATTTTGTATCCTGCGACCTTACTGTATTGGTTTATTGTTTCTAGTAATCTTTCTGTGGAGTCTTTGGGGTTTTAGATGTATAGGATCATATCATCTGCAAAAAGTGATACCTTTACTTCTTTTCCGATATAGATGCCTTTTATTTCTTTCTCTTGTCTGATTGCTCTGGCCAGAACTTCTAGCACCACGTTAAATAAGAGTGGAGAGAGTGGACAACCCTGTCTTGTTCCTGATTTACGGTGGAAAGTCCTCAGTTTTATGCCATTTAATATGATGTTGGCTGATGGTTTATCATATATGGCCTTTATCATGTTGAGATATTTTTCTTCTATACCCATTTTGTTGAGTGTCTTAAACATAAAGTTGTGTTGTATTTTATCAAATGCAGTTTCTGCATCTATTGATAAGATCATGTGGTTGGCCCTGGCCGGTTGGCTCAGCGGTAGAGCGTCGGCCTAGCGTGCGGAGGACCCGGGTTCGATTCCCGGCCAGGGCACACAGGAGAAGCATCCATTTGCTTCTCCACCCCCCCCTCCTTCCTCTCTGTCTCTCTCTTCCCCTCCCGCAGCCAAGGCTCCATTGGAGCAAAGATGGCCCGGGCGCTGGGGATGGCTCTGTGGCCTCTGCCTCAGTCGCTAGAGTGGCTCTGGTCGCAACATGGCGACGCCCAGGATGGGCAGAGCATCGCCCCCTGGTGGGCAGAGCATCGCCCCTGGTGGGCGTGCCGGGTGGATCCCGGTCGGGCGCATGCGGGAGTCTGTCTGACTGTCTCTCCCTGTTTCCAGCTTCAGAAAAAAAAAAAGAAAAAAAAAAGATCATGTGGTTTTTGTTCTTTGTTTTGTTGATATGGTGTATTACGTTAACCGTTTTACGTATGTTGAACCATCCTTGAGATTCTGGGATGAATCCCACTTGATCATGATGCATTATTTTTTTAATATGTTGTTGTATTCAATTTGCCAGGATTTTGTTTAGTATTTTAGCATCTGTATTCATTAGAGATATTGGTCTGTAGTTTTCTTTTTTTGTGCCATCCTTGCCAGGTTTCGGTATGAGGGTTATGTTGGCCTCATAAAATGTGTTTGGAAGTATTGCTTCTTCTTCAATTTTTTGAAAACTTTGAGTAGAATAGGAACCAAGTCTTTTTTGAATATTTGATAGAATTCACTAATGTAACCGTCTGGGCCTGGACTTTTATTTTGGGGGAGGTTTTTAATAGTTTTTCTATTTCCTCCCTGCTAATTGGCCTGTTTAGGCTTTCTGCTTCTTCATGACTCAGTATAGGAAGGTTGTATTGTTCTAGGAATTTATCCATTTCTTCTAGATTGTTGAATTTGGTGGCATATAGTTTTTCGTAGTATTCTACAATAATTCTTTGTATATCTATGATGTCTGTGGTGATTTCTCCTCTTTCATTTTGGATTTTGTTTATATGAGCCCTTTCTCTTCTTTCCTTGGTGAGTCTTGCCAAGGGTTTGTCAATCTTTTCAAAGAACCAGCTCCTTGTTTTATTAATTTTTTCTATAATATTTTTGTTCTCTATTTCATTTATTTCTACTCTGATTTTTATTATTTCCTTTCTTTGGCTGGTTTTGGGTTGTCTTTGTTCTTCTTTTTCTAGTTCCTTAAGGTGTGAAGTTAAGTGGTTCACTTGGGCTCTCTCTTGTTTGTTCATATAGGCCTGAAGTGATATGAACTTCCCTCTTATTACTATTTTTGCTGCATCCCAGAGATTCTGCTATGTCGTATGTTATTGTCATTTTCATTTGTCTGTATATATCTTTTGATCTCTGCGCTTATTTCTTCTTTGACTCATTCATTTTTTAAAAGTATGTTTTTTAGTTTCCACATTTTTGTGGGTTTTTTCCCCTCTTTTTTGCAGTTGAATTCCAGTTTCAAGGCTTTATGATCAGAAAATATGCTTGGTACAATTTCAATTTTTCTGAATTTGCTGATGTTATTTTTGTGGCCCAACATATGGTCAATTCTTAAGAATGTTCCATGTTCATTAGAGAAAAATGTATACTCTGTCGCTTTGGGATGAAGTGTCTTGTAGATGTCTATCATATCCAGGTGCTCTAGTGTTTCGTTTAAAGCCAATATATCTTTATTGATTCTCTGTTTGGATGACCGATCTAGAGCCATCAGCGGTGTATTAAGGTCTCCAAGTATGATTGTATTTTCGTCAGTTTTTGTTTTTAGGTCAATAAGTAGCTGTCTTATATATTTTGGTGCTCCTTGGTTTGGTGCATATATTTTAAGGCTTGTTATGTCTTCTTGAGTCAGCATCCCCTTAATCATTATGAAATGACCATTTTTGTCTCTGAGTACTTTTTCTGTCTTGTAGTCAACATTATTAGATATGAGTATTGCTACACCTGCTTTTTCTGGATGTTGTTTGCTTGGAGTATTGTTTTCCAGCCTTTCACTTTGAATTTGTTTTTATCCTTGTTGCTTAGATGTGTTTCTTGTAGGCAGCATACAGTTGGATTTTCTTTTTTAATCCATTCTGCTACTCTATTTCTTTTTATTGGTGAGTTTAATCCATTTACGTTTAGTGTAATTATTGACACTTGTGAGTTCCCTATTGCCATTTTATAAATTGCTTTTTGTTAGTTTTGTGTCTTGTTTGATTCTTCTCTTTTGTTTTTCTATCATTTGTTTTTGTTTGTTTGTATTCCATCCTTCTTTCCTTTGTTGCTACCTTTTTTAAGTCATGTGCTTCTGTGGTGGTTTTTTCAAGTGTGGTTACCATTAAGTAATGAAAAGGGTACCTACCATATTCATTGTAGTACCCTATCTTATGAGTGTTTCTGCACTTCATTGTCCTTTGCTACTGTTAATATCTGTCCTCTCCCCCTTTTTTTTGCTTTTATTGTCACAGTTTAAATTTGGTTTTATTGTGTTCTTGGTGGAGCTTTTATTGTGGTTTTGTTTTGTTTTTTGGATCTGGTTGGAAAACCCCCTTTAGTATTACCTGGAGTGGGGGTTTTCTGATGATAAATTCCCTCATCTTTTCTGTATTTGTGAATGTTTTTATTTCTCCTTCATACTTGAAGGATAGCTTTGATGGATATAGTATTCTTGGCTAAAAGTTCCTCTCTTTCAGGGCCTTAAATATTGGGTTCTTCTAGCTTGTAGACTTTCTATTGAAAAATCTGATGATCATCTAATAGGTCTTTATATGTTGTATTCTTCTTTTCCCTGTCTGCCTTGAGAATTTTTTCTTTGTCGTTGGTTTGTGCCATTTTCATTATGGTGTGCCTTGGAGTAGGTTTGTTGTGGTTAAGAAAACTAGGTGTTCTGTTTGCTTCTTGAATTTGAGGCTTTAGTTCTTTCCACAGGCTTAGGAAGTTCTTGTCTATTATTTGTTTGAATAAATTCTCCATTCCATTTTCTCTCTCTTCTCCCTCTGATATACCTATTATTCTTATGTTATTCTTTTTGATGGAGTGACAATTCCTGTAGGGCTTTCTCATTTTTTAAAATTTTTGAGTCTCTCTCTTCTTCTCTCTGTTGTGCCTAAAGTTGCTTGTCTTCTATGTCACTAATCCTACCTTCTATCTGGCCTGTTCTATGAGCTAAGCTTGTTACCTCATTTTTCAGTTCATGAATTGAGTTTTTCATCTCTGTCTGATTTGTTTTTATAGTTTCAATTTCCTTGGTAATATATTCTTTGTATTTGTTGAGTTGTTTTCTGAGCTCCCTAAATTGCCTTTCTGTGTTTTCTTGTATATCTCTGAGTATTTTTAGGATTTCTATTTTAAATTCTCTGTCATTTAGCTCCAAGGTTTCCAATATATTAAATTTTTTCTCCATAGATTTTCCCACATCTATCTGTGTTACTTCTCTATCTTTTGTATCCATGATATTCGATTTCCTTTTTCTTAATGGGATCTGAGGGTGGTCTTATTGATAGCACTAATGAGAATTAATAAAGAAAAAAAGTAAAAAAATGAAAAAAATTTGAAAAAAAACCCCCAATAATAATTTATTATTTCCCTCCCCTTTCCTTTCTTCTCTTCCCCTCTTCTCCCCTCTTCCTTAGGAAAATATTGTGATGAACTGTGAATTATATTATGCTAAATGGAACAAAAACTGCCTATAACAGAGGGCCTGAGTTGGGGGAAAGTGTTCAAGGGGCAAAAAAGGAAGTAGGGACCCACAAAATGCAAAAAAGGAAAAAATTTTGGTGAAGTATAAAATGATTTGCTTGTAAGTGATGGTTGACTAAGAGATATAATGAGAGGGATAAGAGGGAAATAGGAAAAAGGGGAAAAAACTCTTGTATTAAGTGGAGCAAAGACTAAATTTAGAATGGAGATCCTGGGTTGGGAGGAATGTTAATGAGTTAAAAAGCGAAGTAAAATGCACCCAAAATGCCACAAAAATACCCACTTGAGTCCCAAATTAAATAATTTGTTCATGATTGAGGATTGAATGAGAGGAAAAGTAAAAGGAGAAAAAAAGAAACTAATAGAAAGGGAGAAATAAGAAAAAGGGGAAAAGGAAAGGGAAAAAAAGAAAAAAAATAAGAGAGAGAGAGAGTTAAGGGTTTTGGAGTGTAACCCTCATGGAGAGTAAGGAAGAAGAAAAGAAATAAAATGTAACACTTATGGGTAGTGTAGTTCAAGAAAAGGAAAGTGTAAGATGGGTAGAGAATAAAAGGACCAAGGTGGAGGAAATAGAAATAATAATAATAAAGGCAAGAAGCAGAAAGAAACAAAAAAATAGTAGAACAAATTATAAAGTCTGTGGATTTTTCTTGATTTTGAGAGGTTAACTTCTTCCTTTTTCTTTCCTCTCCCTTTTCCTGGTCAGTGATTCTGTATCCCAGGCTCTGCCCCTGTGGCATGCTTAGGTAGGGATTTGCAGTTGATGAGACTCTACGGCAATGTCATATATTTGGCTTCAGTCTCGTTGGTAGTCAAGGCTTGTTAGCGTTTGCAGGCTCCAACAATGAGAGAGTCCATTTTCCCGGAGCCTCTCTCCTAGTTTCTCCTTCCTGAATTAGCAGCCTGATGATCCAGCTATGAGGCTGCCGCCGCCTCTACCTGGGGAGTAAGAGGCTCAAAGAGCTGGCAAATCCCCACTCAATGCAGGGCTCTGAGTAAGGCTCTGGCAGTCAGAGCTGCCAGCATAATCAGGCGGGGCTGGGAGCCAATTGCTCTCAAGGTGACTTTCTATGAGCCTCCAGGCCTGTTCAGCATGCCTAGCACTCTGTGGGACCACTCTCCCTAGGCTTTCCACACTTTGTACCCTGTTTCGACTGGGAGGAAGATGCCCAATTGCTGCCTGCAGGAGGTCTTAACATCTGCCATGTCCCTCTTTTTAGCATATATCCCTGAGTATGAAAGCTCTGCCAATCAGAAGTTTCCCCCACCCCTTTAGCAAGAGGCACTAAAAATTATTACGCCTCTTGTCTTGGATCGCTGAACTGAGAGAGATCTTGTCAATTAGAGCCGCGTAGGTCAGTTGGGAGGTGAGCAACCTGTGGGTTAAGCTAATTTCAGCGATTGGATCCATCGAATTGCTCCAGAAAGGACTGCAAGCTGCCCGCGCACCCCTTCCCCGACGCTTGATTGTTAACTTGAATGGCTGGGTGAGGCGCCCCGCCCATCTAGAGTAGCTCGGGTGTAGGGAAGTTTGCTTTGGCGCACTCCCAGCGCGCCGCTGGCAGCTGCTGCTCGTGTTGTGGGCGGTTGCTCGCAGGGGCTGACCCACCACAGGCACACTCTTTCCTTGGCTTGAATGAACATCGGTGCCACAGCCTAGCTTCCTCCACAACCTTAGCACCCCAACTCTATCTCAGTTCCAAGTGAAAGCAGCCTTTGCTCAGGTTAGTGAGGAAGGCAGAGTGTTTCTCTGTCCGACTTATTTCCTTCAGGGTTGATTATATATTTAGTCAATTTTTCGCTCAATCCTACCTTCGCCTTCAGTGTGTGGAACTCCCGGATGCTCCAAGGATAGATTTGTCTGTCTCTGGTTGATGAACTTGTTAAAATTTTGGGGAGATTTGTCAGTCGTGCTCCTCACGGCGCCATTTCTCTGACATCACTCTAAAATTTTCTTTAGTGTTATAATTTTTGTTTTTAACCATCAAATATTCTGCTCACAAAAATTAGGGGATTTTTTTTTTGTATTTTTCTGAAGCTGGAAACGGGGAGAGACAGTCAGACAGACTCCCACATGCGCCCAACCGGGATCCACCTGGCACACCCACCAGGGGCAATGCTCTGCCCACCAGGGGGCGATGCTCTGCCCCTCCGGGGCGTCGCTCTGCCACGACCAGAGCCACTCTAGCGCCTGGGCAGAGGCCAAGGAGCCATCCCTAGCGCCCGGGCCATCTTTGCTCCAATGGAGCCTTGGCTGTGGGAGGGGAAGAGAGAGACAGAGAGGAAGGAGGTGGGGGTGGAGAAGCAAATGGGCACTTCTCCTAAGTGCCCTGGCCGGGAATTTAACCCGGGTCCCCCGCTGAGCCAACCGGCCAAGGCCAAATTAGGGGATATTTTATCACTTTACTTTATATTCATTTTGAAATATCTACTAATTTTTGTGAGCAGTATATATTTTAAAGAACTTCAGAGAATAGTCAGAAATTTACCATTGTTTTGCTCATCCTTTATTCATAATGTTCCTTCAAGTATTTTTCTCTTTTGTCTGAAGAACTTCCTTTAGTAATTTTTTAAGATTAGATCTGATAACAAAAATTATCTCAGTTTTCTTCATCTGAAAGTGTTTTCATTTCAGCTTGGTTCATTTTAACTGGATATAGAATTTTAAGTAGATTTTTTTTCCTCTCTACTCTTTAAAAAATATTGTGACACTTCATTTGGTTCTCTGGTTTCCAGTAAGAAATCAACAGCCATTTGAATCATTGTTCCTCTATAATATGTTTTTTTTTTCCTTTGTCTTTAGTTTTCAGTAGGTTGATTATGGTGTGTTTGGGTGTGAATTTTTTTGGGATTATACTATTTTGGATGTACTGAATTAAAAAATATTGTGACACTTCATTTGGTTCTCTGGTTTCCAGTAAGAAATCAACAGCCATTTGAATCATTGTTCCTCTATAATACGTTTTTTTTTTCCTTTGTCTTTAGTTTTCAGTAGGTTGATTATGGTGTGTTTGGGTGTGAATTTTTTTGGGATTATACTATTTTGGATGTACTGAATTTCTTGAATTTGTATGTTCTGTCTTTTACCCGTTTGAAGAGTTGTCAGCAATAGGGGCCCTTTTCAGATTTGTGGTAAAATATACATAATGTAAAATTGACTATTTTAACTTTTTTAAGTGTATAACTCAGTGCTATTCAATACATTTAAAATGTTGTACAACCTTCTCTGCTATTTATTTACAGAACTCTTTTTAAAAAAAATTTTTTTTTTGTATTTTTCTGAAGCTGGAAACGGGGAGAGACAGTCAGACAGACTCCCGCATGCGCCCGACTGGGATCCACCCGGCACGCCCACCAGGGGCGACGCTCTGCCCACCAGGGGGCGATGCTCTGCCCCTCCGGGGCGTCGCTCTGTCGTGACCAGAGCCACTCTAGCACCTGGGGCAGAGGCCAAGGAGCCATTCCCAGCACCTGGGCCATCTTTGCTCCAATGGAGACTCGCTGCGGGAAGGGAAGAGAGAGACAGAGAGGAAGGAGCGGGGGTTGGAGAAGCAAATGGGCGCTTCTCCTATGTGCCCTGGCCGGGAATCGAACCCGGGTCCCCCGCACGCCAGGCCAACGCTCTACCGCTGAGCCAACCGGCCAGGGCCTCCAGAACTCTTTCATCATCCCAAATGGGAACTCTGTACTCTTTATGTATTCCCCGCCCCCTAGACCCTGGCAGCAGCAACTTTCTATCATGGTGAATTTGTCTCATCTACATAGCTCATATAAGTGGAATCATACATTGTCCTTTTATGTCACTTAGAATGTTTTCAAGGTTCATTGTTCTATCAATAGCATATATCAGAACTTCATTCTTGTTTATGACTGAATAATATTCCCTTGCATGTATATACCACATTTTGTTTGTCCATTCATCTTCTGATGGACCCTTGAATTTTTTTTTAGCTATGATGAGTAATGCTGCTATGACATTTGTATACAAGTATCTGTTTGAGTCCTTGTTTTCTGTTCTTGTGGGTGTACACATAGGAATAGAATTACTGAGTCATATTGTAATTTTGTATTTAACATTTTGAGAAACTACCAAACTTTTCCACAGTGGCTGCACCTTTTATATTCTTACCAGCCGTGTAGGAAGGTTCCAATTTCTCCACAGCCTCACCAACACATGTTAATTTTAGGGTTTCTGATATTAGACATCTTAGTGAACAATATCAGCTATTTTTTCTTTCTTTTCCTGTCTGGGACTCTGATTACACAAACATTAGGCCGTTTGCCTTTTGGTATTGTCTACTAGGTTGTTTAGGCTATGCTTTTTTTTTTTAATAAATATTTTCTCTCTGTGTTCAGTACAGATAATTTTTATTGATCTATATGCTAATTAACTCACTTTTTTTTGTTATCTCAATTCTACTATTGACACATCCAGTAAGATGTTTTAAAAGTTTAGTTATTGTACTTTTTAATTGTAAGTTTTTTTTCTTCAATTTTTTTGCTGAAGCTTTATATTTTTTCATTCATTTTAAAGAGTGTTAGCCCTTACTTTCCAGGACACTTTTATAATAGCTTCTTAAGTGTTTTGCCATGTAATTCAGGCATCATTGTCAAATCAGCATTGGTATGTGTTGATTGTCTTTTTCTCATTAAGTTTAGATCTGTCTGGTTTTTAATATACTGAGTAATTCTGGATTATATCCTGGGTGATTGGTTGTATCTATGGTGAATGTTGTTGGTATTTTTGTTTTAGCGGGTAATTAACATGGTTGGGATCTGGCTGCAAGTTCCAACCAGCCATCTGTGGGTTGTAGTTTCAGTGTCAGTTCCATTTTCAAAGCCTGCACAGTTTTATTCAAGTCTGTCTTATATATATATGCTGATCAGTGGCTAGTCTGAGTCCTGGGCGGTGATCTGTCTTCAGTACTCAGTCTTTGGTATGCTGTTTATGATCGGAAACACACGTGCATTCATCAGAAGAGATACCAGAAGTTCATAAACAATTTTATCGTTACTGTACAAAACTTCTCCCTCTAAATACTCTCCCCAGTACTTATCAATTTCCTGGGGATCCCTCTTGCTCCTGTGTCTATAATGCCGGGCTTTATTTACCTTATTGTGCCACATACTTACCATAACCACCCTCTATGGCAGGGCTGAGTGGCGAGAGGTCAGTGAGAGTTTATAAAGCAATGGAGACTGTCTCACCTTCTTGATACAACAACTCCTTGGATTGGGAAGACTTTTTCCCTCAGAGTTTCTGGTGCTGGTGGGGTCTTGTGGCTTTCAGGAGATCCCTAATGTGCTCTCTAAACCTGAGCTAGAAAACTTTTCTGGAATCTCCATGCCAATGCCCATTTCCCAATTTCAGGCTATCTTAAATCCAAGTTGACGAATACTAGAGGGGGAAAATAGTTTACTCACCACTGATTAGGTGATACTTTAAATTCTGTTACCCTTTTCCAATTCACCTGTTAGTGTTTACTCTTCAGTGTCCTCAAAAAAAACTGTTACATGCATTCTGTCCAGGTTTTATTGCCTCATTCAGTGGGAGAGTCAGAGTGGAGTGTGCTTGTTCTATCTTACCTAGAACTGGAATCCTTATAAAAGTTTTATAATTAAAAACAGCAATAGTAATGCAGACTGTTTATTCATAAAAATAAAAGAAATCAAAGTTGACATGTAAGCAGTTACAATACCAGACTAAAATTTTCTTAAAATTTTCCATAGAAAATTTAATCTAACCTGACTGGTGGTGGTGCGGTGAAGAGAGCACCACCTGGGATGCTGATGTCCCAGGTTGAAAACACTGAGGTTCCCAGCTTAAATGAGGGCTCACCTGGCTTAAGTGTAGACTCACAAGCTTGAGCGCAGGGTCACTGGCTTGAGCACAAGGTCACCAGCTCGAGTGCAGGGTTGCTGGCTTGAATGTGGGATCATCAGCATGATTCCATGGTCACTGGCTTGAACCCAAAAGTCACTGGCTTGAAGCCCAAAGTTGTTTGCTTGAGCAAGGGGTCACTGGTTTGGCTGGAACTCCCCAGTCAAGGCATGTATGAGAAGCAATCAATGAACAACTAAAATGTCACAACTATGAGTTGATGCTTCTCATCTTTCTCTCTTCCTGTCTCTATCCCCACCTCCCTCTCTTACAAAAAGAAGAAAAAGAAAAGGAAAGAAAAGAAAAAAAGTAAGAAATTTAATCTAAGGAAAATTTCATGTAGTAGCCAACTGAAATTTCACTAAACTAAGAGCAAGACAGGGATGCTTGCTGTGAGTGTCCTAGTTACTAGCTAGTTACAGGTCACAGAAAAGCTACTCTTCCTGATTTAAGATGAAAAATGTTTATAAAACTAGTATAATATGAAGAAAAAATATACAAATCAGAAGTGAAAGTGAGGACATTACTACCAATATTAGAAAAATTAAAAAGAATACAAGAGAATAATATAAACAATTGTATGTCAAAAAATTAAATAGATAATACAAATTCCTAGAAACACACAAATTACCAAAACTGAATCAAAGAGAAATAGAAGATCTGAACAGAGCTATAACAAGTAAAGAGACTGAATTAGTAATAATCCTCCCAAGAACATCAAAAAAAAGTCCAGAGCCAGAAAGCTTCACTGGTAAATTCTACCAAACATTTTAAATAAGAATACCAATCCTTCTCAAACTCTTTAAAAGAAATAAGATATAGGAGGGAACATTTACTAATCCATTCTGTAAGGCTAGCATTGTTTTGATACCAACATCATATAAAAACATCACAAAAAACTACACAACAATATCCTTCATGAGTATAGATGCAAAAATCCTTCACAAAATATTAGCACGCCAAATTCAATAGCATATAAGTAGATTAAACAGCTGAACCAAATGGGACTTATCCTGGGACTGCAAGGGTGGTGCTACATAAGAAAATAAATCAGTGTAATATATCACACTAATAGAATCAAAGACAAATACCACATGATCATCTTAATGCATATATTCAACACCCTTTATAAAAACTCAGAAGACTAAGAATAGACAGGAACTTCCTCAACATGTGAAAGAATATTAATGAAAAACCCACAGCAAAAAATATATTTAATTGTGCAAGACTGAAAGCTTTCCCCCTAAGATCAGGAACAAGACACAGATGCCTGCTTTCACAAAGGCTATTCAACATTGTACTGAGAATTTTAGCCAGAACAGTTTAGGTAAGAAAAGTAAATAGAAGGCATCAGATTGGAAAAGAAGCATTAACACTATCTCTATTCACAGAGGACATGATGTTATATATAAAAAATCTCTGAGGCCCTGGCTGGTTGGCTCAGTGGTAGTGCATCAGCCCAGCATGTGGAAGTCCTGGGTTTGATTCCAGGCCAGGGCACACAGGAGAAGCGCCCATCTGCTTCTCTAGCTCCCCCCCTCTCCTTCCTCTCTGTCTCTCTCTTCCCCTCCCGCAGCCAAGGCTCCATTGGAGCAAAGTTGGCCCGGAAACTGAGGATGGCTCCATGGCCTCCACCTCAAGCTCTAGAAGGGCTCTGGCCACAACAGAGCGACGCCCCAGATGGGCAGAGCATCGCCCCCTGGTGGGCGTGCCGGGTGGATCCTGGTCAGGCGCATGAGGGAGTCTGTTTGACTGCCTCCCCACTTCTAACTTCGGAAAAATGCAAAAAAAAAAAAAAAAAGTCTCTGATAAGCCACAAGAAAGACCTAATATACTAAGAGCTAATAAACATTTCAGAAAATTTTGCAGGGTACAAAATCAACACACAAAAATTAGTTGTGTTTCTTGTTTTTGTTTGTTTGTTTTGTTTAGCAAGAGGTAGGGAAGGACGGATAGGGGCAGACAGGAAGGGAGAGAGATGAGAAGCATCAACTGATAGTTGTGGCATTGATTGTTGTTCATTGATTGCTTTCTCATACGTGCCTTCACTAGGGAGCTCTAGCCAAGCCAATGATTCCTCCTTGCTAAAGCCAGCAACTTTGAGCTCAAGCCAGCAACCATGGTGTCATGTCTATGATCCCACACAAAGCCAGTGACCCTGCACTCAAGTCAGATGAGCCCACGCTCAAGCCAGCATCTTTGAGGTTTCAAACCTGGGTCCTCAGAATCCTAGGACAATGCTCTATCCACTGTGTCACTGCCTGGTCAAGCTAGTTGTGTTTCTATACATTACCAGTGAACAATGGAAAAAAAAAAACTAAGAAAACAATTTTATCTAGCATTCAAAAGAATAAAATGCCTAGGAGTAAATTAAGCCAAGAAAGTGTAAAACTTGTGCACTGAAAACTACAAAGCATTGTTCAAAGAGAATAAAGAGGACCTAAATAAGTAGAAAAATATCCTATGATTATGGATTAGAAGACTGAACATTGTTAAGATGACAATACTACTCAAAGTGATCTATAGATTCAGTGCAGTCCATGGCAAATGTTACTGTGCTTTTTTTTTCAGAATTAGAAAATTCAATTCTCAAATTCATATGGATTTGCAAAGGTCTCCAAATAGCCAAAAGAATCTTGAAAAAGAAGAATGAAGTTGGACGACTCACACTTCGTGGTTTCAAACTTACTACAAAGCTACATGATCACAACAACTGGTACTGGCAATAGGACAAACATATAGATAATTGGATGGAAAGAGAGTCCAGAAATAAACCATATACTGTATCCCTGACCAATTAATTTTTAAAAAATTTTATTGTGGTCAAATATCCAAACATAAACTTTACCATCTTAATCATTTTTTAGTGTACAGTTCAGTGGTATTAACTACATTCATACTGTTGTGCAACCATCACTGCCATCTATCTCCAGAACTCTTCATCCTGTAAAGTTGAAATTCTATTATTTTTTTTTTTTTTCTGAAGCTGGAAACAGGGAGAGACAGTCAGACAGACTCCTGCATGCGCCCGACCGGGATCCACCCCGCACGCCCACCATGGGGCGACGCTCTGCCCACCAGGGGGCGATGCTCTGCCCATCCTGGGCACCGCCATGTTGCGACCAGAGCCACTCCGGCGCCTGAGGCAGAGGCCACAGAGCCATCCCCAGCGCCCGGGCCATCTTTGCTCCAATGGAGCCTTGGCTGCAGGAGGGGAAGAGAGAGACAGAGAGGAAAGCACGGCGGAGGGGTGGAGAAGCAAATGGGCGCTTCTCCTGTGTGCCCTGGCCGGGAATCGAACCCGGGTCCTCCGCACGCTAGGCCTGCGCTCTACCGCTGAGCCAACCGGCCAGGGCAAAATTCTATTATTTATAACAATTGAACAATAACTCCTTGTTCTCCCCTCCCTTCAATCCCTGTCAACCACCATTCTACCTTCTGTTTGATTTTTAAATTATTTATTTATTTATTTATTTATTTATTTATTTATTTATTGTGACAGAGACAGATAGTCAGAGAGAGGGACAGACAGGAAGGACAAGAGATGAGAAGCATCAATTCTTTGTTGTAGCACCTTAGTTGTTCATCGATTGCTCTCTCATCTGTGCCCCGATTTGGGGGCTACAGCAGACCGAGTGACCCCTTGCTGGAGCTAGTGACCTTGGGTCCAAGGTGGTGAGCCTTGTTCAAAGGAGATGAGCCCGTGCTCAAGCTGGCGACCTTGGGGTCTTGAGCCTGGGTCCTCCGCATTCCAGTCCAACGCTTTATCCACTGTGCCACCTACCTGGTCAGGCCTTCTGTTTGATTTTAACTACTCTTAAGTACCTCATATAAGTGGAGTCATATAGTATTTGTCATTTTGTAATTATATAGTTTACTTCACTTAGGTTAATGTCCTCAAGGTTCATCCATGCTGTTGCATGTGTCAGAATTTCATTTGTTTTAAAAGATGAATTATATTCTATTGCATATATATGATATAATATGCTTTGTTTACCCACTCATCCATAGATGGACACTTGAGTTGTTTCCATGTTTTAGCTATTATAAATCCTGCTTCTATGAATATAGGTGTGCAAGTATTTGTTCAGGACCTTACTCTCAACTGTTGCAGTTAAGAACCAGTCAAACTTTATGAGAAACCCAATGCTCAGGCTACACTCGAGACAGAGAAATTACTGTAAATAGAATGTAAGCACCACAATTTTAAACATTTATAGTTGACCTATATGTGGTTCAAGTTGAGAACTGCTGGCCTAGAACATCATAGCACATAATGAGCATTCAATGAAGAACTGAATGATTAACTTATAACTTGAGAAAGGCAATAAGGGCACTGTGAAAATATCAGCTTGGTGAAGAATGTTGTAGCTTTCAAGAAGCATTAGTTACTGATGCCAGATTGTCTTTGAAAGACTGAGACAGGTTTAAAACCTGATTCTGGAGGGTATTTGACGCCATGGTCAGAGAACAATCAGTTCTTTGCTGGGAAAGACGATGAGAACATTTTTATTATAAGCAGTTAAGCAAATCGCCAATATTTTGTTGCCAGAATAATGGGTAGGCATCTAAAGCTACTTTCAGATTTAGAGAGACAATAGGTAAACTATAAAGACCTATTAAGTTTTAGATTAGACCAAAAATTAATCAAATTTAGTTAGTGATTAAACTTCTGTGGCCAAATATGTTCTCTCTGGTAATTGTTTCTACCCTAAATGCCCCAAATATTTTTAGGATGATGAAGATCTGATTTCTCCTCAAAGGACCCACACTACTTTACATCCACCAAACAGAGAGAGTTGGCCATTTACTCTCAACTGGGTGTTTCCCACAGACTTCTCACCTGGAAATGTGGTAGAATACACTAAGTTCTAATGGAAAACTAGTTCCCAACTAATAAATTTAAACAGTCACCTTTCCCTGTGAACTTTCTCTTAATTCACTGTATGTAAGCTTGAAAGATATGGAAGAAGTATTTAACCTTCAGCTGTTGAAGTATAGTGACTTAAATGAAGACTATTGCTGATTGGCTAATTTTTAGAAGCAAATGTACTGCAGTGAAACTGTTGTTGACAGGCTGACTTGCATAAGCATGTTTATTGGAATGAAGCTGTTGATTGGCTGACTTTCAGAGGGGGCTATCATTCATTGGCTAATCAGTGATGTGAAGTTATTAATATATTAGAATGTGTTTAAAACTGGTTCTGGTTGTTGTTGTTGTTAGGGCCAATAAGTGGCTTGCTCTTTTCTAAAAGCTAAGAACTTTTTATTATCAGCCCTTTGTTACTTCATTTTACTCATTTATAAAATACAGAGGCCAGACCATATCAATATTTTTCAAAGTATATACTGAACCTTGGTTCTAAGGCTTCCAAGAGGAGTGCTGTGCAAATAAGAGTTTTCTGGAAAATAAATAAGGTTCATCACAGCTGGGTTAGGCAAAAATAGACAAGTTTCTCTATTGCAGAAGTTTTCAGAGTACTAATATTCATAGTGTGATTCTACAATGGGAAATATAGTGTATGGCTTTTAATAAAATTATTTGACCTTTATATTCTTGAGAACTATTTTTTAGAAGTAGAGATCCTCAAAACACATTTTGATAAATACAATACTGGATGACCATCTAGGTTAGAAGTTGGCAAATTATAGTCTAAAATGGCTAAATTCGTGCTGCTTGTACAGCCTGTGACCTAAGAATGGTTTTGCTTTTTTTTTTTTTTTTTTTTTTTTGCTTTTTTAGTAATTGAAAAAACTCAAAAGGATTATATTTTATGGCACTTGAAAATTATTTAAATTTCACTGACCTTGCATGGTTTTATTGACACACAGCACACTCATTTACTTATACTAGCAGAGTTGAGTAGTAGCAACAGAGGTCATCTGTAGCACTGCCATCTCTTCACACTGCTGCTTGGTGTCACTACACATCCCAATGATGGAGTTATAACTAAACAACACTTCAGGTGTCATGTGTTTGTCCATAGTGCAGTCTTTTTGTTTTTCTTATTACCAGTGTATCCCCATCATGTCAAACCAAGTAAGGAAGGTAAGAGTGGATGCCAAATGTCCTGTTTCTAAGACACAGTGGAATATGGAATATACAGGGAGGGGCAAAGGTAGGTTTATAGTTGTGAGTGCATGAAACACAGAGTATATTCTTGCATTATTATTTATTAAATATTGTATTATTTTTCATACAAACAACTGTAAACCTGCTTTTGCCCCACACTGTACTACTGTTAAAATAGATGGCAAATCATTGTACTTATTATGTATTGACATTACAGCTGAACTATAATGGGCTCTTGATTAATAACAAAGGTGATATTGTAGATCAGAAGGGAGAGAAAGCCCATCCAGATGGAAAAATATGAACTTGACCTTACCTTGTCACACATGAAAACAATTGAAAGCGATTATAAAACAATTGAAAGCGAAATAATAAAATGTTGAGAGATAATATAGAAAAATGACTTCGTAACTTTGGTGTATAGAAAGTTTTCTTAAGCAATAGAAAAAAACACTAACCATAAAGAAGGACTGATAACTTTCAATATATTATAATTAGACCTCATTATATATTTTTTTAAAAAGGTACCACAGAAAGAATAATAAAGCAAGTCACATTTTTTTAATAATTTAAATGGTGAATTCCATGACAACCAAGAGTTCAATGAAGTGACCCTTGTAGGTATCAACTTCCATTTCAATCTCAGAGCTCACATTTGCAGAAAATTAACTTTTTCTAGTCTCAGAAATATATAATACATTTGTAATATTCATTCTTCTTTTTTTCTTTCTTCTTTTCCAAGTGAGAGAAGAGGAGATAGAGAGACAGACACCCACATGCACCCTGACTAGAATCCACCCAGCAACTCCCATCTGGGGCCATGCTTGCTACCAAGCTATTTTTAGCACCTGAGGCAGAGGCTCCACGAGCCATCCTCAGCACCTAGGGCTGATGTGCTCGAACCAATCAAGCCATGCTACAGGAGGAGAAGAGAGAGAGAGGGAGAGGGAGAGAGAGAGAAGTGAGGGGGAGGGGTGGTGGAGAAGCAAATGGTCACTTCTCCTGTGTGCCCTGACCAAGAATCAAACCCAGGACATCCACATGCTGGGCCAATGCTCTACCACTGAGCCAACTGGCCAAGACCATAATATTCATTCTCAAATGCAAAAGTTAATTTATCAAATGAGCAATAAATGACTTGTTGGTATTTATTAATATTATAAAGCAATACTTTGATACTTTGCAAAGAACACAATAGATGATATTAGAATATTTTATAAATAATTTGTTTTTTATTTATATTATACCAATCACAACATTTGTTTTTGTTTTTTTTTCTTTTTTTCATTTTTCTGAAGCTGGAAACAGGGAGAGACAGTCAGACAGACTCCCGCATGCGCCTGACTGGGATCCACCTGGCACGCCCACCAGGGGCGGTGCTCTGCCCCCCAGGGGGGGGTGCTCTGCCCATCCTGGGCATCGCCATATTGCTACCAGAGCCACTCTAGCGCCTGAGGCAGAGGCCACAGAGCCATGCCCAGTGCCCGGGCCATCTTTGCTCCAATGGAGCCTTGGCTGCGAGAGGGGAAGAGAGAGACAGAGAGGAAAGTGCGGCGGAGGGGTGGAGAAGCAAATGGGCGCTTCTCCTATGTGCCCTAGCTGGGAATCGAACCCCGGTCCTCCGCACGCTAGGCCGACGCTCTACCACTGAGCCAACCGGCCAGGGCCCAATCACAACATTTGTAAGGCACTAGTTTTGTTAGATATAGAATTTAACCTGATTAAATTGAAAAGGAAACACATTACAATGCAATTATCCATGTAGTTGTCATTTAGAGCCTTTGCTTTACAGAAATAATCATTAGACTAGTAAATAAACCTCAACAAAACCAGTACACTACTTTATGTTAGTAGATGCATTAGCTTTATTATACAGTAGCTGTTGGGCAAAGACAATTTGATGAAACTCCTAGAGGATGACACATTTCACAGTGAAATGTTTTTCCGTCTTTGCTTCAGCTGATAAATATAAGGCAAGAATTAGCAGATTAAATGTGGCCAATTTAGGTCAGTAAAAAATGTAAAAAGTTTTAAATTATTATTTCAAACTCAGCAATAGAATCCAACAAATGTTAATGTGGTCTCAATGAAATAATTCTATGGTTTTATATGTAACTACCAAAAATAATCATATCAGAGATAGAGGATTAGTCGTTCAGTTTTTTTGTTTGTTTGTTTGTTTTTTACAGAGACAGAGTCAGAGAGAGAGACAGGGAAAGACAGACAGGAACCAAGAGATGAGAAGCATCAATCATTAGTTTTTCGTTGCGTGTTGTGACACCTTAGTTGTTCATTGACTGCTTTCTCATATGTGCCTTGACCGCGGGCCTTCAGCAGACCGAATAACCCCTTGCTTGAGCCAGTGACCTTGGGTCCAAGCTGGTGAGCTTTTGCTCAAACCAGATGAGCCCGTGCTCAAGCTGGCAACCTTGGGGTCTCGAACCTGGGTCCTCGGCATCCCAGTCCAAAGCTCTATCCACTGCGCCACTGCCTGGTCAGGCCATTCAGTTTTTTTTAATGTAACCTAAATTTTTTATGCTAAAAAGAGCTTTAAAAATGTTCTTCAGCAGAAAGTATATGTGAGATCTCTGTACTTTCCAGTGTTAGGTTCAACTATGTTGTGAACCTAACACTGCTAATAAAAGGTACGTTCTTTTTTTTAAGAAAAAGACAACTAAAGAACACTTCTTTTTCAGCAGCATTCACTTCTTAAAACCCATTGCCTCTGACCTCACTTGGTCATGTGGCCACACTTAGCTGCATCAGGAGCCAGGAAATGGCGTTTTAATCTCAGCTGCTATGTACCCATCAGAAAGAAAAGAGAAATTGCTGGGGATAATTAAGTCTTCTACTATGCCAGCTAACACCTTTGGTCAAGTGACTTTATCTCTTTATCCCCCATCCAAAAGAGAGTGCCTGGGCATAGCAGCAGTTGCTAAGAAGGATGAATGAATGGAAAAATGAAAGCTAGAGTTCTTACAACGCAATGTTATAATCTATTCCATTGTTTTTATCTTGTATACGTTACTGTTTTGTACCTAATGCTTAATTCATTTTGTAATTTCAATAAACAGATTATTGTTTGGAAGGATTCTAAAGGAACATTTTTTTTTAGATATTGGAAAACAGATGATCTTTATAATACTGTATTCACAAACTATTTACTATTTGCCAAGCGTCATACAAAGTACTGTGTGTCCATTATCTCTCACATTTTTATTTAGAAGTATAGCTATTATAGTCATTTAGAGATGAGCAAAGTGAGGCTTAGATAAGGTAAATAACTCAGAACAGCTGAAGCTGAAGTCCAAAATGAATGTTTTATATAGGCAGTTGATATTTATATTGAAAAACATTTGGTGACCTATTCTGGAAAACATGTCATATATATTAAGACCTTATTGACAGAGGAAATAAATTGTGACTAAAAATATCATACATTGATTATATCAAGCAATCTGAAACCAATTGACTGTCTGAAATTAGTTAATATTATTGAATACTGAAAACAAATGAGCCTAAAATTATATAGTAGTCTAATGGAAAGTTGATATTGAAGACAACTGATGAGGCCTCAGAATTGCTAGTCTTTATAAACAAGCAACACTAGGAATATGGATATTTCAAAAATAAATTAGGCCCATGGTGACACATTTCAACAGAGAACAGTGAAAGTAATTCAATGCTTGTTCAATAAGCATCGATTCTATCAAACTGTGCCTTTGCTCTTTTGTAAACAAACATAGAAAACAATACAATCTAAACTAATAATACAGAAGCATGTATAATGAAAAATGAAAGCCTATTTTCTCCCTATTCCCTTTCCAGATCCTGATTCTTATGCCTCTATTTGTTTACTGTCTCATTGTCTACTTTAATGCCTATACTAGACTGTTTTCATTGCAGTAGTTTTAGTAAGGTTTGATGTCTGAAGGCAATTGCTTTTCACAATATTTTGGCTATTCTCTATATTTTAAATATTCTTGGAGAGTTTTCCTCTTCCATGTGAACTTTTCCATATGACCTTTTTCATATGAACAAATGTACCTACTTCCATGAAAAACCCTTCTGATTTGGATTATGTTTATTTTATGTATTAATTTGAGGAGGAATTAATTTTTAAAAACATTAACTCTTCCCATTCATGATCGATATGGTATGTCTATTTGTTTAAGCTTTGTTTTATGTCTTTCAGTAAGATTACAGAACTTTTTATTATATATTTTATTACATATTTGGTATTTTTGATGCTATGATAATGGGAAATTTTCCATTTCCATTTCCAGTGAGTTAGAAAAGCTATTGGTATTTGTATATTCATCTTGAATCTATCCATTTTAATAAATTTTCTCAGTAATTCTTGGAGTTTTTCACTGACATTTCCATCTTTTCACTGAGATTCACCTGCAAATAAAGATATATTTCTCCTTTCCCAATATTTTCTTATTGCATAACCTAAAACTTCCAAAACAAGGTCAAATGATGTAGTACTCATTTACCATTTGAAGGGAAAAGGCTACATACCATCTGAACCATTTCTTTGTGGAGGAATTCCTTGCCCAGTAAATCAGGTAAGGCCTGCCTCTAACTGTATAAGCAGAAAAGGCCAAATATTTGTCTTCCCAACCCCTTCGAGCTAGGATATGAGCACTTGAGTTAGACTCTGCTAATCAGATGTGCTCCATTAGGACTCAGAAAATGGAGCAAAAATGCAAGACCAATTAAGAATTTATTTTTTTTCCACAATGGCATAATATTTGCTCTTCCAGGCTACCTGTGCCCTCCATACCATTCATAACTCGATTGAGGAAGCTTCTATGCAAGTGGTGGCTTCATTAGCTTAGCATAAGATTTTTGAGGTCCATCTACATTGTAGCATGTATTTCATTCTTTTTTATTGCTGAATAATATTTTATTATATGTACATACCATAATTTGTTTAGCCATTTGTCCATCAGTGGAAACTTGGGTTGCTTCCACCATTTGGTTATGGTGAGTAGTGCTGCTATGAACATTAATGTACATGTTGAAGTATGTGTTTTCAGCTTTGGGAAGTATACACCTAGAAGTGGAACTGGGGAGACATATGGTAATTCTATTTTTAACTTTCAGGAACCACCAAATTGTTCCCACAGTGACTAGGTGGTTTTACTTAATTTCTCAACATTCTAACCAGCACTTGAATAGTACACCATTGCTGTTGTTGCCATCCTAATTTGTGTGAAGTGGTGCCTCACTGTAGTTTTAATTTGCATTTCCCTAATGATTAAAGATATTGGGCAGAAAAAGTGCTTCTTGGCCATTTGTATATCTTCTTTGGAGATATGTGAATACAAATTTTTGGCATTTTAAAAACAAGGTTGTCTTTTTTATTGTTGAGTTAAGAGTCTTTATATATCCTGGATACTAGTCCCTTGTCAGATATATAATTTAAAAGTATTCTGTTCAATTCTGTTCATTGTCTTTTCACTTTTTGATATGCACTTTAGTACACAAAAGGTTTTATTTATTTATTTTTATTTTTAGCAAGAAAGAGACAGAGACAGAAAGAGGGACAGATAGACAGTAAGGGAGAGAGATGAGAAGCATCAGTTTTTTGTAGTGGCACTTTAGTTGTTCACTGATTGCTTTCTCATATGTACCTTGGTCAGGGGGCTCCAGCTGAGCCAGTGACCCCTTGCTCAAGGCAGCAACCTTAGGCTTCAAGCCAGCGACCTTTGGGCTCAAGCCAGTGACCAAGGAGTCATGTCTATGGTCCCATGCTCAAGCCAGCAACCCTTCACTCAAGCCAGCGACCTTGGGGTTTCAAACCTGGGTCTTCTGCATCCCAGGCCGATGCTCTATCCACTATGCCACCACCTGGTCAGGCACAAAAGTTTTAATTTTGATGAAGTCCACTTTTCTGCTTTTTAAAATGTTGTTGTTGCTTGTGCTTTTGATGTAATATCTAATAATCCATTGTCAAATACAAGGTTATGAAAACTTGCTACTATGTTTCTTCTAAAAGTTTTTCATTTTAGTTTCTGTATAGTTAATTAATAAGGTTTTAGTTAACTTTTGTATATGGTATTAAGTATGGGTACCACTTCATTCTTTTGCTTGATATATCAAGTTGTCCCAATATTATTTGGTAAAGAGACTTTTCTTTTTCCATTGAATGGTCTTGGCACCTTTGTCAAAATTTAATTAGTTGATGCATCAAAGGGACAGGAAACAAAAGGAAAGAATACACAAACAGGACTATATCAAAATTAAAAAATTTTGTTTATCAAAAGAAACTAAACACAGTAAAAAGATAACCTATAGAGTGGAAGAAAATAATTGCAAATTATATATCTGAAAAAGGGTAAATATCATGAGTATGTAAATGAAATTGTAAAACTCAACAATAAAAAAGAAACAACTCAATTCCAAAATGGGCAAAGGACATAAAAGGACGTTTATCAAAAAAAGATAAAAATGGCAAAGAAGCACACGAGAAGATACAAAACATAACTGATCATTAGAGCAATGCACTTAAAATCACAATAATTACCACTTCACATCCATTAGGATACCTACTGTCAAAAAAACAACAACAGAAAATAACAAATTTTGACAAGGATGTGGAGAAACTGTGCACTGTTGATGGGAATATAAAATTGTTTAACAACTGTGAAAAAGTGTTTGGTGCTTTGTTAAAAAACTAAAATTATAATTACCATATGATTCAGCAATTTCATGTCTGGAAATATACCCAAAATAATTTTAAAAGGGTCTTGTAAAGATATTTGTACAAATATCTTCATATCAGTATTAATCACAAAAGTCAAAAGGTGCATGCAACCCAAGTATCCATCAATAAATGAATGGATATACAAAATATGGTACAGTAGTAAGTCTACACTTTAAGTTGATAGGTTCTATGACTGTAAGCAAAACAGTGTATAACAAAACCAATTTTACCATAGGCTAATTTATATAAACAAGTATAAAGCTCTTATAGCACCTCATCATTATATGAAATGATTTTGAATGAAACAATGTTACTTAAGGAACTGCTATATACACATATAATAGAATATTATTCACCTTAAAAAGGAATGAAACTCTCACCCATGCTACAACATGAATGAATCTTGAGAACACTATGCTAAGTAAAATATGACTGCCTCAGAACAACAAATACTATATGATTCCACTTATATATGGTACTCTTAGAGTAGTCAAAATCATAAAGACAGAATGTGAAAAGGTGATTCCCAGGGGCTGGGGAGAAGCAATAATGAGGAGTTATTGTTTAATGAATATAGAGTTTCCGTTTTGCAAGATGAAGAGTTCTGAAGATAGGTTACTCAACAATATAAATGTATGTGACATTACTGATCTGTACACTTAAAAATGATACAGATGGTAAATTTTCACCATATATTTTTTTAAAAGTCAGTACATTAGGGCCCTGGATGGTTGGCTCAGTGGTAGAGTGTCAGCCCAGCGTGTGGATGTCCCAGGTTCAATTCCTAGTCAGGGCACACAGGAGAAGTGCCCATCTGCTTCTCCACCTCTCCCCTTCTTGCTTCTCTTTCTCTTTTCCCCTCCTGGAGTGATGGCTTGATTGGAGTGAGTTGGCTCCGGGCACTGAGGATGGCTCCATGGCCTCAGCCTCAGGTGCTAAAGAAGAGCTCGATTGCTGAGCAATGGAGTAATGCCCCAGATGGGCAGAGCATTGCCCCCTGGTGAGCTTGTTGGGTGGATCCTGGTCGGAATGCATGTGGAAGTCTGTCTCTCTGCCTCCCCTCTTCTTGCTGAATAAAATAATAAAATAATAATAATAAAAGTCAGTACAATAGTTACCTTTGGAGAGGTAGGAAGGGTCCTGATAAAAAGAGAACATACTCATTTACTGTCATTTTACCCCAGTAGTATAATTTTAATGGAATTTGTGGAGTTAGGCAAAATCATAAATTTTAACTTTTGTATAAATTAATAAAAAAGAAACCTGGGTAGCTTTAATAAACCTGGAGAGCTTTCTCAAAGTTAGCTAAATTATACAGAATAAGAAAATAGAGTTCAGAACTCTGGTGGTGTAAGTCTGTTCTGATGTTTTCTGTCCAGCCATGGGTGGTTAGGTCTGAGCTTAACTTTAAAGAAGTCAGAAATCAGCTTTTTATTGAGATAAGAATACATCACCAACTGGTTTCGTTTCTTCATAGTGTACCTTTTGCCAGTTGCTGTGACTGACAGAGATTCTGCATGAAATGAAGAACAGGTCCACACTTTGCCAACAGGAAACAGAATTCACACTCAACAGTTTGCCTTTGGTGTCTGAATATACTACCAGAGGATAAACAGATTCAAGTTCTGTATTTTGAAATTTGGAGTTGTAGGATAAAACATCACAAATTCAGTGCTGATTATGTTTAGCTGTTAAGTCTGTTCTTGCTGCCAAATGACAGAACAAAATAGGGATGATCATTGAATTTGCACTAATGCAGTCTCTATGCTTACTTATTTATGAATGCTACACTGATTTCCCCAGCTCATAAAAGGTTTATAAGAATACAAGAGGGAACATACTGGTAAGTTTTTAAATATTTAGTAATTAAATGGCAAGTTTTCAAATTATGCTGGAAAATTAAAGTCATCTTTCTTGTTCTATGCAACAAAAGTGCATTAGAATTTTGAAGTAGTTCATTGTTTAAAAGAGCTCAAAATCCCTGTTCACATGTTGAGAATCTCTTTCCTTTGTATGGGGATATGGAGAAAAGTGAATATTTTTCTAGATGTATATAATGTAAACCTTTGTTAGGATATCATTTCCTCTCATTTCTTCATCCCAAGCTGACCCATTCAGCCATTTCCAATCTTGTATTCCTACTGATTGTGAGAAGCACCTGACCAATGAGATGACTCTTCACTCCTTGAAGACAGTTGCAAGTTTTAATTTAATTCTTTCCAGTACCCAGTGCAGTGGTTCTCAACCTTGGCTGCAGGTTTATTTTATGTATAATTTTGACTAGGCCGTGATGTGCAGATATTTGGTTAAACACTATTTCTGGGTGTGTCAGTGAGGACGTTTCTAGTTGAAATTGTCTTTTGATCATTAAATTGAGCAAAGCAGATTGCTCGCCCCAATGTGGATGGGACTCATTCAATCTGTTAAGACCTGAATAAAATAAAGGCTGATTAAGAAAGAAATCATTCTCTCTGCCTGTCTCAGAACTTGTACATTGGGTCATCTCCTTCCTTCGTACTTGGACTCAAACTGGAACTAATATCATTGGCTCTCCTGGTTCTTAGGCCTTTGGACTCAAAGTGGAAGAATCTCATCAGCTCTCCTGAATCTCCAGCTTGCTAACTGCAGATCTTGGACTTCTCAACCTTCATAATTGTGTGAGCCAATTCCTTATAGTAAATCTCTCTCTCCTCTCATGTATCCTATTGGTCCTGTTTATTTGGAGAACATAGATGAATACAGAGATTCTATGTGAACTCCCTCATGCCCAGCCTTTGGCAACCGTGTTTTCTGACCCTATATTGCTTTGCCTTTTGTAAAATAACATTGCCTTTTATATCTGGCTTCTTTCATCTGTCATAATGCTTTAACTGTTGTTGTATCAGTAGTTCATTCTTTTTCATTGCTGTGTAGTATGCATACAACAGCCTGGATAAAACTCCAGAGAATTACTCTGAGTAATAAAAGCTAGCCCCAAATATTTCATAACATATGATTTATTTATATAATATTGTTGAAATAAACAGAGAGCTAGAAATGGAGAGCTAATTAGTGTTTTGTGATGGGGAGAGGTTCAGGTAGAAAGTGGATGTAGCTTCAACAGTGCAACATGAGGAATTTTTGTGGTAATAGAAGCATTCTGTTTTTTTTGTTTGTTTGTTTTTTGTTTTTTGTATTTTTCTGAAGCTGGAAATGGGGAGAGACAGTCAGACAGACTCCCGCATGCGCCCGACCGGGATCCACCCGGCACGCCCACCAGGGGGCGATGTTCTGCCCCTCCGGGGCGTCGCTCTGCCGCGACCAGAGCCACTCTAGTGCCTGGGGCAGAGGCCAAGGAGCCATCCCCAGCGCCCGGGCCATCTTTGCTCCAATGGAGCCTTGGCTGCGGGAGGGGAAGAGAGAGACAGAGAGGAAGGGGGGGGGGTGGAGAAGCAAATGGGCGCTTCTCCTATGTGCCCTGGCCGGGAATCGAACCCGGGTCCCCCGCACGCCAGGCCGACGCTCTACCGCTGAGCCAACCGGCCAGGGCCGCATTCTGTTTTTTGACTTTATTAATGTTGATATCTTGATTTTGATAGTATGGCTTTGCAAGCTCTTACTATTGAGGGGAAACTGGATAAAGGGCACAAAAGATCTCTGTATTATTTTTGCAACAGCAGTTAATCTTTACTTGTCTCAAAATAAAAAATTTAACTTAAGAAAAAGTTAAATATACACCTACCGTATGATCTTTTACCCAAGAGAAGTGAAAGCATTGGCCATACAAAGACTTGTACATGACTGTTCATAGCAGCCTTATTTGTAATATCCAAGAACTGGAAACAACTCAACTCTCCATCAACAGGTCGATGAACAAACATATTATGGTAATCCAAACAGCGGACTATAATCCAACTCAGCAATAAAAAGACCTGAACTTTTGATACATGCAACAATATGGATGGATCTCAATATAATTAAGACTGAGTCAAAGAAGTCAAACAAATATAAAACTCTAGAAATACACATTAATCTGTAGTGACAGGAAAGAGATCAGATGGCTTCACAGTTGCGTGTCAATTCTTATCAGATTATACGCTTTAAATGTGTGCCGTTTATTGCATGTCAAATTGCAATTCAATAACACTGTCAAATAATCATTCCCTCTGTGTTTCGACAATTTTGCTTTAAACCTCTATTATAGTGTGAGCTTTGGAGTTGGAGAGGCTTGGGTGGAGTCCCTTTTTCATCATTTGTTAGCTGTGTTACTTTAGGGAAATTAAAATCAGTTTTTATCATCTATAAGCTGGATGTAACAAAAGTGCCTAACCCTAAATTCTGTCACAGGATTGAATCTATAATAATGCAGCACTTGACTCACTGCCTATCAACAAGTAAATGCTCAAAAAATGCTCATTATTATTATCACTGATACTATATAGTAACTACTTAGGGCAGGGTGGGACCATGTCTTAGCCATCCTTGTATTCCCACTAACTGCTGGACCAAGTACACTCTCAACCTTTAATGAAATTAATTGGATAAGATTATTTATTATTACAACACACCGAAGTTCTTTACTGTTCCTCAGGATTTGAGCATTTGGGCCATTTCCAGGTTGGGTTGTTTTGTTTTTCTTTTAAAATGTACGTAGCTATGACATATTGGCACAGTAATTCAACATTTTGGGAATATATTCTCAGGAATAATATTATCACAGCAAAGAACAGGATTAGGATAGTGGATTGAAGTAATTTTATTTTGTCTAAGACACTTTCCCATCCTCTGTGTTCTGATACCGATCACCTTCCTCTGGCGAATGCATGAGAAGGAGAAGAATAGCCTGGAGGTGTCCACCACGGTGTCCACCTTCACTGGCGAGCCTGTCACTGTCCTGTATCCTCTGGGCAGTGACAGATCTGTTGGTGAGAGGGCATGGGACCCAAGTTTGTCCAATAAGTGCCGAAATTGGAAAGAGAAAGATAATCCTCTCTTTCCTTTGAACATTGAGATATACAATGTAGGCCTAGATGGTCAACTGCTCAATCTTTTATAATTTTAACAATTCTAAGGCTTGGCCCTGGCCGGTTGGCTCAGCGGTAGAGCGTTGGCCTAGCGTGCGGAGGACCCGGGTTCGATTCCGGCCAGGGCACACAGGAGAAGTGCCCATTTGCTTCTCCACCCCTCCGCCGCGCCTTCCTCTCTGTCTCTCTCTTCCCCTCCCGCAGCCAAGGCTCCATTGGAGCAAAGATGGCCCAGGCGCTGGGGATGGCTCTGTGGCCTCTGCCTCAGGCGCTAGAGTGGCTCTGGTCGCAACATGGCAACACCCAGGATGGGCAGAGCATCGCCCCTGGTGGGCGTGCCGGGTGGATCCCGGTCGGGCGCATGCGGGAGTCTGTCTGACTGTCTCTCCCTGTTTCCAGCTTCAGAAAAATGCAAAAAAAAAAAAAAAGATTAAAAAAAAAAAAAAAGCAAAAAACAATTCTAAGGCTTCAAAGTTACAGAAAGATTAATTTTTTTATTTAAGTAAAGAAGTCTTAACCAGTATGATTAGTTTTATAATTTTCCCTAAATTTTATTCCATTTACTGTACGGAGAGCTTACTCTTTTGTAGTGTCGCCAGAAATGTATGAGTGAACCCATAGCCGTATTGCCCACACACACATAGTTTTAGAATTTTTTTAAAATTACTGTTACTAATTTTAGAGTTGTTTAATGTCCTGGTTCTGCAGCCTATCTTGTCACTGATTGCTCTTTTCAGACTCCTTAAGAAATGCAACGCAGAAGACTCGGAAGCCCAGTGTGTGGTCTGCACTCCTCACTAAAGCTTCTGACTCTGTCTTTGTCTGCGTGGTGACCCCAGGGAACTGGCCTGGACAGTACACTCAGTGATCTGCTCCACCCTGCTCCCTGAAATCCTGGAACCAGTACCAAGGTGAGCTGGAGTCTGGTGGCGGCTCTCCTCAACATTCCCGGGCCTCCTCTACCCCTCACTGCCATCTACTGAGTGAGGAGATGCAAAGAAGACGGAGGGCAGGCAAGAAATAGAGCAGAAGGTTTTCACTATTTTTTTACCCTTCCTACCAAAGGTTTTAGCTCCTGGTTATGACATACGGATGAGCCAAACATATTACCACATAGTTGCCATTTGTCTAGTGCCTGGTCTTTCCTTCAAATACTCCCACGAGTTTAGTGTTGCTCACCCAGTGAAACATATGAAACTAAGTTTAGAAGAGATTAAGTAAATCTCCCAAGTTCACATGTTAATAAGGGACAGAACCAAGATTTGACCCCCCCAGATCCGGGCACTTGATCTTCCTGATATGGAGCACTCTACCTTTCAGAGGGGGCACCATTTTGAATATATATAAAACTTGGCAGTGGCCATCTTTTCCATGGTTGATACAGAAAGATAGTAGATACTTTTTAAAATGCTTATCAATTCCCTGGCCAGGTAGCTTAGTTGCTTGGAGCGTCATCCTGATATGCCAAAGTTGTGGGTTCGATCCCTGGTCAGGGTGCATACAAGAATCAACCAATAAATGCACAAATAAGTGGAACAACAAATTGAGTTTTCTCTCTCTCTCTTTTTCTCTCTCTCAAATCACTTAGAGGAAGTACAGTGGAAGGTTATAGTTATATACATTTATTGTCAGTCACACAAATCCCCAATCATAAAGCTGTTTCTAAATGAAAATTCTCAGGTTGGGTTAAAATTTCTCGTAGTTTCTCTTTTTCAAGCACTCCCTGATGCTCTCCTGGCATAAGAACAAGAAGCAGTAGACTTAAAAACAGCAACCTTTTGGCCCTGGCTGGAGGCTCAGTGGCTAGAGCATTGAATATGGATGTCCCAGGTTCAATTTTCAGTCAGGACACATAGGAGAAGCAAACTCTGCTTCTCTTCCCTCCCTCTCCCCCTTCTCTCCCTCTTCCCATTCCACAGCCAATGACTCAGTTAGTTTGAGAGTGGCCCTGGGCACTGAGGATAGCTACATTGGAGTGCATCAGCCTCAGGTGCTAACAATACCTCCATATTCAAGCATTGAGCATTGGCCCCAGATGGGATTGCTGGGTGGATCCCAGTTGGGGTGCATGCATGAATCTGCCTCACTATCTTCTTTTTCACATGAAAACAAAACAAAAAACAAAACCAGCAACTTTCACTTTATACTTTATAAAAAGTAGCTATTATGTTCTGTTCATATCCAGCTAAAGACAATTAATACCTACAATACGTTAGTATAGTTAAGTAAATGATAAAAACATAGTGGTTTGTAATTACTGTGTAACAACTTAGATTAGTTTTGCAAATAAGGCTAAGGGAAGACTTCTCCAAATAGTTTTTAAAATATGGGCATGATATCCTTTATTCTTATTTCTACCATTTTACTTAGAATTTTCAGAGAATTTCTATGTCATTTTTCCATGCCAGTTAAAATAAGACCTTTCAGTACTTGTATCTCCTATCAGAAGTCTCTGATAGCCCGACCAGGTGGTGGTGCAGTGGATAGAGTGTCGGACTGGGATGCGGAAGGACTCAGGTTCGAGACCCCGAGGTCGCCAGCTTGAGCGCGGGCTCATCTGGCTTGAGCAAAGAGCTCACCAGCTTGGACCCAAGGTCGCTGGCTCCAGCAGGGGGTTACTCGGTCTGCTGAAGGCCCACGGTCAAGGCACATGTGAGAAAGCAATCAATGAACAACTAAGAAGTCGCAACGCGCAACGAGAAACTGATGATTGATGCTTCTCATCTCTCTCCGTTCCTATCTGCCTGTCCCTGTCTATCTCTGCCTCTGTAAAAAAAAAAAAAAAAAAAAGTCTCTGATCAAATTCCTATTTCTATTAGTAATTGGAAATTTTGGTGGCTTCCTTTCTCTGCTTGTTAGTATTAATATCTCATTAATTTCTCTCTGTCAGAATGAGTTAACAATAAGTTGGCTTGACACTGGCCAGTTGGCTCAGTGAATAGAGTGTTGCCCAGCATGCAATGTCCTGGGTTTGATCCTAGGTCAGGGAATGATGAGAAGTGACCATCTGCTTCTCTTCTCCCCCTTCCCCTTCTTTCCCTCTTCCCCTCTCACAGCCAGTGACTTGATTGGTTCAAGCATTGGCTTCCAGAGCTGAGGATAGCTTGGTTGGTCTGGGCTTGGCCTCAGGTGCTAAAAATAGCTCAGTTGGTCCCAGTATCAGCCTTAAATGGGGGTTGCGAGTGGATCTCGTTTGCAGTGTGTGCAAGAGTCTATCTACTCTCTTCTCACTTAAAAAAAAATGATGATAATAATAAGTTGGCTTTTACATACTTTAAGTTAGCTATGAATGGAAAAGGTTATTAAAATGTTACATGAGATATAAATTCAAAAGTACAACCAATTATACCTGAAAAGCAAGACTAGTGCTAAAATACCACTACAACCTCTATGAATAAACAGGGAAGACAAGGCAGAGATTCTCTGACTTTGCTGACACTAATAGCAGTGAAGCCAGGAGAAGGGCTGGTAACTCAGTAATGGTATCATTAGGGGCCTCCCATATGCCAGTTTGCAAATAATTAACACTCAAGTTACAGAGCCACTTGGCCTGACCTAAACAATATCAGTTCATGTGACATTTAATAACAGTGTAATTATGCAGCCTTTTAACCTTTTCAAATGCAGCTTCAATTTGAGATAAGAAAAATGACAAATCTACATATTTTTTTCTGTGAAATTTACATAAAGCTGAAGAGTTATATCTGTCATGAATTAATATTTATCATGAGGGAAAAAATATTTCATTAGGAACAAGACTGGCTGCATTTTACTCATTCACTTCTTTTGCATATCCATGTCATACCTTATTTTGTCTTTGTAAATTTTCACTTTATTTTATTTTTATAATTGGATTTTATTGGGGTGACACTGGTTAACATAACGATACAGGTTTCAGGTGCCCAATTCTACAACACATCTCGGCACACAGTGTTGTGTGTTCACCCCCACAGATCAGGTCTTCATTCATTACCTTTGATCCCTCCTTATACTCTACTTCACCTCCCCTCTCCCCCAGCAATCACCATATTTGTCCATGTCCATGAGTTTTGGTGTTTCTTTTTGTTTTTTTTTTCCCTCTAGCTCTCCACCTCCCTCAAATACCCATCCACCACGACAGCTGTCAGCCTGCTCTCTATCTATGAGTCTGTTTCTATTTTGCTTGTTAAATCATTTTGTCCATTAGATTCCACATATAAGTGAAATCAAACGGTATGTCTCTTTCTCTGACTGGCTTATTCCACTTAGCATAACAATCTCCAGGACCATTCATTCATGCTGTTGCAAAAGGTAAGATTTCTTTATTTTTTATGGCCACATAGTATTTCATTGTGTAAATGTACTACAGATGTTTTTATTCACTCATCTACTGATGGGCACTTGGGCTGTTTCTAGATCTTGACTATTGTAAAAAATGCTGCAGTGAACATAGAGGTGCATATATTCTTTCTAATTAGTGTTTTGAGATTGTTAGGATATTTTCCCAGAAGTGGGATCACTGGGTCAAAAGGCAGTACTATTTTTAATTTTTTTGAGATAACTCCATACTCCTTTCCACAGTAGCTGCACCAATCTCCATTCCCACCAATAGTTCATGAGGGTTCCCTTTATTCCACACCCTTGTCAGCACTTGTTTTTTGTTCATTGATTGATGATAGCCATTCTGGCAAGAATTGCAAGAAAATATTATGAACAACTATATGCCAACAAATGTGTACAATCTGGATATAATGGATAAATTTTTAGAAATATATAATCTTCCAAATGGAATCAGGAAGAATCAGAGAATCTAAATAGACAGATTATAGCCAGTGAAATTGAAGCAGTAGTCAAAAAACTTTCAACAAACAAAAGTCTTGGACCCACTGGCTTCACATGTGAATTTTACCTAACATTCGAAGAAGAATTAACATCTATCCTTCTTTAACTATTCCAAAAAAATTCAAAAGGAGGGAAGATTCAATGCGACTAGCATTATCATAATTCCAAAACCAGATAAAAACACCACAAAGAAAGAAAATTATAGGCCAATATGCCTGATGAACATAAATGCTCTGCCCATCCTGGGCGTCGCCATGTTATGACCAGAGCCACTCCAGCGCCTGAGGCAGAGGCCACAGAGCCATCCCCAGTGCCCGGGCCATCTTTGCTCCAATGGAGCCTTGGCTGCAGGAGGGGAAGAGAGAGACAGAGAGGAAAGCGCGGCGGAGGGGTGGAGAGGCAAATGGGCGCCTCTCCTGTGTGCCCTGGCCGGGAATCGAACCAGGGTCCTCCGCAGCTAGGCCGACGCTCTACCGCTGAGCCAACCGGCCAGGGCAGCTTCAGCAATCTTGAAAACGAAGAACAAAGTGGGAGGAATCACACTTCCTGATATCAAGTTATACTACAAGGCTATTGTAATAAAAACAGCTTGGTACTGGCATAGGAACAGGCATATAGATCATTGAAACAGAATAGAGAACCCAGAAATAAACCCACGCCTTTATGGTCAGTTGATATTTGACAAAGGAGGCAACAGCATACAATGGAGTAAAGACAGTCTCTTTATAAACAATGTTGGGAAAATTGGACAGGTACATGTAAAAAAATGAAACTAAACCACCAACTTACATCACTCACACAAACAAATTCAAAATGGTCACAGACTTAAATGTAAGACGTGAAACCATAAAAAGCTTGGAAGCTAGACAGTAGACTCTCCAATATCTCTGATATCATATCAATATTTTTGCCAATATATCTCTGCGGGCAAGAGAAATAAAGGAAAAAATAAACAAATGGGACTATATCAAACTAAAAGAATTTTGCACAGCAAAAGACACCATTAAGAAAAAGACAACCCACTCAATGAGAGAACATATTCACCAACACATGTGATAAGGGGTTAATAACCAAAATTTTTAAAGAACTTCTAAAACTCAACAGCAGGGAGGTAAACAATTCAATTAAAAAATAAGCAAAGGAACTGAAAGACACTTCTCCAAAGAGGACATACAGATGGCCAATAGCCATATGAAATAATGTTTAACATCACTAATCATCAGAGAAATGCAAATTAAAACCACAATGAGATACCACTTCATACCTGTCAGAATGGTGCTCATCAACAAATCAATAAACAACAAGTGCTGATGGGAACCCTACTGCACTGCTGGTGGGAGTGCAGACTGGTGCAGCCACTGTGGAAAACAATATGATGTTTCTTCAAAAAATTTAAAATGGAACTGCCTTTTGACCCAGCTATCCCACTTTTAGGAATATATCCTAAGAATACCAAATCAATCATTCAAAAAAAGTTATGCATCGCCATGTTTATTGCAGCATTGTTTACAATAGCCAAGATCTGGAAACATCCCAGGTGCCCATCAGTAGATGAGTGGATAAAAAGTGGTGGGTGTGCCAGGTGGATCCTGGTTGGGTGCATGCGGGAGTCTGTCTGACTGCCTCCCCGTTTCCAACTTCAGAAAAATACAAAAAAAAAACCCAAAACAAACAGAGCTAGGGTTATAAGTAACATGGATAGCTGTCAGAGGGAAGGGATTCAGGGGATGGGATCAAAGAAGGTGAGGGAATTAGGAAATTATATATACGTAACACATGTACACAATGGAATATGACAGGACAGTTAAAAAAAAAAAAAAAGGAAATCTTACATTTTGTGATGGCATGGATGGACATGGAGATTATTGTGCTAAGTGAAATAAACCAGGCAGAGAAAGACAAATATGATATGATCTCACTTATATGTGGAATCTAAGGAACACAATAAACTGAGGAACAAAATAAAAACAGAGCTACGATTGGCCCTGGCCGGTTGGCTCAGTGGTAGAGCGTTGGCCTGGTGTGCAGGAGTCCTGTGTTCGAATCCTGGCCAGGGCACACAGGAGAAGCGCCCATCTGCTTCTCCACCCCTCCCCCTCTCCTTCCTCTCTGTCTCTCTCTTCCCCTCCCACAGCCAAGGCTCCACTGGAGCAAAGATGGCCCGGGGAACTGGGGATGGCTCCTTGGCCTCTGCCCCAGGCGCTAGAGTGGTTCTGGTCGCGGCAGAGCGATGCCCCAGAGGGGCAGAGCATCGCCCCCTGGTGGGCAGAGCGTCGCCCCCTGGTGGGCGGGCCGGGTGGATCCCGGTCGGGCGCATGCGGGGAGTCTGTCTGACTGCCTCCCCGTTTCCAACTTCAGAAAAAAAAACAACAACAACAACAAAACCCAAAACAAACAGAGCTAGGGTTATAAGTAACATGGATAGCTGTCAGAGGGAAGGGATTCAGGGGATGAGATCAAAGAAGGTGAGGGAATTAGGAAATTATATATACGTAACACATAGATAGCGGGAAAGGGTGGATGGAGGTGGGGTGGAGGGGGTGGAATGGGAACGGAAGAGTCTTTGCAGGGGGCAGGAGGGGCACGATGTGGGGGGTTGAGGGTGTTAAATTAAATGTAACACTTTAAACCATGTTAAAACAATAAATTAAAAATTTTAAAATATATATATATTCTTTTAAATAAATTTTTATTTTAATGGGGTGACATCAGTAAATCAGGGTACATACATTCAAAGAAAACATTTCCAGGTTATCTTGTCATTTAGTTCTGTTGCATACCCATCACCCAAAGAGAGATCATCCTCCGCCACCCTCCATCCAGTTCTCTCTGTACCCCTCCCCCTCCCCCCTCCCTCCTTCCCTCCCCCCACCCCCCGTAACCACCACACTCCCGTCCATGCCTCTTAGTCTCACTTCTATGTCCCACCAATATATGGAATCCTGCAGTTCCTGTTTTTTTCTTATTCGCCCATTTCACCCCACACAATGCTACCAAGACTCCACCCTTCCGCTGCAAGTGATCCGATGTCATCATTTCTCCTAGTTGAATAGTATACCATGGTGTATATGTGCCCCATCTTCTTCATCCAGTCCTCTATTTTTAAAATATATTTTTAAAATGGAATGTGTATAGTGATTTTGTAGGATAAAGATACACAGATCTATATGAAGAAGATACAAAACAAAATATACTGCTCACAAAAATTACGGGATATTTCAAAATGAATATGAAGCGATAAAATATCCCCTAATTTTTTGAGCAGTATAGTTGGCAGAGGCTAGGTTTGGTTTGAGGGTTCATGTAGAATCTTTTGTTTGTTTGTTTGTTTATTTGTATTTTTTGCATTTTGACAGTAAAATGATTTTAAAGAGAAAAACTAACATTTTCTACTTTAAAATCTTCTTTCTCCCACCCGATTGTTAATTGAAAGGAAACTAGCTATTAAAGGTGGAATTAGTAGATGTAACAGAGAGTAAGTCTGAACAGGTTTCACTTCTGTGGAAGAAGATGAGAAACAGCTTCCAGAGGCAAGAGTGTTCTTTAGCTGTAAACGTGCCTTTGGCTGTGGTCATCTATTATCCCTGTGAGAGAAAACCCCTGGGATGAGGTTTCCTCATGAGTCTAAGAAGATTAAAATGTTGAATGAGAATGATTATGAGCTAAGATGTGTTTTTAGGATAACTAAAGATCCAGAGAAGAATTAAACAAAATGACTCAGTAGAGTAGTTGGAGCACTGCCCTGTCAAGAATAGTATTAACAGCTGAGAACAGGAGTGTTTGCTCAGGCAGAGCTGCTGGGAATGCACTTGGGGTGCTCCTGGGGAAGGGCCAGACCAGAGAAGAGGCATCTGGACTAGGGCATTTTCCCGTGAGGGGAACCCAGGGAGGAAGCTGGCCGAACTGGAAACAAAGAGAAATTCCAGTATGGCTGGTGGAGAAGCAAAGACCGTGCTCCTGAGATTTAGAGGGTTAGGAGAAAAGGAATGTGGGTAAAGCAGGAAGAACAGTAATCCCCAAAACTGAGGCTTACAAGAGAAATTTCTGGAGTGAAAAATACCAAACTATTACAAAATCGTTCTTACCATTTGCCTCAACTGTTTCCAGGTTTCCTTCTATTGCAGAAGTTATACCTGTATATTGACATCACAGCGCACCCTGTTGGGAAAAGAAATACTGGTGGAGACTAGCTAGTTAGGGAAGAGAGGGGACCAACATCAATACAGGAAGTGCTGCTTCACAGAATCTGGCTATGGACATTATGCATGCAATGTTTTCTTTTAAAGTTCACAAGAACCGTGTGCAGTCAATATTATTATCCTGCCTGACCAGGCGGTGGCGCAGTGAATAGAGCATCTGACTGGGATGCAGAGGACCCAGTTTCGTTACCCCGAGGTAGCCAGCTTGAGCGCGGGCTCATCTGGTTTGAGCAAAAGCTCACCAGCTTGGACCCAAGGTCGCTGGCTTGAGCACAGGGTCACTCAGTCTGCTGAAGGCCCACGGTCAAGGCACATATGAGAAAGCAATCAATGAACAACTAAGGTTTCACAACAAAAAACTGATGATTGATGCTTCTCATCTCCATTCCTGTCTGTCTGTCCCTGTCTATCCCTCTCTCTGACTCTCTCTCTCTATCCCTGTAAAAAATAAAATAAAATAAATTATTATCCTGTTTTACAGACATGAAGAGAAAGGAGTTTGATAATTTGTGGCCAAGTTGACCAGTCACCTTTAGTCAGCTGAGTCCAGGCCCTCATTCACCATGCCCATAAGTGCTCTCACCTGGCAATGAAAAATTCACTTTAGCTTAGTCAAAATAGAGAACTGAAGTGGAAAGAGTCATCTGTTTGGCATTGTTATTACTAAAAGATGTTAAAAAAAGTTTCAGTGTATTGCTTAATTTCACAAAGATTCCAGAGAGACACATCTCTTACACAAAAAAGCAGAGACACTCCATTCTTCACATGAAAAATATGCAAGTAGCATTTTTTAAATTCAGTGACATTATATCTGTGGCACTAATGGAATTAGATACGCTCAGCTGCATAAGCAGAGCACACCATGTCCATCTGGCCTGAGATGTTGAGGAAATCAAACATCAAATGTGATTTAGAGAGGTACAAAGATAGCTCTCTCAGAGGAAGGCTTTAGCAGGTTGATACATGCCTAGATTTTGCTTTTCTATTTTTTGTATTATAGTAAAGCTGTTGATAATCAAGTAAGATGACCTGTTTACAAGGTAAAGGGGAAAAAGCAACCAATTACACTACATCAGAATTATCACTGGGGGTGGGGGATAATAACTGATAGGAGTGATGAGTGATTTAATTCAAGTTCCAACAAAGGATTTTAATGAGAACATTTTTATTCATTCATTCTCCATTATTCATTCTTGCTTCCAATGCCAGGCCCTGATCAGTGCAAAAGAAACAATAATGAGTAGAAAATGGTCTTTCTTCCATAGAACTTCCAGTCCAGTGAGGGTGATTGATACCCAGAGGTTGACTACATTGCAGTGACGAGCTTTATAAGGGCAGGATGAGCAAAGGGCTGTGGGAGCCAGAAGAGTGGAGAAGGCATCTCATGCAAGAAGAACCTGGGTGACTGTTAAAGCACCCCAGGGCCAAAGGCCAGCCCAAGAACCTGGAATGGCTGCCAACGTAGCAGCTGCGGAGCCACAGTTATACCGTCGTAGCAACAGTCAGAGATCAAGATGAAGCCGGGACAGGCAGCCCCAGTGTTGTGGTTAACAGGTGTTGAAGCAAGAATGAAGAACCTGTAAGATCAAGCCGCAGCTGGGTTTCGAGAGGTAAGTGCTCTATTAAATACATACAGAATTAACATAGGCAGGCAATGTTCCACTTTACAGAAGTTTAAATTCATCTTCAAATTATCAGGATCCCAAGACTTTTCCAATGGTTTTTCTAAGCCTGTAAGTGCTGAGAGTCAAATGTTTGGAAGTGAAAGATGAGAATCTGTAAGAAAATGGCTGGAGTTTTGATTAGCACCTTGTTTAGAACTCTCACACCTGCTAATCCCTTACACTCTTTTTTCTTCCCTTAAAAACTGTGATGCACCATCCATTCATTCACTCATTAAACACATAATGAGTGCCTACCATGGAGTAAACAGACACTGAGGATGGAAGCATAGATAATCAAATGCCATCACTGCTCTCTGGGAATTCAATCCTGATGGAGAGCAAAACTCAACCAATCCTAATACAAAGCAATAAATGTGAAAGATGTGCACTGGGAAACAGTGGAGGAACTAACTGTTCTACTAGACCGAAATGTCACAGTGAATAACACCTTTGAGCCTGGTTCTAAAAGATGGGCAGTTTTTAAATGCAAAAGGGTGGCAAAGAACTTTCCAACGAGAGCAAACACCTTGAGCTGACATATGAAGGCACGGAATTGTATGAAATGTCCACGAAAGGTGACTAGCTTTAGGCAAAGATTTGAGTGGCAAGAGGTGAACTGGAAAGGGAAGTTGGGATTACTATATAGAAAAGAGGAAATAAATAATTGCATTAAAAGCTTTTGCCCCTCTGAACTTGTGGGCTTAGAGCTAATGGAGTTGCCTCCAGATTACCCTAGCGTGGCTTCCTCCTGCTGCCTACCAGTGCAATCATTTTCAAGACCGAGTTTTAAAGCAGCTGAAGTGCAGACTGTCCCTCTGCTTTTCCCCAGCTTTACTGAGAAATAATTGACACACATCACCATATAAGTTTAAGGTGTACATCGTGAGGGTTTGGTTTACATATATTGTAAAGTGATTACTACAAGTTTAGTTAAAATCCCTCATCTCCTATAGATACAACAAAAAGAGAAAGAATTTTCGCCTTATAATGAGAACTCTTAGTATCTACTCTCTTCACAACTTCCCTATATATCATTCAGCAGTGTGAGCTATAGTCACCATGCTGTACATTATTACATCCCTAGTAACTGGAAGTTTGTACATTTTGATCACCTTCCTCCAGTTGCCCCCCAGTCCACTCCCACTTATTTATTTATTTTTTTAAATTTTTATTATTTTTTTCCCCACTTCTGATAACCACAGATCTGACTTCTTTTTCTGAGTTTGGTGGGGTTTTTGTTGTTGTTACTGTTTTGTTTTAAATTCCACATTTAAGTGAGATCATATAGCATTTGTCTTTCTCTGACTTATTTCACTTAGCAGGATGCCCTCAAGATCCATCCATGTTGTCACGAATGGATAGATACTTACGTTCTTTCCATGTCCTGGTTATTGTAAATAATGTTGCTATTAACACGAGATGCCAACATCTTTTTTTTTTTTTTTTAGGTGAGAGGAGTGGAGATAGTGAGGCAGACTCCCACATGTGCCCCAATTGTATTCCACCTGCAACCCCGTCTCGGCTGATGCTAGAATACCAAGCTATTTTTAGTGACTGAGACTGATGCATTAGAAGCAACCAAGCTATCTTCAGCTCCTGAGGCCAATGCTCAAACCAATCGAGTCACAGGCTGCAGGAGAGGAAGGGAGAGAGTGAGGGGAGAGAAGCAGATGGTCGCTTCTCCTGTGTGCCCTGACCAGGAATTGAATCTGGGACATCCATATGCCAGGCCGATGCTTTATCCACTGAGCCACTGGCCAGGGCCTAATATATTTTTGAGGTAATGTTTTAATTTCTATTGGCTATATTCCCAGCAGTAGAATTGCTGGATCATATGGTAGTTCTTTTTTTAATTTTTTTGAGAAATCGTCATACTGTTTTCTATAGTGGCTGCACCAATTTATATTGTACTAATAGTAAATAACGGTTCCCCTTTCCCTGTCTCCTTGCCAGCATTTGTTATCTCTTGTCTTTTTGATGATGGCCATTTTAACTTTGGTATCCTTTCTACTGCTTTTCCATTCTTCCCAAGGATACCCTCTGTCTCCAGATTTCTTTCTAGCTTTTTTTATTTTGGTAATCTAACAGACTTTGCCAGCAAAAGACTCCCCTCTTCATGGAGACACTTTGCTCCAGGCTCAAATGAATTTGAGACACATATTAAAAAACACAGTAGCTTCACTGTATTACTTTTATTTATTTATTTATTTATTTATTTATTTATTTATTTATAAAGAAAGAGGCGCGCGAGAGAGAAGTGGGGGAGGAGCAGGAAGCATTAGCTCCCATATGTGCCTTGACCAGACAAACCTGGGGTTTCGAATCAGCGACCTCAGCATTCCAGGTCGACGCTTCGTCCCACTGCGCCACCACAGGTCAGGCCTGTACCCTTCTTAACATAACACAGCTGACTCTTAGCTGAAGTGTTTAAGGTTTCATACAAATTAATTTTTGTTCTGGCAAATATGTGATGTGTGCTTGTGTATGCATTTGTGAAGATTCCAGAAGAAGAGGGGAGCAGATTTTTGGGGGGGGTTGCTGAAGTCATCACCTGGGCTCACAGTTCACTGAGAGTGAGGAGCCACATCTAACAATAACCATCTTACTGGCTGGCACACTTGTGGTCCTGTCACCTGTGGTATGGTAGTGGGAAGCTGTGCTCAATCGGAGCTTCAGTAGACAAGATTCACATCTTAAAGTATTATAATTATTACTTGTTAAAGTATTTATAATTATTACTTGTTAAAGATGTAGTAAATTATTTACTCTAGCAAACCACCACCACCACCACCACAGATTTCATTCATAAAGTCCCACTATATCTGTAGGCTTCTTTCCTTAAGAATAATTAGTATTTGATCATATAAATTGAACAAATTCAAGAGAGAAAAAACAAATTGATATTATCACTGTGGTAAGGGGGTGTAAGTCTTTCAGTGTAAGCAAAACCTGCCCTGTAATAGTTAAGGACGAGCCACTGCCTCGTGTGTGCCAATCTGTCTTTCATAGTCTCTGGTGGCAGCACTGGGAGGCAGAAGCAAGAGATGATACTAATAAGCTGTGATCTTGCAGATGCAGAATGCTGTGCCAGGAACTGACTATAAAAGGCTTTGCCAACTAGGGATTAGGACTGGCACTCAAATTAAAATGTGAGAGCTTCTCTTTTTTGCACAACCTCTTTTCTCCTACAAAGAAACAAAGGCCTGTGGTGCTCTTTTCCCAATTCTACTGAGGGTCTTTAGCTTCATGAGCCAAGGGAAATGGAGGTTTTCTTTTAAACCAAATCCTAAACAGGTCAGCCGGGAACTCCTCTCCACCTCCTGGGAAAGCTAAAAACAGCAATATGCTCATGGCCCCTCAAGGGGACGATGTCACAAAGCAGGGGTGGGTATACTGTGTAGGCCCTCACACAAGCATCAGGATCTAGGCTTTAGCTGCAAGGGAATATTTACAACTCTTGGCTGCCGAAGGTGCTGAGCTACCACTGTGCAGTCACGGGGAGCAGTTGCTGGAGGCTGGTGAAATGGAGTCTGGAGAATGTTGAGCATCGTCCCTTCTCCTGAACTGAACTCCAGCCCTCCCACCCCCACCCCACCAAGAGCAGCTGTGTGCAAAGCAGGTTATCCCATTGCCTTGGGTGAAGGAAAATCCAAACTGGGGAGACACAAAAGCATTATCCATCTGCAACTTGGGCAGGCCTTTTGCATATTAGTACAGGGCTCAACAAGCAGCAAGAGAGCTGTCTGTGCTTGGCTCATGTTTGCCAAGTGCCAAAACAGAGGTGAAATCTGGCCTCAGATCCCCGAGGCCTAACTAATTCAGTAATGAACTGAGACAGCTTGATGGGCGATATTTCTACCTAATTCCCAGACTGTTCTGTTCTGGGAAGATATTTTCTAAGTTGAAAATGGAGTAAATGTAACAATCCCCACTCCAAAATGACAGATCTTGTTGTAAAATCATTTATTAACGAATTGAGCTGGTGATGCCTTAAAATATTTCTCTGTTCCTAAAGTTACATTCAAGAGTCTTATTGTCAAGAAAACATGATAGGTTTATTAAATACCCTATAGAATAATATACTTTAAATGCCTGCCTTATGCAATTTTTTTCCCATTCAATCTGAGTTGTATGTATGCTGCTGCAGCTTCAAAACATCTGGGCACAGCAATTTTTTTTCTTTCTTGCACCTGCAAGGGTAAGTACACACATAAACAAAAAAAAGGAATTAAATCTTCTGCAGAGCTGGAGAGAAAAAGAACCCAACCAGCCATGAAGCTCAAGGGAGCCATATGACAAGTGCTGAGCTGTAAACAAGCTTGAGAGGGATTTAATTCTTATGACAAGTGCCAGTGGTGGCATCTCACATGAACTCAGCATATGCACACATTTCAAAGAGGAGCCACACAGGATTTAATGCAAATCAAAAAGAAGAAAAAAAGAAAAAGCTCTCAGTGCATCAGCGTCTCCTCATCTATAAATAGCCAAGCAAATCAGAATGAGCTAGTATTGTAATTATCTTGATTTTCAGAATTTTTGCCACTCAGAAGAGATTTTTGAAGTCTCCGCCCTGCTCTTTATAATTATAGCTGCCGTTCCAACCTCTGCCAAGGGTTGGCGATTGCACTGTGATATCGCCAGGTGGCTGCTCTGCAGCAGAGAAAATTACCAAGTTTCCTAGGTTGGTCCAGTTTTGTCACCCAGGATCCAAATCAAAACTTCCAAGGACAGCCATTCATCATCTTGTGACAGCCACTTCTTCGCTTTTGCTTGTAACTTCTAGACGGTGGCGCAGTGGGGCCCTCCTGCGCTTGAGTGACGGGGCAGGACTAAGATGCCGGTGTAGCTGCACCCACTTTGCGCAGAATCACACACACTACATCGGGAGAGAATTAGAAACAGCATCTCGTGACAGCCCAGAGGTCACGCCCCTCCCAAACGTGGAATGCCTTGTCTGCTGATCCTTATTGTCCTGGTATGGTCAGGAACTAGAATGCAGGGTGGGGAAGGGGAGTGGGGAGCAATCCTTAAGCACAAACAGGTGAGACTAGGATCATCGATATTTTGCCAGGCCTCCGCCACCGTGGCGGCCTGTGCCACACCTGTGCCTTATATGTCGCAGCATTGGAATACAGTCGCTGCACTTGGATCTTTCTTTAACACCAAGTGTCATTTGAATTGTCGTCATGAGAGGTTTTCATTTCTATACGCCAAAGTTTGGCACTTTCCCATCATTCCTTTTTTGTACTAGTTAAAGCCATTTATGACAATGATTTTTCTTGTTGCTAAGGTCACTGGAGTATAATAACCAGGCTTTTTTGTTGGTGTAGAATTGTTCTGAATGTCAATCACCGTTAGCTCTGGCGACCTGGTTGGAGGTACTAGTACTATGGGACTAAGCTTGGTTCTTGTGTGGCGGTGGGGACGTGGCGTCCAAAGGGCTGTGTTTCTACTTTGCGGTCTTCAGTCATACTGACAATAAGGACTTTTGTGTATGTAATTCTGTAATATCTCTGTGTACAGTTAGTTTTATAATGAAAGGATAAACAATTTGAATTAGAAGGTAGGTTTAAGCCATTACCAGATCCTTTGTAAATGGCCTAACTAGTGTTCCCAATTAACCTTGCCATAAGTATGCACACTATATTAATTATGTATTTTGCATAGAATTCCCCAAACAGTAATGTATATTTAGCATTATCAGACTTGGGGGGGGATCTATATATTGTGCTTTTTTATCTGTGAATGGCAAAACCATTTTAGTGGGTAACTGCCATTTGAAGGCTCGGTTGGATCTATACCTGAATGTTGCATGGCGTCGTAGAGCATGCAGATGTGGTTTGTGGTTGCATATGGCAATGAATGTTTGTCTTCAATTTAAAAAGACATCTGTCATATACAGTTGAAATACATGTGGCATATTACTAAAAAGTAATAAACCATTAAAAATCAGACAGGTGGGATGGCAGACCCTGCTAGTTGCCTTTCTCCTACATCAAGAGTGAGCAAACCATCGTCTGCAAGCTAAATCCAGCTGGTGGCCTGTTTTTATAAATAACATATTATTGGAACACAACCTCACCACGTATTTGTTGCCTATGGCTGTTTTCATGCTTCAAGGGCAGAGCCAAGCAGTTGCAGCAGATGTCTTCTGGCCCACAAAGCCTAAAATATTTACTATATGACCCTTTACAGAAAAAGTTTGCAAATTTTGTCTTATGTTAAGAGAACCCAATTTTTTTTTTGTATTTTTCCGAAGTTAGAAGTGGGGAGGCAGTCAGACAGACTCCCGCATGAGCCCGACCAGGATCCACCCAGCATGCCCACCAGAAGGCGATGCCCATCTGGGGTATTGCTCCATTGCCATTGGAGCTATTCTAGCACCTGAGGCCATGGAGTCATCCTCAGTGCCCGGGCCAACTTTGCTCCAATGGAGCCTTGGCTGCGGGAGGGGAAGAGAGAGATAGAGAGGAAGGAGAAGGGGAAGGGTGGAGAAGCAGATGGGCACTTCTCCTGTGTGCCCTGACTGGGAATTGACAGAACTCCATTTTGATTGGGGCAGTCATGTGTCAGTTTAAAAAGAAATCACTTTCTTGCAGCTGGGGTAGCCATGTAATCCAGTTATGCCCAATGAGATGTAAGAGAAAATGAGCTCAGTGGGGCCTTCAGGGAAGCTATTGTTTGTCTGGATTGTAAGGGGAAAGCTCCCTGAATTTTTTCTAAAATGTAATCTGCCTTTGTAGTTAGTATATAACTTCTTAAATATATTAGCTAACCCAGTGGTCAATAGTAGCATTTTATGATGATGGCAACTCTGACTTGGCAGGTTAACATGATTGAATTTAGGATTTAGGGTGTGAGAAAATGTGGAACCTGGTGGAATACTCTCCAGTTCCGTATTTGAAGACTTTCTTTTTATCGCATCTATGAGGAGATGAGGACCACTCCTGAGTGATTCCCAGAGCACTCCCCACAGCACTTCTCTCTGTGTTTCCTGCTCCCCTCTACCTTCTCTCCCCTGTGGTTTCTGTGCTTGACACCGCAGGGAAAGGGGTAGTGAGATGATAAGAGAGTGGGAGGAGCCTGACCAGGTGGTGGCGCAGTGGATAGAGCGTCGGACTGGACTGGGATGTGGAGGACCCAGGTTCGAGACCCCGAGGTTGCCAGCTTAAGCATGGGCTCATCTGGCTTGAGCAAAAAAAGCTCACCAGCTTGGACCCTAGGTCGCTGGCTTGAGCAAGGGGTTACTTGGTCTGCTGAAGGCCTACGGTCAAGGCACATATGAGAAAGCAATCAATGAACAACTAAGGTGTCGCAAACGAAAAACTGATGATTGATGCTTCTCATCTCTCTCTCCGTTTCTGTCTGTCTGTCCCTATCTATCCTTCTCTCTGACTCTCTCTCTGTCCCTGTAAAAAAAAAAAAGAAAAAAGAAAAAGTGAGAGGAGCAGGGAGTTCACAGAACAATCCGAGCAATCTCTCCTCCTCGCCTCATCATACCCTGATCAAACTGCATTCATTAATGAACTTTCCGCAAAATGTGATCCTTGCAGTAACAAAATCAGCCCATGCCATATGGTAGCTTCAACGGAGACACTACTACCAACCATCCCACAGTCCCTCCTGCTTCCTTCCCTGGCCTCAGTAGGATTCTGGAAGAAAACCTTCAGGGGTCCCCAAACTTTTTATACAGGGGGCCAGTTCACTGTCCCTCAGACCGTTGGAGGGCCGTCACATACAGTGCTCCTCTCACTGACCACCAATGAAGGAGGTGCCCCTTCCGGAAATGCAGCAGGGGGCAGCGGATAAATGGCCTCAGGGGGTTGCATGTGGCCCATGGGCCATAGTTTGGGGACGCCTGCCTCAAGTGGATATTGAAAATCCTAATCCTTTCTCATAAAACCCAAAACAAAATCCAAAGAGAATATGCAAAGTTTTTATGGACAATAACTTGTCTGATACATTTCACCTTAAAATCCTGAAAGTCTACACTCAATATGATCTCACCTTGTGCAAGACCCCTGTTTTTGGTTTTTGTTTTTAAAGATTCAAAGAGAGTTAAGTTGTGGAATTGAATTCTTGTTCAATTCTTTTACTAGTAGGATTTTTTTCTTCATTTTTCAATGAAAAAAAAAATCTTTAAAAAGAGTCTAATATGGCAATTTGCATAATTGCTTTTATCTTACAAATATCATCAGGAAAACATAAAAATACTGTTATTTTTGGTATTAAGTTCAAACATTATTTGGTCCACTAATGCTCTCTTGGTTTGGTTGTAAGTGGTCTGCAGTTGGTTTACTTCTTCATGATTTTCTCTACAAATTATTTTTTACTCTGGCTATCTATCATGTGTGTGACGTTTGGAGCCAAGCAAATGTGGCTAAGTATGTAAAGAAATCTGATCTGGATTTATAAGGCACTTGGTGCTTCGAATCGTATTTCCACAATTTAAAGCCACCATTCTCTCTTCTTTCGTGACTGACGTCAGACCTAGTTGACTCCCTTGTCAGGAGTGGATCTAAAATGCAAGCATAGCCACTGGTGCTCTAGACTCCTCAGCACACGTCTCTGAAACCACAAATGGCCTGGCTAGAGTCCCAAGTCAAAATGAAATAAAACACTCTAGAATGAAAAGATTCTGGGTGTAAACAGACTGCTTACTTGAAAAAAACAAATCTAGGAACGTTGAAGAGCGCTAGAACTTGTATCACTATGGAAGGCAGAATTCCACAGCGGCCCTGCGGATTCCAGCCCCTGGGGCCCACCTCTGTACATGGCTTCCCTTGGAGTGTAGGCAGAACCTGTAAATATGGGGTACCACACATCAGGTTACTTATAAATTGACTTTTAATTCATCAAAAGGGAGTTATGGCCTGACCAGGCAGTGGCGCAGTGGATAGAGCGTCAGACTGGGATGCGGAGGACCCAAGTTCGATACTCCAAGGTCGCCAGATTCAGTGTGGACTCATCTGGTTTGAGCAAAGCTCACCAGCTTGGACCCAAGGTCACTGGCTTGAAGAAGGGGTTACTCGGTCTGCTGAAGGCCCACGGTCAAGGCACATATGAGAAAGCAATCAATGAACAACTAAGATGTCGCAACAAAAAACTAATGATTGATGCTTCTCATCTCTCTCCGTTCCTGTCTGTCTATCCCACTCTCTGACTCTCTCTGTCTCTGTAAAAAAAAAAGTGGGGGGGAGTTATGTGGGCAGATCTAAGAGATTGGACCTGTGAGAACGCTTATGGGACATGACCTGTAGGTGAATCTGAGGGCAGGCGGCCTCTAGGACCTGAGAGCAACCCCTGGCCAACAGCCAGCAAAAGCAGAACCCGCAGTCCTACAGCTGCAAAGAAATGAATCCTGGGAACAATCTGAATGAGCCTGAAAGAGGCCCCAACCTCCAGAGGGGACCCCAACCCTATCCAACACCTTGATTTCATCCCAGTAAGATCCTGAGCAAAGAAACCAGTTTTCCCATGCCTGGACTCCTAATCCATAGAAACTATGAGATAATAAATTTGTGTTGTTTTTGTCTTCTAAATTTTTAGTAGTTTTTTATGTAGCAATAGAAAACTAATACAATCACAAATGCAAAGCCTACCTCTGATAACCCTGACACGATGGGAGCTCCAGGCTCTGTTGTGGGGAAGCAATGTCTTTCTTTAGAACTCTCCTGCTGGGATGGATGATCTGCTGGCTGGATGTTGTACTTGACAAGAACCATGCGAAAGTTCATAAGGATGGCTTTAACAGCAGTAAACACTCATTCGTTCATCAAGTTATTCATTCAAAAAATATTTGAGCACCTACCATATGCCTGACATGTTTTCAGGTACTGTTTTATAGGATGGTACTAAATTTTTTTTCTATTTTCTCTTCTAGATACTATTTCTACCGTTTTCTGTACTTTGGGAGGCTGAATTTTACAGACTTCTCTATAGGGCTTCTGTGTACTCTGGATTCAGCTAATGGAATAAACTAACAAGAAGATAAAAGTGTGGAAAGAGAGTGTGCAGTCAGGAGACTTATTTCTTTGGAATTTTCTCCAGCAGGTTTCTTGGAGTTAGCCTGCTGCATCCCTCCAGTCTTGTTGATTGGAGTACCTCACCCCTTGGCCCAGTCCTGGGTGTTAGGAGCTCCCCACTGATGCTAGCCCTGGTGTACTGCACTCTCCCTGTTTCCCTGTTGTACACCTAAACCCTGGCCACACCTTTGTAAAGTTTTTTTATCCGACTCTCTTCATTTCTTTGATGTTCGTGCTCTTTCCTACCAAGGATACAGCACTAATAATTCCCCCCCACCCCTGAAAACCTGGTATTTGGAACAACTGGATCAGGGATTCTAGTCTCAGTTTACCCTCTACCTAACTTCAGGAACATGGTCTTTCAGGGACACTGTTTCCTTATCTATGCAATGAGAGAAGAGGTTTGAAGTATCTTTAACATTTCTGCCACATTATGTGATGTTCAGAAGGAATGTAATTTCTTTATCTGTGACTGATATGAACTTGCTCATGAATCTTTATTTTTGTGTGTGTGACAGAGACAGAGAGAGGGATAGATAGAGACAGACAAGCAGGAAGGGAGAGAGATAAGAAGCATCAATTTGTTGCAGCTCCTTAGTTGTTCATTGATTGCTTTCTCCTATGTGCCTTGATGGGGGGGGGGGGAGGCGGGGAGCTATAGCAGAATGAGTGACCCGTTGCTCAAGCCAGCGACCTTGGACTCAAGCCAACAACCTTGGGCTTCAAGACAGCAACCTTTGGGCTCAAGCCAGTGACCATGGGGTCATGTCTATGATCCCATGCTTAAGCCAGTGACCCCAAGCTCAAGCTGGACGAGCCTACGCTCAAGCCACATGAGCCTGCACTCAAACTGGAGACCTTGGGATTTTGAACCTGGGTCCTCTGTGTCCCAGTCCCATGCTCTATCCATTGCACCAATGCCTGGTCAGGCATTACTCAAGAATCTTAACCCTTTGATGTTGAAGAAACTGTATCCAAGCCAATCTAATGAAATGATAGAACTATCCTTTTAGACAATACTCAGTTTCTCTAGGTAAAAATGCTCAGCTTCTTGAATGTCTTAGTTCAGTCTTCTGGGGTTTTTTTTTTGGTGTTGTTGTTTTTGTTTTTGTTTTTTTGTAATTTTCCGAAGCTGGAAACAGGGAGGCAGTCAGACAGACTCCCGCATGCGCCCAACCGGGATCCACCCGGCATGCCCAGCAGGGGGCGATGCTCTGCCCATCCGGGGCATCGCTCTGCTGCAATCAGAGCCATTCTAGCGCCTGAGGCAGAGGCCATAGAGCCATCCTCAGTGCCCGGGCCAACTTTGCTCCAATGGAGCCTTGGCTGCAGGAGGGGAAGAGAGAGACAGAGAGGAAGGAGAGGGGGAGGGGTGGAGAAGCAGATGGGCACTTCTCCTGTGTGCCCTGGCTGGGAATTGAACCCGGGACTCCTGCACTCCAGGCCGATGCTCTACCACTGAGCCAACAGGCCAGGGTCTTAGTTCAGTCTTTAGTCCCTTTTCCAGCATTTCTGCAGGACAGCTTCTGGGTGCCTGGAAGGAGGGGACTGGCTTATGTTATGTGACCTGATGACTAAGGAGAGGAATTCAGGTCCTGGAGTTTTCTTGGTATCTTCTGGTTCCTCCAAGGTACCATCTCATGTTGGCTTTATTGCAGCTTGTCCTGAGGCCTTTCATAAGGTCTAGGGTAGAGGTTGGCAGGATTTTCATAAAGAACCATATAATAAATATTTTAGGCTTTGTAAACTCAGTCTCTGTCACAATTACTATGGACAACATATAAATGAATGGGTGTTTACTTTATTTTAAAAATAAACCACTAGGTTGGATTTGACCCATGGACCACAGTTTGCTGACCCCTAGTCTAGAGTCTCTGTGGCTGACTTGCCTTCCCCTCACTCTCACTCCTGGAGACCCTCCTCCTGTGCCCTTACTACTAAGGGCTCCAATGGGATCCACCTGGAAGCCTGGCCTGAGGGGTTCACATCAAGCCTCTGCTGTGAGGGCACCTCACCAATTCTTGTACTTGACAAGAATCATACAAAAGTTCATAAGAATGGCAGTAAAAGTGCCCCCAATTCAGAACCAGGGCACATGGGAACAAAGGATTTAGTCCCTCCCTGCATCCTGTGTGTCCCTCAGTTTGGTTAGACTTTCCATAGACACCCTGTGTCAAAGCTTTGCCCCAAGAAGAGAGAGAAAACAGACCCTCTGGAGCCCATTGTCTCCGGTTCCCTTTTTCACACCATCCGTTATGATCAGAAAAATAATTTTTTCTCTCTTGACCTTTATTTTTTGTCTATTATATTTTATATTATATATTATATTCTTACTCTTACCATGGGACAATAAGCTCCTTGGCCTAGCCACAATAGTGGAAGGAGTATCTTCCTATAATATGAGAGTTCTTTATAATATGAGAGAACACTTTGAATTGGTACTTCCATAGTTAGTTCTTAATATGTCCAAGGGGAAATAAAGAAAATTTGGAAATCTTGTCTGGAGAGAATCATCTGGCTTTGGTTCTAACAATTTTCTGCAAAATTATATTTTGACTGTCAAAAATTAAGTATTAACTCTTCACTCTCGTTAGCCGCCTTTTAGAGCCACCACTAGCAGTAAATGCACACACGTCTCTGGTGGAAACACAGGCTAGGAGGAAAGTCTTGGATTCTGGGAAGCAAATGAGAAAAGCACATTACTGTTTTATCTAAATTCTACCCTTGTGGCCTGACCTGTGGTGGCGCAGTGCATAAAGCGTCGACCTGGAAATGCTGAGGTCGCCGGTTCGAAACCTTGGGCTTGCCTGGTCAAGGCACATATGGGAGTTGATGCTTCCAGCTCCTCCCCCCCCTTCTCTCTCTCTGTCTCTCCTCTCTCTCTCTCTCTGTCTCTCCCTCTCCTCTCTAAAATGAATAAATAAATAAATAAATAATTATTAAAAAAAAATTCTACCCTTGTTACAAGTGAAAAGATAAGCAAAGTAAGGTAATTGTATAAATAAGGTACACCAGAAAAACGGCCTTATTCTTAAGTAGTTGTTTTATTTTTTATTCATATCAGCATTGATCATTCACTTTACACAACAGGTGAGTCTCCAAATGACTCTGGGCTGTTTGCTATCCAATATAGTCTCAAATGTTTAAGTTTCCTGCCCAAGGATGTCAAAACCATTTGCTGGTGGCTCTAAGGCACTTCTGAAAGAGATTGTGTGTGGAGTGGAAGACAGAACTTATGCCTTAGGGCAGTGGTCCCCAACCCCCGGGCCACAGACTGGTATCAGTCCGTGAGCCATTTGGTACCAGTCCACAGAGAAAGAATAAATAACTTACATTATTTCTGTTTTATTTATATTTAAGTCTGAACGATGTTTTACTTTTAAAAAATGACCAGATTCCCTCTGTTACATCCATCTAAGACTCACTCTTGACGCTTGTCTCGGTCACATGATACATTTATCCATCCCACCCTAAAGGCCGGTCCGTGAAAATATTTTCTGATATTAAACCGGTCCATGGCCCAAAAAAGGTTGGGGACCACTGCCTTACGGTTTTATGGAACCACATTGACATCTCTGCTTTGCCCATAATTGCTATGAAATTATGGTCTAGTTCTTTACTATTTCTAAGTCTAATGTTCCAATTTCTGAAATTAGCTTTGTAATATTTAATGTAAATACAACTGCTTAGCATAGGGCCTGATGTATTTACTACATGCTCAGTAAGTGGACTTTGTTAGTTAAAGCTACTATCGAAAGTCTAAAATGTCTTTCAGTCCAACTAGTGGATAGTCACAACTCTGTTTTGTAAAATCCACGTTCTGCTAAAGCATTTTTAGGGAGCTGAATTGCACTTGGACTAAATTGGACAGTGCCTACATAAATTTCTGCTACCTTAGACTGTGTTTCTTCACTCCGTATAGGTGACTCCTAGTAGAGAAAAGTAGTGACACGTTGGTTCATACTAGATTTTGATTATGTCTTTTCTTCCTTTTACATATTTTTTGCCTTTTCTTAAATTATAATTCTTGGTTGGCAAAGAATAAACATACAAGCAGCACATACCACTTTAATTGACCAAACTGACATTTAGAGTTTGAGGTTCATGTCAAGAAAAAAGTGGGTTTCATAAATATATAAGCAATTTAATGGTTTTAAGGGTTAGTTCCATTTGTCCCTTTGCAACAAGTAAGAAAAACTTGATCCCTCTCCCAATTTTTTTGCTTCATTCTCAATAATACTAGGAAATACATTGTTAAATTAGGTTTTATATATATATATATTCAGAAATGTTTAAAAGTCAATACCAATTGTTAAATTTCCCACAAGTTCACACCACAAAAGAATTAGATTCGGTACCAAGCTCACTGATGCTGAGTCTTACTCCATTGATTCCTATTCTCTGTGAGGAGGCAGACTCAATGTTATTGCCTGAAGGTTGTTTTATGTTTTTTTAATTCCCATGAGGGAGCCCAAATGGCCACAGCTTCTGGGCTTATCAAAGTGTAACTGCAGAAATCTGTACTGTGTGTCCTAATGTTTTTTTGGGTGTGTGTGTTTGGTTTTTTTTTGTTGTTTCCATGTTTTGGCAACTGTGAACAATGCTGCAATGAACATGGGGCTGCATATGTCTTTACATACAAATGATTTTGAGATTTGAGGGTATATACCCAGTAGAGGGATTGCTGGGTCATATGGTAGTTCTATTCTTAATTTTTTTTTTTTTTTTTACAGACAGAGAGAGAGTCAGAGAGAGGGATAGACAGGGACAGACAGACAGGAATGAAGAGATGAGAAGCATCAATCATTAGTTTTTCGTTGCTCATTGCGACACCTTAATTGTCCATTGATTGCCTTGTCATATGTGCCCTGACCGCGGGCCCTCAGCAGACGGAGCAACCCCTTGCTCCAGCCAGAGACCTTGGGTCCAAGCTGGAGAGCCTTCACTCAAACCAGATGAGCCCGCACTCAAGCTGGCGAACATTGGGGTCTCGAACCTGGGTCCTCCGCTTCCCAGTCCAATGCTCTATCCACTGCGCCACCGCCTGGTCAGGCTGTCCTAATGTTTTTGATATTCCCTATGCTTAAGTGTAATGTGACTGACCTTCAGCCCGATCAGTTTAACTTTACATTGGGAGTTTATTGGGGATACTGGAGGTGGGATTAGAGTGAGTTTCATGATGAAAACTCAAGCGGAGGTAAAAAGATGTCTTTGGGGAGACCCTTTGAAGATGAAGAAGTAGACAAAAAAGAAGAAAAATTATACCTACAAAGGCTGTCCAGGTAAGAACTTCATAATAAGAATGGAAGAAGTATGGAGAACAGGAAATAAACTTGGGAGATGGATAATATTATACATCCTTGTCCATCCTAAGCACATTCTGTCTTTCATCTCTGCTCTGTGCCTTCTCCTAGCTGCCTGTGCCTGGCCCAGGGACACCTTCCCTGACCTCCCCTTCCTTCCTGCCGTTTCCTCTAATCTCACGAGGATAGACTTCCAGATCCCCGGCCTAGGTAATGAAATTGCTAATGTGATGATCAGATAGTGGGCATACATATGTTGGTGTCTACAAGGCACTGTCTTTAAAGTCTACAATGAGGGTTTGGGTAGCCTGGGACTTGCCTGATTCTAACCAAGAGAAAATCAGTCATAGCAGCAGGACAGTTGGGATCATTGTGGGCAGGAAGTTGCACTGAAAGAACAGAGCCCCTCAGGTCATACCTGCTTGATCTAAGTGATGAGCCAGCCCCAGGTCATTGCATCATCATCAGAATATCAAGTTCAATTCTAACGAGGTTAAAGCTGCAAGACTGAGGGGAGATGGCAGCTTGGGAAGGCACAAAGGAGATGGCAATCACAGCAGCAGTCCAGGGCAAATCAAGTGGTCAAAGAGGCTAAGCAAATGTATCTCCTGACACTGTGCCTGCTGCTATCTATAGAGTAGTGGAGATGGAATTCCACTAGAAGGGGAGGAGGTGGCAGGATCATTGACACCAGCTGGAACTTTCCCACATCTTTAGCTTCACAGTCCTTCCTCTATCGTTACTCCAGCCTTCGTAACACTACACAGTGGTGTTTTCCTACCACTTTTTTATTACGTTCTCTGGGCATAAAGATAGAGGCTCATTAAAAATCTCTACAAACTCCCATGACTGAGATTTCATTCATTCATTTAATTAATAGTTATAGGGAGCCTGTATATTCTAACTACATTCTAAGAGTGCCAAAATAATACAGAAGCATATCATCAAATAGCTCATGATCGAGTGCAGGAGAGAGATATGTGAAGAAGAAATTACAATGCCGTGTGCTGAATGCCCTGATAGGAGTATGTAAGGGAGTGAGAGCGAGTGAAGGAGGAGAAAGGTCAAGGAAGGTATTCACAAAGGGGGCCATGTTGAATGAATAGGAGTTTGTCAGCTGGACCGGTGGGGATAAAGCATTCCACGCAGTGGGAGTACCAGGTGTAAAGACCCAGAGGAATGAAACAGTCCAACGCATCCTTAGGGGACAGAAGTGTAGAAAAGTTCAATGAGGTTGAAGAGAGCAAGGGTCAGATGACGAAAAGTTCTGAATGTATTGCTAAGGAGCTTGAGTATTATTTTACAGGTGACAGGAAGTAAAAATTCTGACCCTTTTGATTATAGAGATTAATCTCAGGCCAGGTTAGTGCTCTGCACTCTCTTTCTTTCTTTGACCCACTTCTCTCAGATGCTAAGAGCTGGCTACTCACACTTCTGGTTCACGACACCCTGTTGACATGGGTCTATGCACAGCCCCTCATCTATTTCATTATATCATTTTATTTCTTTTTTCTTCCTTCAACCATGATCCTCATGCCCATACTTGCTCCCAACAGAGGCAGCCACTTGGATAGATTTGGGAGGTGTCCTCAGATATTTATGTATCCTTATAACTTATCCTCTGCTCTTTTGCATATGTGTTTTTAATTCATACAAACGGTATTGTGATAGAACATTTCTTTCATTTAACACTATGTTTTTTATCTCTCTTGTAATTCTATGTATATTGATTTTATCACTTCCTATATCTGCATAACATTCCACAGAAACTATTCACATTTTCTGATCCTTTCCCCTGAAGTTGAACAAGAGGTACACTGTCCTGTAAAGCAAACAATGCAGCAATAAACATCCTTATATATGTCCTATTATGGAACTGGGTGAGAATTTCTTTAGAATATGTATTCAAGAATGCAGATATGAGCTTTATGAATTGTTGGCTTACCAATCACTGGCAGATAACTCTGCAGATCAGCTATACCAGTTTCCACTCACATTAATAAGACATGAAAATACTATGTCTCTTCATCCTCACCAACATTCAGTATTTTCTGACTTTGTCATTTCTACTGGCACTTACATATGTCAAGTGGAATCTCACTTTAATATATATTTCTCTACTGTTCAGATTTCCCTTTATGTGAATTTCTCGTTTATGTTATTTCCCTATTTTTCTGCTGGGTTTTCTTTCTTTTTCTTATTTATTTGTAGGTATTCCTTATATATTTACATATTAATGCCTTGGTTCTTTTAATCATTGCAAACATGTTTTCCCAGGGTGTCCCCTGTTATTTTATCCAGTGTTCTTCATCAAACAGAAATACTCAATTTGATAAAGTCAAATACATCAGGGGTTTTTCTGTATGTTAAGATATATACACTTTTTTAGGTCTCATTTAATACAATTCTGTCAACCCCCAAATGGACAGAGATACCCTTTTACATTTTCTCTTTTTGGCCCCATAGTTTTAAATCTCTTATTGGTCAGAAGTTCACTTTTGTGTATAGTATAAGGTAGGGATCTAAATTTATTTTTCTTCAAATAGTGAGAAAGTTACCCATTGGTTAGCAAACTGACACCTGTACAGCAAGAAGAGACCGAAGAAAGGGGCAATCACTCCAAGTTAGTAGATGGAAGTTTTAATAAGCAAGGGAACTTACCTAAGAGGCTTGTCTTGGGCGGCCACAAGATCAGTAGATCTTCAGATCCACCTGCCAGAATCTTAAAAGTTTATATAGAGGCCTTAACTGGGTTGAGTCTGGTATTCAGTCCAGATGACCTCAACCACACTTTAATCTCCTAAGGTAGGGGTCGGGAACCTTTTTGGCTGAGAGAGCCATGAACGCCACATATTTTAAAATGTAATTCCATGAGAGCCATACCATGACCTGTGTATGTTATGCATTATCCAATAAAATTTGGTGTTGTCCAGAGGACAGCTGTGATTGGCTCCAGCGACCCGCAACCATGAACATGAGCGGTAGTAAATGAATGGATTGTAATACATGAGAATGTTTTATATTTTTAACGTTATTATTTTTTTATTAAAGATTTGTCTGTGAGCCAGATGCAGCCATCAAAAAAGCCACATCTGGCTCGCGAGCCATAGGTTCCCAACCCCTGTCCTAAGGCTATGTTCTTGAAATAGCTCCTACTTTGGGAATAGTAGGCAGACAATACATTCTAAGGACATGGAGGGGGTGAGGAGCCTTTGATGGCCTGGGTCCAGCTCTTGGGTCAGCCAACAGTTATGTCCTCTCAATGACTCCTCCATCATTAACCCCACTCCATCTACTAAAGAATCCATTTCTTCCCACTGATATGAGGTGTCACTTTTTTCATTTAGCAGGTACTTAAATAATCATGGGTTTATTTCTGAGGACTCAAATTCTGTTTCATGGTTCAATGTGTCCAGTGCTGAGATTCAGACAGTTCACACAGGTTTGACAGAACCAATACCTAATTTTTTGTTGAGTTTGTTGAACCAGTTGTTAAAATGGCACTTTAATCAGGGTTCTAAGGTGGGCGCCTGGGAAATTGCTCAATGTGGAAACCACAAATTTACATTGCTTACTCTTTTTTAACATTCATCTGTGCAACAGTGTATTCTAAGCACCTGTAGTAATGTTCATTCTGTCAATAGGTGAAAAAAAATTGACAAAACTATGTTTGTAATATCTATTTATTCATTCCATAAAACTTATAACCTTAATGAAATACTACATTTTAATTCCCTCGCATTTGTTACTTCAGTAAACAAACATATAAAGTAAAGAGAAAAAGTGCCAAACAACCAGGGGGGACAAGCTGTCATTTGTTTCAGCTTTGTGTTACACAATATGGAAATATCTTAAATAATAGTTTTATTGTTTTTTATCAGGTATTATTTAATATTTTTCATTAATGTTTTAAAACTCTTATAATCTAGTTTTATGTCCCTGTTTTATTGTTTTTATTTAAGTATTAAATGTATGAAATAATGAACTACCTTTAGGTATATTGTTTTATTATTTATAAAACGGTCATTAGGGCAGAGAACCAGTTGTTAAATTATTTGAATCCCATCACTGGATCTATTTCCATAGCGTTACCACGATGCTTTATGATATCTCTTTTGGATAGGGTAAATGTCTCCCAATCCCATCCTTCTTTTTCAAAATTGATGTTACCCATAGACTCATATTCTTCCACATAAAATTTGGAATGTTTGTCAAACTTCTCAAAAATTGCTGCTGACATTTAAATTGGATTTTTTTTTTTGCATTTATGGACTAATTTGGGGATAATTGATATTTTAAAACGTGTAAGTCATTTTATCCATGAACATAAAAAATCTTTACATTTATTTAAATTCTTTTCTTTTTAAATGTTTATTCTTTTGATTTTAGGGAGAGGAAGGGAGAAAGCAGGGAAATGACAGGAACATCTGTTCCTGTAAGTGCCCTGACTGGGAATCGAACTGGCAGCCTCTGAGCTTCAGGATGATTGTCCAGTCAACCGAGCTATCCAGCCAGGGCTAGATTCTTTTTTTATATCCTTAAAATTTGTTCATTTTTTTTCATTGTGGTCTTATGCATGCTTTAATATTTTATTCCTAGATATTACATAGGTGGTGGTGTTATTGTGTTGATGTCATGTCTAAATTTTTCTCTTTAATCATTGTTAGTGTAATGAAAACACTAGCTCTCTTCTTCAGATTCAGAGAATTTTCCATGTAGGTAAAAGTGTCATCAGCCAATAATGATACAATAAAAACTCTTTCCTCTCACTATTTTTCCTTCTTACTTCTTTTCCTGTCTAATTGCACTGGCTGGGAGTTCCAAACTTATGCTGAACAGTGATGATAGCTGTTTGCTTGCCTTGTTCCTGATTTTCTTAAAATGCTGCATTTAAAGTAATTCTAGTAAGTATTACATTTGCTGCAGGTAGCAATATAGAGCCTTAACAAGTTTCAGAACGTCTCCTCTATTCCTAGTTATCTCAGAGTTTGTGGTTTGTGTTTTTAATTACAAATAGTTGATTTTTTAAAATATTTATTTATTTATTTATTTATTTATTTAATTTCTTCAGAGTCAGAGAGAGGGATAGACAGGGTCAGGCAGACAGGAACGGAGAGATGAGAAGCATCAATCATCAGTTTTTCATTGCAACATCTTAGTTGTTCATTGATTGCTTTCTCATGTGTGCCTTAACCATGGGCCTTCAGCGGACCGAGTAACCCCTTGCTCGAGCCAGCAACCTTGGGTCCAAGCTGGTGATCTTTTGTTCAAACCAGATGTGCCTGCGCTCAAGCTGGCGACCTCGGGGTCTTGAACCTGGGTCCTCCACATCCCAGTCTGACGCTCTATCCACTGCGCCACCACCTGGTCAGGCTAAAAATATTTTATTTATTGATTTCAGAGAGAGAGAGAGAGGGAGGGAGAGACAGAGAGATATCAATTTGTTCCACTTATTTATGCATTCCTTTTTTTATGTGACAGAGACAGAGAGACAGAGAGAGGGACAGACAGACAAGAAGAGAGAGAGATGAGAAGCATCCGTTTTTCATTGCGGCACCTTAGTTGTTCATTGATTGCTTCCTCATGTGTGCCTTGACTGGGGGGAGGGAGCTACAGCAGAGCGAGTGACCTCTTTCTCAAGCTAGGGACCTTGGGCTCAAGCTGTTGACCTCGGGTTTCAAACCTGGGTTCTTCACGTCTCAGTCCGATGCTTTATCCACTGCGCCACTGCCTGGTCAGACTATTTATGCATTCTTTAGCTGATTCTTGTATGTGCCCTGATCAGGGATCAAACTCACAACCTTGGCATATCTGAATGATGCTTTAACCAACTAAGCTACCTGGCCAGGGCTCAAATAGTTAATTTTTTTCAAATAGTTTTATAGGCTTCCATGAGATAATTGTGTAATTTTTCTTTTTAGTTTATTAATATGATGATGTACATGGACAGGTTTTCTGTTATAAAATTATTCTTCAGTCTTAGTATAAATTCTATTTTATTATTAGACATTATTTTTAAAACACTGCTAGATTTAGTTAGCTATTTTTTTTTTTTAGAATTTCACATACATTTTCATATATGAGATGGGTCTAATTTTTCTTTCATTACCATTGTTTTGTATTTGAATTCAGATTTTACTGAATTCATAATGTGAGTTGAGAAACTTTTACTCTTTTTCTCCTTTCTGGAATGACTTGCATATGGTAATAATTGTATTTTTTAGAATACTTGGGAGAATTTACTTGAATAACAGTCTGGGTATGTAGGGTTTTAATTCTGTTTATGGAAAGGTAAATTCTTTTATTGGGTTTCTGATTTCATTAGTGGTTTTGGTCTTTTCACATTTTAGATTTCATATTGCATTATTTTTGGCTTTTGTGTACTTTCATAGTCACTTATTCCTCTTGTCTAAGTTTTCAAAAATATTGGTATGCATGTATGTGAGTGTAAAATTTAAATTGCTAATTTCTTTCTGTGTTTTGTTTATTCCCAATTTCTCCTTTTTTCCCTTTATTATTCTTGCCAGAAACTTCTCTATTTTTTGTTTTTAAAAATCCAGGCATTGCTTTAACTAAACTTCTCTCTTTTTTTGGTGCTGTGGTTGGTCAGTATTTTATTGACTTCCTATATTTATTGTTTCCTTCCTACATATTCATTTGGGCTTTCTCTGTTTTTCATTTTCAAACTTCCTGAGGTAAGAACTTAACTCATTAGTTTTAAATCACTCTTGTGCTCTTACTGGCTCAGTGGATAGAGCATCGACCAGCATGTGGATGTCCTGGGTTGGATCCCCGGTCAGGGCAAACACGAGAAACGACCATCTGCTTCTCTTCCCCTTCATTTCCCCCTTCTCTCTCTTCCCCTCCTGCAGCCAGTGACTTGACTGGTTCAAGCATAGGTCCAGGAGCTGAGGATAGTTCTGATGATTAGAGCATCAGCTCCAGATGGGGGTTGCTGGTTGGACCCCGGTTGGGGCACATGCTGGAATCTGCCTACCTACCCTTTTCTCACTTAAAAACAGAAACAAATCATTCTTGTTTTTTTCGATAAATATAAATTTATCAAATCTATAAATTTTTTTCTAAGTAGTGAGTTAGTGTGTCCTACAAATTTTTATTGATTGATTGATGGATTTTAAAGAGAGAGGAAGGGAGAGAGAGAGAATGATTTGCCATTCCACTGAGTTATGCATTCATTGATTGATTCTTGTTTGTGCCCGGGGAGTGAATTCACTACCTTGGTTTATCAGGATGACACTTTAACCAACTGAGATATCCGGCCAGGGCCTAGTGTGTCCTACAAATTTTGACCTGAAAAATTTTTTTCTTTTCCAAGTGAGAGGAGGAAAGATAGAGAGACTCCTGCATGGGCCCTGACTGGGATCTAACTGGCAACCCCCATCTGAGGCCGATGCTCAGTCCATCTGGGGTCATGCTCACAACTGAGCTATTTTTAGTGCCTGAGATGGAGGCTCCATGGACCCATCCTCAGCACCAGGGCAATGCACTCAAACCAATCAAGCCATGGCTGAGGGAGAGGAAGAGAAAGAAAGAGAGATAAACAGAGAGTGAGAGAAGGGGGAAAGGGAAGAGTGGATAAGCAGATGGCCTCTTCTGTGTGCCCTGGCTGGAAATTGAATCCAGGATATCCAAACACTGGGCTGAGGCTTTACCACTGAGCCAACTGGCCAGGACTGACCTGCATATTTTTAATACCATTTAATTTTAAGTTTTCTCCTTAAAGGACCAAAGAGTTTTGGTACAGGTTTTAGTTCCCAGATATATATATTTTAAAGTTTATTTTCTTGTACTGATTTCTTTTTTCTTTTCTTTTTTTTTTTAGAAAATTAAATTTAACAGGGTGGCATTGATCAATAAGAGTACATAGATTTCAGGTAAACATCTCCACATCATTTGAACAGTCTATGACAGCGGTTCTCAACCTGTGGGTCACGACCCACAGGTTGAGAACCAGTGGTCTATGACATTGTACTGTATACTCATCACCCAAAGTCAAATTATTTTCTGTCACCTTATATTTGTCCCTCTTACACCCTTCCAACTCCTGTTCCCGTTCCCCTTCCCTGCCATCACATCCCCCTCCCCCTGGTAACCATTGCACTCTTATCTATGTCCATGAGTCTCAGTTTTGTATCCCATCTATGTAAGAAATCATACAGTTCTTAGCTTTTTCTGATTTACTTGTATTTCACTCAGTATAATATTCTCAAGGTCCATCCATGTTGTTGTAAATCATACTATGTCACCATTTCTTGTGGCTGAGTAGTATTTGATCAGGTAATACTGTATCATTTAATTCACTGGAATTTATTATGGCCTGATACATAGTTGATTTGAGTAAATATTTCATATATGCTTGAAAAAGAAGTACATTCTTTCTTAGTAATGATAGATACATGACAGTTAGGGTGTCTATATGCAAATAGAGGATAGGTAAGGTAGATAGACTCAAGTTCTTAATTTTGTTACTTGTCTTCTTTATATTTGATTTTTAAAAATCTGAACAAAAGATAGCCACATGGCCTTAAAAACCTCCTAAACTGGGGTTGAACACGTCAGTAAAACAATTGGGCATGAATTGGGTGAAGGAGGGGGTACAATGGTACCTTGAGATACAAGCAGACCAACATACGGATTTTTTAAGATACAAGCTGCGAATTGGTCCATATTTTTTGTTCGAGATCCGAGCAAAATTCTGAGATATTAGTCGTGATTCAGGAAGCTGCCACTAGTTGGCATGTTGGCACAGGTCCAGTATCGGCAGCACAACACCAGCATCTTGTTCTTTCTCACGTATTACCTGCAGAATCAAGTTGAATCTCATGCACTGTACTCGTTCTTGCATTATTTTTGCATTTTTTACTAACTTTTTTTGTGTGCTATCATGAGGCCGAAGAAAGTGAGTTTAAAGAACAGTGGTGAGAAGAAGAAGAGAATGATGTCGTTAGAAATAAAGCAAGAAATAACAGAAAAACATGAGCGTGGTGTACAAGTGATTGAACTGGCAAGGCTGTACAACCACAATACATCTACAATTTGTACCATTCTTAAACAGATGCCATCAAAAGTGCAAATTCAGTGAAAGGAACTACAATTCTGTCCCAATTAAGGACAAATATCCATGAAGAAATGGAGAAGCTTCTGCTGGTGTGTGTGAAAGAGAAAGAGCTGGCAGGAGATACAGTGACGGAGACTGTAATATGCAAAAAGGCATGTATTATTTATGGCGACTTGAGGAAGAAAGAACCATCAGCCTCAAAAGAGGCAGCAAAAGATACATTTAAGGCAAGTCACAACTGGTTTGAAAATTTCAAGAAGAGATCTGGCATCCACTCGGTGGTGAGGCATGGTGAAGCTGCGAGTGCTGACGTTAAGGCAGCTGAGGAGTACATCGCACGTTTTTGCTGTACTTATCGCAAAGGAACGCTACATCCCCCAACAAGTGTTCAACTGTGACGAAACAGGATTGTTTTGGAAAAAAATGCCCCGGAGGACTTTCATCACTACAGAGGAGAAGAAACTGCCAGGTCATAAACCCATGAAGAACCGTCTGACCCTTGCATTGTGTGCAAATGCTAGCGGTGACTGTAAAGTAAAGCCACTGCTAGTGTATCGTTCTGAAAATCCTCAAGCCTTTAAGACTCACAAGATTCTTAAAGAAAAACTACAGGTTGTGTGGCACACCAATGCTAGGGCATGGGTTACATGGCAGTTTTTTATTGAATGGATAAATCTCGTCTTTGATCCTGCAGTGAAGAAATATCTTCAAGAAAATAAACTCCCGATGAAAGCATTACTAACCCTTGAAAATACTCCAGCCCACCCACCTGGTGTTGAAGATGACATTCTCGATGAGTTTGAATTCGTGAAAGTCCTCTACCTCCCACCCAACACAACTTCAATCTTGCAACCTATGGATCAGCAGATCATTTCCAACTTTAAAAAGCTTTACACAAAGCACTTATTCCGCCACTGCTTTGAGGTGACTGAGAATACAAATCTAGCCCTTTGAGAGTTTTGGAAAGATCACTACAACATTGTGATATGTTTACGCTTTATTGACTTGGCATGGCAAGAGGTTACAAGACGAACCTTGAACTCAGCATGGAAAAAGTTATGGCCTGATGTTGCAGACAGGGACTTCGAAGGATTTGAACCAGAGACTGAGACCAAGGTAGAAGCGTTGGAGGAGATTATGTCCCTCGGAAAGTCAATGGGTCTGGAGGTAGATGAGGGTGATGTAAACGAGCTCGTCAAGGAACATGAGGAGGAACTCTGAACTGAGGAGCTGAAGGAGCTACAGATGATGCAACATACGGAGCTTCTGCAAGAGATTAGTAGTGAGGAGGAGGTACAGTCGGAGGAAGTGATTTCTACAAGTGAAATTAAAGACAGGCTGGCAATGTGGGAGAAGCTTTCAAGTTTCATTGAAAAGAAACACCCAGAAAAAGTTTCAACTGGTCATGCTTCAGCATTTTTTAATGACACTTATTTGTCACAGTTCCATAACATTTTAAAAGGCAGGCAAAAGCAAACCTCTTTGGATAGTTTTATTCAAAAGTCCTGCAAGTGAAAGTGCTGAAAGTGCAGCCAAAAAGGCAAAAACGGGTGATGATTAAATGAAAAATATGTAATGTTAAGCTTAGGTTAAGTTTAAAGTTAAGAAAGTGCATTTTTTTACAATTAAGTTTTTGTGGTTTCATTTTAAGTAAAGAAAGTGCAGTTTTAGTTTTGTTTAAAGTAAAGAAAATGCAGTTTTAGTTTCCATTTAGTGTTAAGAAAGTGCAGTTTTAGTTTACGTGTCTACAGTGCCTGCATCCCTTCTTCCCTCCCTCCTCCTCCACCATTCACCTCCGTTAGCCGCACTCATCTGTCTCCAAGGTAAGAATACAGTACTATATTATATACTAATAACACCTTTTTCTTTTATTTCATATATTTTGTATGCATTGGTAAAGTATACATATGTGTTTCTTAATTAAAAACATCTTTTTTCATAATTTAGGATGGTTTGGGGGTGTTTCACAGGGCTGGAACGGATTAAATCTATTTCAGTTATTTTAAATGGGAGAAATTTGTTTTATATATGAGTTGACTGACTTACAAGCTCAGTTACAGAACGAATTAAACTCGTATCTCAAGGTACCACTGTATTTATTTTACCCTCTGTATCCAATTTGAGTGTACTGTGCTGAGGACTTACTCTTATGAAGGCACGTATTTTATTGACAATCGTAAGAAGAGGGAAAGTAGAGAAGGAAGGAAGGAAATTAATGAGGTTCTCTCAGTAGAAGGAGAATTAGAGAAAGCTGCTTCAATTTAGGCGCTGTGGGTGGCTTATACCTTGAAGAAAGGTAATGTGTTTATGTGTACATGAGTGCGCGCGCGCGCGCGCGTGTGTGTGTGTGTGTGTGTGTGTAGCTTTCACTTGAGAGACAAACTGCTTCGTTTGGGGACATCTTATATGATGGGGAAACACAAAGAAAGAGAATTCTTTTGTTACCTTCAAACTGCTGCTTCCTGGACAAAACATGAAAGCTCTATGCTGTGCTGGGCAGGAATAGGTAATTACAACGAAACCACTTTGTTTTTTCATTGTTCTTGCTTTGTGTGAACAAAGCTCAAATTTGGCAGAAATGTAGATGGAGGTTACACATTAATGAAATCATCTGGCCTGAGACTAATATTTTTTAATGCATGTGAGCTCCCCTGGGGCTCTCAGAATTATTTTGGGAAGTAGACTTGGTAAAAGCCTGGATAAAAGCAGGAGAAGAGCTCAAGGCCATTGTATTTGGGGCATTAAGTGTTAATATGACTGACTTTGGGCTCATAATATGCTTTGACATACTGGGTTTATATGTGTATATGTGTATTATCATTTTATATATATTTCAAAAAATATATACAGCATGAATATAACTCTTTTTTCACAAGTAGCACACAGCTTTGTTAATGTGCTTCATCCATTTGACAATATAGCCTTGATATAGTATAATAGCCAATAAAAATATTACCATCAATAGTAATCCACATGCAGAAAGAATGAATGCATCTGGAAATTTTAGGTATTCATCTACCACTAGCTTGTCTGATCAGACCCAATTTACTTAGCAGGAAAATATCCAAACATTTAAATATGCAAATGTATGAAACCAAATGAGACATCATTTAATTCTTTTATTGTCTTACAGTGAAAGACAGCAAATGAGCAAGTTGATGGCTTTATGCCAATTATTTTTACTAGGATTTCTTTTATGCTAAGGTATAGCTGAAGGCAAGCCCTCAAATTCTAGCAGGAACATGCAGCAGCAATAACATGAATATTTTAGGGGCTATAAGATTCTTTTCATGGGTTATGGTTGGAAATAAAAAATTTAAGTTGCAACTGCTTTGGCAAATACGTCATAAACAACTGGGACTAAATGTAAGTGTGTGTGTAGGGCCTCAATCCCAGACTTGCTCCTAAAAGATCCAAGTTCTAGGGTCCAACACCCTCCACAATGGGATTAACTTTTTTTTCTATCTTTCTAGATTTATTTTTTTACAGTTCCTAATTCAGCTTCCCACCTCCCTCCAGCCTCATAAGCTTACTTGAACAGGACAGGCATTTTCACCATTCAAGGAACAAGGCCTAGGGACGATCTTCAAATGCGAAGGCCAGCAAGCCTGCAGTACAACCGTGGCACATAGAAATTCAGAGGGAACGAGCCTGGCTGAAACAGAGCAGTAGGCTAACAGGGCTCAGGTCATGACCCCAGCGTGACAGCTACATTTCCTCTACTCTTTCCTACCAGACTGAACACTTAACTTGACCCTCTCCTCTAGCCGACCATGACAGCAGCAAGCACCACATAATAGCCCCCTCCCTTTGGCAAGTCACAAAGCCCTGTTCTGGTGACAGCTTGTCGGGAACATCCATTCACATTGAAAGGGAGACATTAATAATCTAGAGGGAAATCTTAACCAATCAGGTATTTAACCTATTTGTTTAAAGGTGCTTTCTCCCTTCCAGGAAAAAAAAAAAAAAAGAGTACAGTATTTCTGTGTTTAAGGCAAATCAAGAATTAATGAACCTCATCCTCTTTTTCTTACTGAAGGCACATCACTGCTTAAGTCACAAAGTGCTGACCCAGCCAGAGGCTCCAGAACCTGGGGCCTCAACGCAGCATTTTAAAGACTCATCCTCAAAATAAATTAGTATTTTAATGATAGCCCTGGCAACATATGGTGAATGGAAGACACTTTCTGTAGATTAAGCAACATAGTTTCCATTAATGGTTTGCTATACTTGAGACCTTGAAATTTAACTGTTCATTTGGTGCAGTTTCTGCTGAATTATTTAAAACACCTCCTTACTGCTTTAATTTTGAATTTGCATTAGAAAGTACAATGCCAATTAAGATTCCTCTGTTGCCTCAAATGCTCTAAAAATAAATACAAGCTAAATCCCAACCGTGAATACATTTTTCTTTATACCATGACCTTTCTGTTATCCTATGCTTAGGCAAAATAAATAAATAGTACACAAAAAATTGCAGAAGGAGATAGCCAGGAGGTTAGGAAGTTATTAAGGTAATAAAAAAGTAAAGTTCATGGATGGCTTTTGGAAGTGCTGGAGACACTTGGCTCAGAGTTCTATATTTAGGTAGAAAACTCAGCATTTAATTTGACTAGTACAAGTTCCACCATCTCCACAATTACATAATATAAGATATACGTGTAAGTACTTAGACATATATAAAACCAGAAATTAAAGAGATTGGCTCAATTGGCTGATTTAAATTTTACTCAGTGGGAAATAATCAAAAGAGAAATTCAGCCTGACCAGTGGTGATGCAGTGGATAGAGCGTCAACTTGGAACTCTGAGGTCCAGGTTCAAAATCCTGAGGTCGCTGGCTTAAGTGCAGGTTCATGGCTGTGAGCGTGTGCTCACCAGCTTGAGCGCAGGATCATTAACATAATCCCAAGATTGCTGGCTTGAAGCCCCAGGTCACTGGCTTGAACAAGGGGTCCCTGGTTGACTTGAGCACCCCTCTCCAGTGCTTCCCTAGTGAAAGCACATATGAGAAGCAATCAATGAATAACTATATGAAGCAACTACAAGTTGATGCTTCTCACTCTCTCCTCTTCCTCTCTCTCTCTCTCCCTCTCTCCTTTCCTATCTCTCTCAAAAAAATATTAATAAAAAAAGAGAAAAAGATGCCAGACATACAACTTTTGCTGACCATACTTTCATTTTTTTTTAAAGATGAATGTTTTTCTTGCTCACCCTCCTCCCCTGCCCTGCAACTTCTTTTTTTTTTTTTTTTTTTTTTTTTTAAGTAAAAGGAGGGGAGATAGACCAACTCCCACATGTGCCCTGACCAGGATCCAGCCAGCAACCCCCATCTGACGCCAATGCTTGGATTAACCAAGCTATCTTCAGCACCTGGGGCCAACACTTGGACCAACTGAACCACTGACTGCAAGAGAGAAAGGGGAAGAAGCAGGGGAAGAGGAAAGGGAGGGGAAAAAAGAGAGGGAGTGGAATGGAAGAGAAGGAGGTGAAGAGAAGCAGATGGTCGTTTCTCGTGTGTGCCCTGATGGGGGATCAAACCAGGAATTCCACACACTGGACTGATGCTCTATCCACTGAGCCGACTGGCCAGGGTCACAATGTTCTTTTTATTATGTGAAGGTTAGCTATTGACTGTTAAACCTGCATCAGATAGACCCAAACCATTTCAAACTCCTCATATACATATCTCTGTCTCTCAAAAAACATTTCTACAGGCCACTTCTCCTGCCTGAAATGTCTACTTCCTGTTGCCTCAAATCTCTTGGACTCTGGCCTGACCTGTGGTGGCGCAGTGGATAAAGCGTCGACCTGGAAATGCTGAGGTCGCCGGTTCGAAACCCTGGGCTTGCTTGGTCAAGGCACATATGGGAGTTGATGCTTCCAGCTCCTCCCCCCTTCTCTCTCTCTCTTTCTCTCTCTCTGTCTCTCTCTCTCATCTCTAAAAAATGAATAAATAAAATTAAAAAAAAAAATCTCTTGGACTCTCTTCAAAGCACTCTGCTTTAGCAAGGTCTTCCATGAAGGAGTTCTCAACTGATTGCAGCTGGTGCAGGCATTCTGACCACTCCATCATGATTGTGCCCTGCATCCTTATCCTTGCACATGTCAACTTCCCTAAGATAGTCGGCAAATATAGTTCTGAGTTACATGTGTGTTGCCACACATTTTCCCTCGGGTACAGCTGATTAGTACAGTGTCTTCCTCACAGTTACCACTAAATAACTGCTACTTCTGGACAACTGGAAGCTTAGACTATCAACTTGAAACAGAGTGCCACCTACTGGTAAAAATGCCGCAGTAGTATCAACATGATTACATTCTGCCTAATGAAAGTACACATATTTACTACATGCATACACACATACGCACAAGTTCTCACCACAGTTTGATTAGAAGAAATACACCCTATCAAATCAATACTTTAATAAGATCTATGTTTTCAAAAATGAATTAACAACGAAATAAGAAGGAACCTGCATTATGTCCCTAAATGAAACTATTGCCAAAAAATGGGTGTGAACTATAGGATATGCTTCTGGCTATTTTGCAACCTTTTCTTTCTATTTATTGAAAAAAATCATGTATGAAGTAAGGAACCAAAAGAATATACAATAAAATGTCTGATGTCATTAGCTTCCTATGGAAATGGTACTGTTTAATGAGGAAGACTCGTTTTTGTGTTTTATTCCATGAACTTAGTTTTTTCATCAGGTGAGCCATAGCTACAATTCTGGGCATATCTCTGGGTCGTGGACCTCTGAGTGAGCGTGATTTCCCAGCACAAAATGCAGGGATGTATAGAAGAGCAAAATAAAATATTTGGTCCCTGTTTATCAGGCTAACATTATAGTCCATTAAATAATTTCCCCAACCCCCTAATAACTCCAATCTTTCTACTGACTGTAAAGCAAATCACATCCCATCACGAGTACACTTAACATGCACAGGAATGGGCCCATAAATTAAGAGAAAACTTTTCTTTCCTGGCACAGAGGCTGATTTAGTTGGCCTGGGATCATTAGTGGCCAAGCAGATGCCCCCATCTATAACCCATAGACAGCTCTCAGCTGCACAGAGAACCTTTCATTTCCTACGGGGAGATGAACTCAAAACTTGTCACTGATTTTTGCACCCTCTTAATCTTCCTGTTTATTCTGTGCTTCATTAAAGTCAATCTCCACCGGGCAGACTGTCATCTGAGCTTGGCCTGTCCGGCTGTCTGCTCTCTCCAGAGAGCATCCTTCATCCTGATAAACGGCTGTGAGCCGAGCATGTGACTGAGCTCCTTAAGGTAAATAGATTATGGAGATCTTCTTCTACACTTGCTCAACAGAATTTGATAAGCAGGAACCTTGACATGGCGTCGTGGTGGAGATAATGCTTTTGTGAAAAAAAAAAAATGAGGTTTCACATTTACTGTTGCGAAATGAGATAGGGGATATTTATTTTAATCATTGTGTCATACTATATACCTTTAAGGCTGCATTAGCTCGTGCTATTCATCTGCCAAGTGTCTCCCTCAGGATTCAGCACCATTTATAGGAGCTTTACTGTGTGCCAGGTTCGTGCCAGGCATGGGGGACATAAGGATGCATATAGGCATGGATGGTGGTGGCCGTGGTAGGAAACACAGTGCAGCTCCGTGGGAAGCTATAAAGCATGCCACCATTCACTGGCAGCCCATGTGCTGAGTGTAGTGTGTGTCTGTTGGTTGGACTCATAGACCATGTCATCCCAGAACAGTTCTATACTGGGATGAAAAAGAAACACCAAGGCCTGAGACTGGTTTCTAGGCAGCTCTGTTGCTACTCTGCCTCATGTTGACAGATAAGCAAACCTATCCCCTGCAGTTGCATGACTTTTCTACCTAGTAAACCACGCATGGACGAGAGTCTGGAGAAGGAAAGACTCACCTCTCAGGTAAGGGATGTAGAGGCATCTTGGGTGTCTGAGTGAGGGCAGGTTCCTGTGACCACCAGCTGAGCATCACAGTCCCTCGTTAATACCTGGATGATGGGGACTGAAGAAAACACTCCAGGGACTGTGGCAAGGGTAAGTGTGTGGGTCCCATAGCAGTTTGGAAGCTTTCGTCCTGGCCGATCAGGGAAAGGTCTATGTGGAGAGTGAAGGCCACTCTTTCTTAGCTGAACAGGAAGGTGAGGTCAAGAAAGACTCCCACCCAGTTTTCCCGAGGTCTGAGTTGCAGAAATCCAGGAAGAGTCCTGATGGTTGGCCCTTCTTCTCCACAATTGCAGCTTCTGCCTGGGAGGCTTGATGATCAAGAGGACAGGACAGCTGAGGAGAGGGTGTTCTGTTCTGCCAGAGGCCGCTCCAGGTTCCTGACGTGTCCTAGCACACTCAGTGGTAACAGCACCGTGGAGAGCTCCACTGGCAGGGCCTAAGGGCAAGGGCCGCAGCGCCGGCCACCAGTGGTGCCGCTGATGGTGCAAGCCTGCCATCGGTCACTCTTCCTTTCAGCCTCCCAGGCCTTCACTGGACCACATGCATCTCCTCCTCCTCCGAGCTCCTCTTACAATGTACTATTTAGCACTTTATTATATCCAGTCTCATAATACAATTGTTTCTTGTGTGCTGTGTTGCCACAATAAGATCACATGTGTGTCTTTTGCTTCTTTGAAATGAGGCACACAGTATCAGACATGCAGCAGGTGTCCAGTTTTTAATCTAAATTAAGAATAATCAGAACATAGGAGCTTGTAGAAACCTTCCTACATTGACAGAATAGGAAACAAAATCATAGACTTGCTGCTTTATTCATTCCACACGTGTCTAATAAAACTTTGAAGTCACTGTGCTGGGCACTGTGGAGACAGACGGCCCGGAGATGGGAACTTTCAGTGAGGCACGAAAAAAATGGGTCACGTACCCCAGTCACCAAAGGTGGAAACCCACGCAGGAGGTAAAAATAAGCCTGAGGGAATCTCTGGTGAGGGAGGTTAGGGTCAGCTGAGGAACTGAAGGGTAGTGTTGTGGGGAGGGTGGCACCTGAACCCCATATTGAAGGCTTTGCTATGTGGGAAAGGGGGAACAGTCTTCAAGTGTGAATGCATTTTGGCCTTTACCAAACTTTATGTCCAATTCAAAACCAGACCACAGGGGTCAGTTGGGACGACTGTGATTGTGGCTGCCACCCACGGTGGGACTCCTGAGGGTTTGCTGAAAGAGGACCTTCTGTCCAGCAGAGTCAGAGCTCCTCGATGTGGATGTCCCCAGCTCCCCCGACACAAACAGAGTTGTCTCACTCCTCTTTTTCTCTCAATTCCACTGGTGCTCTTTTCCCCACCTCCAGGTGCAGGGAAGCTTGTAGTTCCACTTGCCTTTGGCAGCGGAAGGTGGGCGATGAGGGCCTGACCCTATCCCGTGGGCCGTGGCCCCAGCCCATTAGACAAGGCTCACCTGTGGGCGTAGCTCCGCGCTGCCCACATGGGATGCATTTATGTTCCTGCCTCGGGCCTGGCCCTGGTTATTGCAGGGTTCAAATCGCGCCCCTGGAGACAGACCAGAGTGCCCTCTCAGTTCTGCCCGCGCTCTGCCTCTGGGGTTTGCTCCCTCCACAGAGGGAAACCAGGCTGGCACAGGGCAGGGCATCCGAGCGCTCAGCCCTAACCCCTCCGCCCGACCACCCCCACCCCCGCCCTCAGGTCGGCTCTCCATAGCCCTCCTGCCGCACAGAAGGGTCCTTCTTTGCCCAAGCCAGGGCGCGCTTGGTCACTCACCCTGACCCTACCTGGAACCGTGTCCTGTCCCACCCCATTCGCAGCAGTAGCAGCTTCAGCCTGCAGTCGCGTCTGCTCCCCCGGGCCCTCTCACTGGGTGTCTCCAGCGGCCAGCCATCTTCACCTTCCAGCTTGCTGTCTTTTCTCTCCCTTTTCTTCTTTCCTTTGGATTTTGGGGGGAGAGAAGGCATGATGCCAGGTCAGCAGCTGGGGGGGGGGCACAGAGAGATGCTGAATAATGAGCCTCTCTCCTTAACTTACCTTAAAAGCCTGCCCCCACCCTCCTCTGCATCCTTTCCTCTAGACCCGGGTCTTTAGCTTCCTGCCCCAACCTGACTGACCTGGAGACTGGCGACATCCACATTCAATAGGAGTTCTGCAAGTGGCATCTGGAGGGAAAGGGAGCGAGTGAGTGTCTTGGGCACTCCGGCAGCTGGCGAGGTGCCCCCTTCTGTCCGGCGGGGCCTGGGGCTTCGTCTGCTCTGGGCTGGGCTAGCGAAGTCACTGCTGCTTTAGACTTGTGATACCCTTTTACCTCTTATTTTTTAAAGTTCCTTTATGCCAAAATTTAGTACAAGTAAACACATGTGTGTGTGTGGGGATATCTAGTTCTTTTCTTTGGTAGCAGTGCCATCTCACATTGTTTAATATCACCTATCTGAGGTCGGGCAGTGAGACAGGGCTGTGCCCACATTGCTTTTTCCCACCTTCCAAGTACTCCTCACCGTGATCGCCTGCCCGGTGACGGGAGCCAGGGCCATGTCTGTCAGCTGGCGTAGCAGGGCCGGTGTGAGCCACATTGGGCCTACACTGCTGCCCCAAACTTCCAGGGACTTTTGAGCTCTTGCTTAGGATTTTCTGTGGATTTGAACCAAGTGAAAAGGCCAGGGGGTGACCTTTGTGCTGTAATCAGCCCTGGCAGCCTGGTATTGGAAAGCGTAGACGGCCACTCCCCAAGCCTGGCCTGGGACAACGCAACAGCTCTGGGGAGCTGTGGTCACGGAGCGAGCAGCCCAGCTCCAGGCGGACTCAGTGGGCAGGGAGGTCTTTGGAACAGGGCCCCGCCAGATTCTTCTTACGTCCATAACCCAACAACTCCATTAAGGGTTGTTCAGTGTCTTACATGACCTCACAGTTAAGAGCCAGGAGCTAGTTACTGGCAAACATGACATGAAATACACAGCATGAAATACTTCTCAAAAGACGTTTAACAGCAGGAAATTGAAAATAGATTCAAAATAGTTTTCACTTTTGAAATTGTCCTGTAGAAGCATTTGCTTGCGTGATAAAGAGTATCCTTCTCAATTTCCTAAACAAATGTTTTAGAATTCGTGAACTCAAGACCAGCTGAGTGGGAAGGCTTTCTCTTCAGACTGCAGCCTTGGCTCCCTCTAGTGTCCCTGGCTCAGCCTGCGCTTCAGGCTTTAGACTTACGAATTCTATACATATATTTAAATGGGGACTCAAAGCCCAGTTCAACTAACTTCTCTTCCACTTAACCCTCCACATTGGCTCCTGACCACGTGCATCTCCTTCCTCTGTGAGCTTTACTTTCTGTTGCTTATAACAAGATTTTATTATACGCAGTTTATAAGTATTTTATGTGTTGCTTCCCCCTTTCAAAAAAAAAATCACAATCGTGTCTTTTACTTTGAGAGGGGAAAAACACATATCAGGTGTGTTGTAAGCGTCTAATACTTTCAGTTTGGAATTCAAAAAATTAGAGTCAGGACGTCAGAGTAATGGCGGGGTAGGAAGCGATACCGATAAATCTCCCCCAAAACTCAACAAGATCTTCAACCAGAAACAGAAAAACCTATACTTGGAGCTTCCAGATGCTTCGCAATACACCCAAAGGTATGATTGAGTGAAAAATTGGCTAAATATATAACCAAACCCCGAAGGAAATAGGGAGTAAGAAATGCTCCGCCTTCCTCACTAACCTAAACAGGGCGGCTTTCTCTGGTAACTGTGAATATAGAAACTGAGGCGGGCAAAGGGGGTGAATAGATCCAGGCCGCCATGGCACAAATGGCCGAACCAGGCTGTGGCACAGAGATCCAAGCCGAGGAAAATCTGATCCTGTGGCAACCCGGGCAATACAAGCTAACACTTGCGCCAAACCCAAACAAAGAAAGACAAGCGGAGCGGCCATTTTACCCGGTCTCCTGGTCGGTGCGCAGTTAGTGGGCGAGAATTTCTTCCTAGAGTGTGGTGCCCGTGTTGCCCCACGGAGAGGCAGGGTCAGAGGCCTTTCTGTGGGCCGAGGGCAGAGTCTCTGGGCAGTTCCAGCGCCCTGGGAAAGCCACGCACGGGAGGGAGAACTAATTCCAACGGTGGAGATTTTCCGTGCTGGAGGGTGTTTCACTCAGAGGGAACCGCGGCCGGCCTCATATCCTGGTTTGCGCGCGCAGGTAAGGAGTGAGCAATTCCTCCGAGTGCCTCGGCAGTGCGCGCCCGTGTTATCGCACAGAGGGGCAGAGTCAGGGGCCTTTGTGTGGGCCAAAGCGGAATCTCGGGCCGCCCCAGCGCCTTGCAAAAGCCGCACACGGGGACGGAGCGAGACTCAATTCCAACGCTGCAACTTTTCCCTGCGGTTGGAGGTTTCACTCAGAGCGTGAGACTGCTGGCCTGATATCCTGGTCGCAGACAGTGAGTGAGAGTTTCCTCCAAGCGCCCCGGAAGTGGGCACCCGCCTGTGTTACCGGACAGAGTGGCAGAGCCAGTGGTCTTTGAGTGGGCGGAAAGCCCACCTGATTATGCTAGCAGCTCTGACTGACTGAGCCTTACCCAGAGCCCTGTGCTGAGTGGAAATAGAGTGGGGAGTTGCCAGCTCTTTGAGCCTCTTACTATCCAGGCAGAGGCAGCAGCAACCCCATAGCTGGATTATCAGGCGACTAATTGAGGAAGGAAAGACTAGGAGAAAGGCTCCAGGAACACGGACTCTCTCACTGTCAGAGCCTATAAATACTAATGAGCTTCGACTGCCAATGAGACCAAAGCACAATACATGACATTGCCATAGAGACTTATCAACTGCAAACCTCTACCTGAGCGTGCCAAAGGGGCAGAACCCGGGGTACAGAGTCACCGACCAGGAAGAGGGAGAGAAAAGAAAAAGCAAGAAGATAACCTCTCAAAATCAAGAATAATCTGCAGACTTTATAACCTATCCCATTTTATTATATTTGTTCGTTTGTTTCTCTTATCTTCATTCTTGATACTTTTTTTTCCTCCTCCAATTTGGCCGATTAACTCTCTACCGGTCTTACTCTCTCCTCTCCTTGAACTACACTACCCATAAGTGTTACATCTCCCATTATCTTTTCTCTTCTCTTCCTTTCTCTCTATGAGGGTTGCACTCCAAAACCCTTAACTCTCTCTCTCTCTCTCTCTCCTTTCTTTTTTCTTCTTTTAGTGGTTCCCTCTTTTTTTCTCTCTCTCTCTTTCTTTTCTCCCTCTCTATTAGTTTCTTCCTTTCTCCTTTACATCTCCTCTCATTCAAACCTCAATAACAAACAAATTATCTTATCTGGGACTCAAACCTATGTTTGTGGCATTTTGAGGGGTTTTTACTTCACCTTTTTAACTCGCTAGCAGTGCTTCCATCCCTGGCTCTCCATATTATCTAGTTCTTGTTCCACTAAATACAATAGTAATTTTTTAATTTGTCCCCCCATTTTTCCGTTTTCCTCTTATTCCTCTCATCATAACTCTTAGACAACCAACACCTAAAAGCAAATCATTTTATTCTTGACCCAAATTTTTTCCTTATTTGCTTTTTGTGGGTCCATACGCTCTTTTTTTTTTCTTTTTTTTTTTTGCCCCTTTATTACTTTTCCCCAATTCAGGCCCTCCATCACAGGCATTGTTTGTTATAATTCACAGTCCACCACAAGATTTTCTCAAGAAAGAGGGGAGAGGAGAGGAGAGGAAAAAAGGAGGGGGGGGAATAATTTCCTTTTTTTAAAAAATTTTTATTTTATTTTATTTTTCTTTATTTCATTATTATTTTTTTAAAAAAAAAACAACTCTTTTCGATTTTTTATATTTTTTATTTTTTTTAAACTTTTTATTCTTTATTAAATCTCATTAATACTATCAACAAAACCACCCTCAGATGCCATTAAGGAAGAGAAAATCGAATATCATGGATACAAAAGAAAGAGAGGTAACACAGCTAGATGAGGAAAAATCTATGGAGAAAAAATTTAATATATTGGAAACCTTGGAGCTAAATGACAGAGAATTCAAGATAGAAATACTAAAAATCCTCCGAGATATACAAGAAAACACAGAAAGGCAATTTAGAGAGCTCAGAAAACAACTCAACGAACACAAAGAATATATGTCCAAGGAAATTGAAACTATAAAAACAAATCAAACAGAGATGAAAAACTCAATTCACGAGCTGAAAAACGAAGTAACAAGCTTAGCTAATAGAACAGGTCAGATAGAAGAGAGGATTAGTGAAATAGAAGACAAGCAACTTGAGGCACAACAGAGAGAAAAAGAAAGAGACTCAAAAATTAAAAAAAATGAGATAGCCCTACAAGAATTATCTGACTCCATCAAAAAGAATAACATAAGAATAATAGGTATATCAGAGGGAGAAGAGAGAGAAAATGGAATGGAGAACATACTCAAACAAATAATAGATGAGAACTTCCCAAGCCTGTGGAAAGAACTAAAGCCTCAAGTTCAAGAAGCAAACAGAACTCCGAGTTTTCTTAACCCCAACAAACCTACTCCAAGGCATATCATAATGAAATTGGCACAAACCAACAGCAAAGAAAAAATACTCAAGGCAGCCAGGGAAAAGAAGAATACAACATATAAAGGAAGGCCCATTAGATTATCATCAGATTTCTCAGCAGAAACTCTACAAGCTAGAAGAGAGTGGACCCCAATATTTAAAGTCCTGAAAGAGAGGAACTTTCAGCCACAAATACTATACCCATCAAAGCTATCCTTCAAATACGAAGGAGAAATAAAAACATTCACAGATACAGAAAAGATGAGGGAATTTATCATCAGAAAACCCCCACTCCAGGAATTACTAAAGGGGGTTCTCCAATCAGATACAAAGAACAAAAAAAAAAAACAGAGCCACAAGTAAAAGCTCCAAGAAGAACACAATAAAACCAAATTTAAACTGTGACAACAACAAAAAGAAAGAGGGGGAGAAGATGGAGATTAACAGTAGCAAAGGACGATGGAGTGCAAAAGTACTCACAAAATAGTTCGCTACAATGAACAGGGTAGGGACCCTTTTCATTACTCAAAGGTAACCACCATTGAAAAAACCACCACAGAAGCACATGAGATAAAAAAGATAGCAACAGAGGAAAGATGTATGGAATACAACCAAATAAAAACAAAAGATAGAAAAACGAAAGAGAAGGATCAAACAAGACACAAAACTAACAGAAAGCAAGATATAAAATGGCAATAGGGAACTCACAAGTATCAATAATTACACTAAATGTAAATGGATTAAACTCACCAATAAAAAGGCACAGAGTAGCAGAATGGATTAAAAAAGAAAATCCAACTGTATGCTGCCTACAGGAAACTCATCTAAGTAACAAGGATAAAAACAAATTCAAAGTGAAAGGCTGGAAAACAATACTCCAAGCAAATAACATCCAAAAAAAAGCAGGTGTAGCAATACTCATATCGGATAATGCTGACTACAAGACAGGAAAAGTACTCAGAGACAAAAATGGCCATTTCATAATGGCTAAGGGGACACTGAATCAAGAAGACATAACAATTCTTAATATATATGCACCAAACCAAGGAGCACCAAAATATATAAGACAGCTACTTATAGATCTTAAAACAAAAACTGACAAAAATACAATCATACTTGGAGACCTCAATACACCGCTGACGGCTCTAGATCGGTCATCCAAACAGAGAATCAACAAAGACATAGTGGCCTTAAACAAAACACTAGAGCACCTGGATATGATAGACATCTACAGGACATTTCATCCCAAAGTGACTGAGTATACATTTTTCTCCTGTGTACATGGATCATTCTCAAGAATTGACCATATGTTGGGCCACAAAAACAACATCAGCAAATTCAGAAAAATTGAAGTTGTACCAAGCATATTTTCTGATCATAAAGCCTTGAAACTAGAATTCAACTGCAAAAAAGAGGAAAAAAATCCCACAAAAATGTGGAAACTAAACAACATACTTTTAAAAAATGAATGGGTCAAAGAAGAAATAAGTGCAGAGATCAAAAAATTAGAGTCAGTAGAAAAGCTAACGTAGCTTCCTCCTTTCACAAAATGGGAAAGAGACCCAGAGAATTCCTGCTTTAATCATTCCACACGTGTCTAATGAAACTTTGAAGTCACACCCAGGAGACGGGACCTTTCAGTGAGGCACAAAAAATGGGTCATGTGCCCCAGTCTGCGAAGGTGGAAACCCACGTTGGAGGTAAAAATAAGCCTGAGGATCTCAGGTGAGGGAGGTTAGGGTCAGCTGAGGAACTGAAGGGTAGTGTTATGGGGAGAGTGGCACCCGAACCCCATACTGAAGGACTTGCTATAAGGGAACAGGAGGGAAGTGTCGTGGTGTGAAAGCACTTTCAGGGAAGGAAACGTGAGGGAGAGTGTCAGAAGCTAAGACTGGGAAAGCCTTCCGGTCAAATTATAGCAGACCTTGGGTGCCAGCCAGGAAGCTGCCTTTAGCTGGTGCAGGAAGCACTATAAAGGCAGAACTTATAAAAATTTCCTGCCTCTTTTGAACTTGTATTAAACTCCTTTTTAAGAAGGGAATTTTCACCCTGACTGGGTAGCTCAGTTTATTAGAGCGTCACCCTGATACACCAAAGTTGCAGGTTTGATCCTCGGTGGGGCCCGTAAGAATCAACGAATAAATAAGTGGAACAACAGATTGATATCTCTCCCCCTTCCCCTTTTATCCCCTCTCTAGTTTCTTTTCTCTCTCAAATCAAAAAATTTCAAATTCTTTAAGAAAATAAATAAACGATTTTTCTATCCTTGAAGGTATAAGTACTGACTAGATTTGCTTTTATCCAGCTATCCCACTTACGATTTACAGCGATTCACAAAGGGGATTCATGCACAGACTAGATAACTGCTAAGGTGACTCCTGATTGTAATAACATAATCAGTATTTTTGAACCAGAATTTGACCCTCTGTCATAGAGAAGACTAGGATTTCCTTTTGTTCATAGTAGGTGCTAAGTTAGTGCCTTCTCAGATAACAAATGACTTGAACAGAGTTGTGCTTCAGGAAGAGGAATTTGGCAGCAAGGTTTAAACTAGATTAGCAAGAAGGAACAGACTGGTTTCAGGGAGACTGGTGAAGACGCAATTATTCACTACTAAGGCCTAAACTAGGTTAGTGGAAATGGAAATGGGAATGGAATGTAGATTGACATTATGGATGTAGAATCAAAATTACTATTTTGGCCTGACCCAGTGGTGGTACAGTGGGTAGAGCATCGAACTGGGACACTGAGGTCCCCGGTTCAAAACCCCGAAGTTGCCATCTTGAGCGCAGGGTCATGGGCTTGAGTACAGGATCATCAACATGATCCTAAGGTTGGCTGGCTTGGAGCCCAATGTTGCTGACTTGAAATCAAGGTCACTGGCTTGGGCAAGGAGTCATTGGCTTGACTTGAGCCCCCCAGTCAAGGCACATATGAGAAAGCAATCAATAAAGTGAGGCAACTATGAGTTGATACTGCTTGTCTCTCCCTTTCCCCACTTCCTGTCTTTCTCTAAAATAAAAACAAGAAAGAAAATACTATTTTTTTATTGTGACTCTTCTCCTCAATGGATTGAAAATTTCATGAGACCAAGAAGTGTATCATACTTAACTTGGTGTCTCCACTGCCTAACAATGACTAGCACGTGTAAGTGCTCAGCGTGTATTAAGTAAGTATGTGGAATAAATGTTGACTGGCTTTGCAAATGCATAATTGAGATGGTGTTATTTGAGGGGTGCTGGATATCCAAGTTGCTGGACAAGAGGCAGCCAGAGTCTCTGGATCTGAGCCCAGGACTTGGGGTGGGGTGGGGGATCCTGCTTCTGGAGCAGAGGGAATCCTGAAGATTGCAGTAGCTCCTACTTCTCACTAATCCTGCCTCTCCAGTCAACCCTGGTAGGCCTCCAGCCCTACAACCTCATCAGAACTTTTCATGGATAGGTCACCCTCACCCTTCTTACCTTTGCCTAGCCTCTCATCAGCATTTTACATAGTCAACCATTTCAATCCTGGAACACTCCCTTCACTGAACTTCCAAGACCTTGTTCTTTTGATTTTTCTTCCTACGTCACTTAAGACCACTTTCATCTGGTCATTCTGGCTTAATCTCCTATTCCCAATCTTTAAATCAAGGACTTTCCATTTTAGCTGCACATTAGTCACTAGGAGCTTTTAAACTGCTTGATACTAAAGCTGGACCCCACACCAATTGAATCAGAATTTTTCAGAGGTGGGCCCAAGTTCAATGTTTGTTTAAAGCTCTCTTGATGATTCCAGTGTCTAAACCACAGTTGCAAATGTTAGTGTTCCTCAGAGCTTAGTCCTAAATCTCTCCCCACCCCTGGCTATGTCCCTAGTCTCATGAGTTTCTAAGAGTATCCTTATCATCTTGGCATGTAAGTTGATACTTCTAGTCCTACCTCTCCTCTGAATTGTGGATTTTTTTTTTATTTTTATTTTTTACAGAGACAGAGAGAGAGTCAGAGTCAGAGAGAGGGATAGACAGACAGGAACAGAGAGAGATGAGAAGCATCAATCATCAGTTTTTCGTTGCGACACCTTAGTCGTTCATTGATTGCTTTCTCATATGTGCCTTGACAGTGGGCCTTCAGCAGACCAAGTAACCCCTTGCTCAAACCAGCGACCTTGGGTCCAAGCTGGTGAGCTTTTGCTCAAACCAGATGAGCCTGCGCTCAAGCCGGCGACCTCGGGGTCTCGAACCTGAGTCCTCCGTATCCCAGTCCGATGCTCTATCCACTGCGCCACCACCTGGTCAGGCTAAATTGTGGACTCGTAGGATATACAACTTCCTATTCAAGATCTCCACTGGGATGTAGACATCTCGAGTTTAACCAGTCCAAATAGAACTCCTGATTTTTCCTGACCTCCAAATCCACCCCAGGTGATGCTGTCAAAGACAACTTGGGAGTTATCTTTGAGTCGTTTCTTGTCAGTCCTCACACCTAATTCATCATCCAGTCTGTTAGCTTTATTTCTAAAATACCTTCTAGACCCAATCCCTTCCCATCATCCTTACCACCACCGTTCTCGGCCCTCAGCTGCTGTACAGCCTGGGCTTCCGACTGCTCTCCCTGACCTCACTCTTGTCCCCTTACATCTGGACACGGCTCTTAGAGTGGTCTTCAAAAACTCGCATTATGTTGTATTTCTTCCTCTTTAAAAAATGCTTTCCAGTGGTTATTACATTTAGAACAAAATTCAAACTCTTGAAGTTTGGCCTTCAGGGTTCTTCAGGGTCTGGCCCTGTCCATAGTCCACCCCTCTCTCATCCTCCCCTTCGTTGGCTGCGTTCCTGCTGTGCCTCGTTTGGCTATTTGTGGAAATGTAGCTGAGCCTTGGTGCTCTCTGCCTAAATCTGAATTCACATGGCTAGATGATTACCACTCAGATCTGTTCTCATGTTACTGCTTCAGAAAAGTCTTCACTGACCCAGCCCCCTAGCCTAAAATGGTCACTACCCCTCCCCACAATGAACCTCTATCTTAACCTTGCTCTCTCTTCTTCTTATCTGAGACTATAATATTTGTTTGTATTTATTTCTCTGTAGTCTCCCAATAGAAGGCATAGGCCTTGTCTGTTTTGTTTAAAACTGGATCTCTGGCACCTGAGAGGCTCTCAGTAATTACCTTTCGAATGAATTGTTAAATCCAGACTGGAAATGCAAACTGAAAGAGAAGCAGACTGTACTACCAAGGAGTCGCTGTGAGCTGGATGACATCATGTCAGCACAGGCACGATTGACTGAAGTCTTTACAAAAAGTTTAGGAGAGTACTGTATCTGGCTTAGCCTCTGGGAAGGCTGTCTGCCCTAAACTTCCTTTCTTCCTCTCGTCATGGTGTCTGAAACCCTTCCATTGGCAATTCAGGTCCATGACACTATGTGAAAAGGTTTTCGCCTTCTCTTGAATTCTGCACTAAAATTCAAATACCCTCAGCATGTGTCTATTGGTTAATAAAAAACTAGGGAAGAAAGACTTTCTGAGAGATGAGACCAAGAGTAGAGAGGACTAAGAACAGAGGGAAGACAGTTGGTTATCATAGTTTTCTTCACCATAATACCTTCACAGAGTCCTTTGAGGAAATCAGTCCTACGGAAGCTGGATGACTATAGACTTGAACAAAAAACTCGCTGTGTGGATCCCATTGGGACTAGCAACCTTTGAATTTCACTCTCCTCCTCATGGACCCTCAAGTCCATTCCCCACTCCCCACTTTCCATTGCAGTTTCCTGAGTAAGGAGACTTGACAACGTGGTCTATCTCCAATACTCTTCTCGTTCCTGATTGTTTTTTTTCTATCACAGGAAATCAGTGAGCACTGTCTGTCTCCAGAGGAAAATCATTCTGTAGCAGGTAGTTTTGAAAAACCCAAACAATGTCATGTTATTAAATGCTGGTTAAAAACATATTTTTCTTTATAAGGTAATACTTATATTTTAATAACATGTTAGAAACAAATAATTTGATTTTCCTAGTAGTCCAATCTGGGTTCCCTAAGAAGCAGGCTTGGAGACAGAGATTAGCACGCCAAACTTGCTCAGGTAGTACCCTTGGGATCAACATTCATGGAAGGGAAGGAGACAGGACTGGGCCGGGGAAAAGCTGAGCTCAGAGCAGTCTCAGCAAAGGCCTCGGCTCCAGCCAAAGGAGCTCCTCGCTAGAGCTGGGATGGCCTTTTAGACTCGACACCCCTTGCAGTGGGGCAGCCAGGGTTTCACAACCCCTCATCCACCGGAGATTGATGCAAGCTAATCCTGGGTGAGAGAGGTTGCTCTGTTGCCACCAGCAAGTTCTGGAGAGGGCTGAGAGCCGAGGACTGTCTACTGACAGCACTCCCGGCAATAGAGGAAAATGAGTATTTAGACCTGAAGACAGATCTGGGAAGCGTGGCACAGCATTTATTACACCTAGAGTTTTCATGTTGGTGTTGCTTTTTCGTTGCTAATATTATTCTGGGTCTCTATCGCAAGGCAGTTGGATAAATTACAAAGAGTCTCTGCTGAGTTGGCTTTACTACTGAGGAATCTTTCCTTGTTAATGCTATGCATCTGAAATACTTTCACTTTTCTATCCATCATATGTGCTATAATCATATGCAGATTAGAGTGTTGTTTTTTGATGTTATTGTCAATCTTATTAACATTTTGGGAAGCATTCACAGGATGCTCCAGGCTCCTGGGATTGTTTCTTAGCCATCTGCAGTGACCAGCCTGGCTGATTAGGAAGATAAGATTCCACTCTCATTAATCCTGTAGACTCATTTGAATCCAGGTCCCAGGAGTTTTCCTTAAAATAAACAAACAAACTAAATAAATAAATAAATCCCTCAACCTACACCACGTTGGAGGAGCTAATTATTCAGGCTTCCCATTGCAGTTTTGTGTATGTACGGCCTGCAGACCAGGGCCTTGAGTAAACATAATTGAGAATTAATGTGTTCTGTGGCTCAGAGATGGAAAAAAACACAGAGATGGCCCACAGGAGAGGGAAAAATGATTCTTATTGGGTAAGTGAGGCCTTAAGGACACATGATTGTAGATTCTATTGCTCAGGCCTAGCCAGTGGACAAAAAAGGACCTTATTTCTACTATGGTTTTTCTCTCTGACAATTTTAATCTCTGAAATAAGACTTAACTCATTCATCTCTGCAGAACATATGTACAAGAAAGAGTAAGGCAGTTATACTTGGTAAATTCTACATATGTCTGATGTTGGGCAGATAAAATGTATTATGCTCACTTTGTTAAAGATGGTGCTGCCCACATGGAAGCCGTCGCCCAGGTGATATTAATGTGTGTTGGGGCCGGGCTTTGGGCAGGCAGGATCCTTGTAGCCTGGGGCTTGGTTTTAGGACTAAGCCTTTCCCACCCTTTTTGATATGTGGTGGTGCAATCCATCATGCCTCAGATAAGTGACTTTGTATTAGAGACTTCCCTATTTTGTATATTGGCTTAAAGGTTTTGATTTCTGCACTATAAAGTGGGGCAGACTGAGAGCTTGCTCTCTTGGTTCTGGTTCCTGAGATTAGCACTAGAGAGGAGAGCAGAAAAAGGCCATGTGGAGGAGGCCAGGAGAAGTAGCCAAGATGGTGGAGTGCTGAGTGAGAAGCCCAGTTTGTGCAGAGTTTGTATAGAGAGAAGGAGATGGAGACCAGAGATGAATGAGACTGGTGAAGTTAGAAACCTTTGATTCTAGGAAACTCAGTAAGTCAGTAGCTCTGTGGGCACTGAATGAGTGGGTTTTGGAGCCCAGTGTGTGTTTTTACTTGCCCGCTGGGTACAAGCTAGGATTAAAGATGATGGCCCACCAGTTTTTTTGGGGTTTTCTTTTTGGTTTTTTTTTTTACAGAGACAGAGAGAGAGAGAGAGTCAGAGAGAGGGATAGACAGGGACAGACAGATAGGAATGGAGAGATGAGAAGCATCAATCATTAGTTTTTTGTTGCTCGTTGCAACACCTTAGTTGTTCATTGATTGCTTTCTCATATGTGCCTTGACTGCAGGCCTTCAGCAGACCGAGTAACCCCTTGCTCAAGCCAGTGGCCTTGTGCTCAAGCTGGTGAGCTTTTGCTCTAACCAGATGAGCCCGCACTCAAGCTGGCGACCTCAGGGTCTTGAACCTGGGTCTTCCGCATCCCAGTCCGATGTTCTATCCACTGCGCCACCGCCTGGTCAGGCGGCCCACCAGTTTTTGGCTCCGTTGTTTCTTTACCGACTGTCTGAATCCAATGAGAACCTGTATGGGCCAGGTGGCTGTGATGGTGGCCATGGATACTAGCCTTATATCTGAGCAAACATTAGGTAAATAACAGATTCTTTTTTTTTTTTCTTTTTGACAGAGACAGAGAGTCAGAGAGAGGGACAGACAGACAGGAATGGAGAGAGAGGAGAAGCATCAATCAGCAGTTTTTCGTTGTGACATCTTAGTTGTTCATTGATTGCTTTCTCATATGTGCCTTGACTGCGGGTCTTCAGCAGACCTAGTAACTCCTTGCTTGAGCCAGCGACCTTAGGTCCAAGCTGGTGAGCTTTTTGCTCAAATCAGCTGAGCCTGCGCTCAAGCTGGCAACCTCGGGGTCTTGAACCTGGGTCCTTCCTCATCTTAGTCTGACACTCTATCTCCAGGTGCTTCCTGGGCCCACCTTCCTTTCCCAGCACTCCTGGGATGATGAGAGACATTCACCTGCTTCCTTGCAGCTTGCTTATTGCCAAGGAAGCTCTACTCAGTGCCGTGTTTGGATGGCAATATGGTCCAGTGGCTTGGCAGGTGACTATGAAACCCTGGCTTTGTCACTTTGTAGTTGTATTATCTTCAGCAATCAGAGCAGTCTGGTCTTAGTTTCTTCCTATCTGAATTAACAATGACCATAGTGCCCAATCCTGGAGTTATTAAAATGATTAAATTGGACAATATATAGGAAGTGCTGATGATGCATAGTAAAAACAGTAAGTAGATTTTATTATTTGCCAGGAATGCGTTCATAGGTATAAGATTAGGTTAAGATCATGTGGATAACTTCTTGGACAAACAGAGGGGAGATAGCCTTGGTTGAGCTGATAATTCTTTGAATACATACAATTAAGTAAATAAAATAGCAATAAAGAATAGTTTCCATGTAGAGTTAAAACCAATGAGATAGATTCCTATTATTATTAAGGTGAGAGGAAGGAGATAGTGAGGCAGACTCCTGCATGCGCCCCAACCAGGATTCACCTGGCACTCCCATCTGGGGCCGATGCTCCCGTAACCAAATTCAGTGCCTGAGGTGGATGTGCTCAGACCAAACGAGCTATCCTCAGTACCTGGGGCCACTCGAACCAGTCAAGCCACTGACTGTGGAAGGAGAAGAGGGAGAGAAGGGGGAGAGGGACGGGGGAGAAGCACATGTTTGCTTCTCACGTGTGCCCCGACCAGGAATCAAACCTGGGACATCCATACACCAGGCCTACAAGAGTATCCACTGATCCACGGGCCAGGGTCAGATTCTCACTTTAAAGGTAGATGTAACTATGGGAGCTGGATTAAGCAACTTAATGGTAGCAAAGGTAGTATTAAATGTTAAGTTAGGAGTGGCTATTGCTGGAAGTGGAAGGCCAGGAATGTGTTTCTGTCAATCATAAAAGACACAAGTCAGTCAAGGAATTAAACTTTGCTAAACCAAAAAAGCCTCTCCTAGCTGAGCAGAACAAGATGTACCCTGACTGGGAATCGAACCGGCAACCTCTGTATATAAGGATGACACTCTAACCAACCGAACTATCTGGCCAGGGCCATATTGCTTTCTCTAGTTGAACATACTCCTTATTTATCAATTCAACAAGTATTTATTCAATGCCACTATGATTCAGTTACATTGAGTGGGTGTTCTGAGTGGAGGTAAAAGGTTACTAGAAAAATATCTTTAAAAATTTACTGAATATATATATATGTGTATATATATATATATATATAAATTTCTGCTTTGTATTCATGAGTCTAAATGCACTCAACTCTATGCTTTCTTAGAATTGGGACCACATCTCTCTGGTGTTTTGGTAAAATTTCCGTTATTTTTCACATGGTATCATGCATCTACTTGACACATTTGTTAATTGATGCTAAAAGATTATTGTAATTAGTCATGGAGACAATGACTCTAAGCAATGTGATTACCATTAATATAGTTTCTTGTATTTGAAGAAAGTCATAGGTATAAACTCAGTCTGAATAAATGATAAAATTTGTGAATCTTTTTCCAGACTTTTAAGAAAGTTTGAGGAGTTAAATAGAAAAGAAACACAAGAAAGTCAATATGCAATAGAGAAAAAGGAAAGGTGGAGAGAAAAAAGGGAACTTAAAATAAACTATCACCTCCCTCTGAAATTGTAAAAGCTTTGATATCTTGACCTACTACAGATGAGAATCATTTTTAAAATGTAAAGGTTTTTCTGGAGGCATCAGGAAAGATTAGCATCCAGTAGAGATGGAATATAATCAAGCTTTAGTTAGGTATTTTATTTATTTACATTTCATTCTTCTATTGCGTTTCCATCCTTCTTTTTACTTAAGGGGCTCTCAGTTTATTTTGGCTTTTACTGTGAAGGCTAAGGAGAGAAAAATGCCAGGGCTCTATTCCCAGCCTCCTGAATCAGACTCTCTGGTGAGTGTGGTTCATTCATCTGCAAATTTTTTAAATATATAGTAAAATAAACATAATATGAAATTTACTATCTTAGCCATTAAGTGTATACTGCTCCATGGCATTAAGTGTGTGTGTGTATATATATATATATATATATATATATATATATATGTATATATATATATATATTCACATTTGTGTGCAACCACCATCCATCTCCAGAACTCTCTTCATCTTTCAAAACTGAAAGTCGACCCTCCCTCCCCCCTTCTCCTGGCAACCACCATCCTACTTCTGTCTTTATGAATCTGACTACTCTAGGAACCTCATGTAAGTGGAATGGTATGATATTTGTCCATTGACGACTGGCTTATTTCACTTAGCATAATATCTTCAAGATTCATTATGTTATGGCATGTGTCAGAATGTCCTTCCTTTTTATGGCCAAATAATATTCCATTGTGTGTATGTGTAATATATCTATCTATCTATCTATAAATACATATATGTATATATATAAATATATATGTGTGTGTATATATACATATATGTGTGTGTGTATATATATGTATACATACACACACACACACACACACACACACCACAGTTTGTTTATCCATTAAGCTATTGGTAGATACTTGGGTTATTTCACATTTTGCCTATTATGAATAATGCTGCTATAAACTTGAATATATAGATATTCTCTTCAAGACCCTGCTTTCAGTTATTTTGGGTATATGTCCAGACATGAAATTATTAAATCATATAGTAATTCCATTTTTTTTTAATTTTTTATTTACAGAGACAGAGAGACAGTCAGAGAGAGGGACAGATAGGGACAGACAGGAACAGAGAGAGATGAGAAGCATCAATCATCAGTTTTTTTCGTTGCAACACCTTAGTTGTTCATTGATTACTCTCCTACATGTGCCCTGACCATGGGCCTTCAGCAGACCGAGAAACCCCCCACTGGAGCCAGCGACCTTGGGTCCAAGCTGGTGAGCCCTGCTCAAGCCAGATGAGCCCGTGCTCAAGCTGGCGACCTTGGGGTCTTGAACCTGGGTCCTTCAGCATCCCAGTCCAACGCTCTATCCACTGTGCCACCACCTGGTCAGGCCCATTTTTAATTTCTTAAAGAAGCACCAAACTTTTCCACATTGGTTGTACCATTTTAAATTTCCACTAACAGTCAGGTATTCTGATTTCTCCATATCCTTGTCAACAATTGTTTCCTGGTTTGGGTTTTTTTTAAAAATGGGAGTTATCCTAAAGGGTGTGTGGTGGCATCTCATCATTTTGAGTTGTATTTCCCCAATGACTAAAAATTTAGATATGAAGCATCTTTTCATGGCTTTTTGGCCATTTGTATCTATTCTTTGAACAAACATCTATTCAAATTTTATGCCCATTTCAAAAATTTGCTGCTTGTTTTTTTGTTGTTGTTAACTTGTGAGAGTTCTCAAAACATTAACCCCCTGTCAGATTTATGATTTGAAGGTATTTTCTCCCATTCCATTGCCTTTTCATTGTTGATTATGTCCTTTGCACAGAAGTTTCTCTGGGTTTGTTGTTGTTGTTGTTTATGTAGTCCAGTTTATGTTTTTCTCTTGTTGCCTAGGTTTTTGGTGTCATGTCCAAAAAAATCACTGTAAAACCCAAGATCATGAACCTTTTACCCTATGTTTTCTTCTAACAGTTTTACAATTTTGGCTCTTATATTTGTCTTTGATTCATTTTGGATTAATTTTTGTATATGGTGTGAAGTAAGAGTCCAACATTATCATTTTGCATGTGGTGACTGCACTTACACCCAAAGTTTCACAGATATCTCTGTTGGTTGTGAACCCCTGCTGTGGACCAGCGCAGCTAGTCATTGTCCAGGTCCTGAGTGAGAACAATGCAGAATAAAGAAATAAACTCAGAGAAAAAAAGGATGGGATCGGGATGTCTCTGCACAGTGGAAAGCTTGCAAGAGCAAGTCTCTACCACCCCCACACTGCTTTATAGGACAGAGCAAAGTCATTAGCAAATCAGAGATCTCTGATACAAAGTCACATTTTCAAGGCAACCCAAGAATTCTCCTAAGTGCAGAAAACCCTCCTCCCTGCATAACATCTTCACAAAACAAAAGGTAAGAAGAAGGGCATGTACATGGCCTCTAGCAACTTAATCAATCAAGTGATGTGGGGGATGGGATGAGTACAAATACTCAGCTTCAGAGCCAATATGGAATTGTGGGGAAGAGCTTAGCCTTTAGCTTAAGCCTTAAACTGCGAGGGCTTTGCCAGCTTGCAGTCTCCCACAAACCACTACATTATTCCAGTGCTATCCAGCCACTTCCCATATCCTCAAATATCAGATTGTCCATTTTTGGCAAAAAAATGGTAAAAGGAACAAATATTTGAAGAAAATTCATGCCTCATTATACTTACAGTTTGAGGGTAATTTAAAATGTGAAATAACTGCTACCTTCTGTGATATTTCCATATTTTATCTGCTTCTTTCACATCTACTAATTGGCCCAGATACCTCAAACAAACAAATAATATAAATAAATAGGCAAAGCCTAGAAATAAGCATTTAAAAAGTGGTTAAGGGTCCCTGGAACAAAAACAAACTTTCCTGTTAGTGGACATATCTGTGACCTAGGCCTCTCGGTGTTCCCACAAATAACACTTCTGTAAAGATGAGCTCATTGACCCAAATTATAGAATCCAAGAAAATAATTACCAAGTGTGAGAGTCAACAGAAAAATCTAAAAGCAAAATTAGATCCCTAAGACTTTACATAATGAAATGATCAAATATAATAAATTTTGTTTAATTTATTAAAGATGGAATAAAAATCATAAGATAAATAAGATGAAGGTACTTTTTATTTTAGCACAGTAATTTTGGAATTGGTGCACCCATGGCTAACTGAGCTAGCAAGCTGTTTCTCCAGACTATCCCACATCTTCTCTCACAAAACAACCAAGTAAGAATGGTATTTAGAACTATTCTGGTGGACATGAACTGATTAATAAGAAATAAACTATAATTCTCTGAACATAAAAATAAATGATAAAATTGAATTCCCATTTAGGATGAAAACTCTTGACAAGTAGGGAAATAAAACAGTGTAAAGAGCAGTTTACAGCGGTGACCTTCAGACAGCATACACAGTACAGTCAGCTTATCCAGAAATATGTGTGTGTAGTTTCCTAAGGTATTAATAATTATAATCTCTGGGTGACAGAAATATAATGTTCTGGTCTTATATTTAGTCAACTATATATTCTTTTTATAATGTTCATATACTGCTTTTGCAATAATAAAAGCAAAACAACAAAAAAACTACAGCAATCCATACTTAGAAGTGAGACGTCAAACATATAAAATTCAAGAATGCCCCTATTTATTCTTCTATTTATAATTTTATAACTTCATTGTAGGTTTTAGATGGTTCAATCAGGGAAGAAAAATATTTAATAGTATTAGGTAGAGGAAAGAAAAGAAAAAAAATCATGAACATAGAAAACTAAAGAGAATCTATAGATAAATAATTAGTTTTTTGGGTTTTTTTTTTTTTTTTTGTATTTTTCTGAAGCTGGAAACGGGGAGAGACAGTCAGACAGACTCCCGCATGCGCCCGACCGGGATCCACCCGGCACGCCCACCAGGGGCGAAGCTCTGCCCACCAGGGGGCGATGCTCTGCCCCTCCGGGGCGTCGCTCTGCCGCGACCAGAGCCACTCTAGCGCCTGGGGCAGAGGCCAAGGAGCCATCCCCAGCGCCCGGGCCATCTTTGCTCCAATGGAGCCTCGGCTGCGGGAGGGGAAGAGAGAGACAGAGAGGAAGGAGGTGGGGGTGGAGAAGCAAATGGGCGCTTCTCCTATGTGCTCTGGCTGGGAATCGAACCCAGGTCCCCCGCACACCAGGCCGACGCTCTACCGCTGAGCCAACTGGCCAGGGCTTATAGATAAATAATTAGAATTTAAAAAGGAATTAAATTCTAGCAAAACTAGTGGATATGAAGTAAATATACACAAACTATTTGCATTAATATATAACAGGAAAAAACAATTCTTTATGCAAAACAGACAGTGCTGAACATCCATTTGGCCCTCCAGACTTAGCCTTCACCCTTGTCTATCCTGTTGTACCTCACTGACACGCAATCACAGGCTCCCTTATTCTCTGGCTTCTGGTTAGTGTCAGTCAGTGGTAGCACCTGCTGGAGATCAAGGGAGGGAGAAAAGAGGATGGATTATATTACCTCACCTCTCTTCCTGTGGTGTTGCTCCTGGCTGGCTGTATGCCTTGACTGAAGGTCATAGTTCCCATCAGTGGATTCTCTCCAGTAGCTTTTTGTGTCTTTGGGTTCTGGAAAACTGCCTCCTCCCCTTGCCCTTAGGTTTGGGAGTAGGAATGGTTCCCCAAAGTTATTGATCTCGGAGTACTGTACAATCCCTAGTAGTTTATTTAAACCCTGTTTACATCTTTATAAATGATCCAGGTGAGAGTGTTCTTTCCTACTTACATTTTAAATGATATAGATATTATTTATTATAGCAACAATTACAACACTTAATTAAAAAAACATTTTTAAAAAGTCATAGAGATATACCCTCTACATAGATTAGGGGACATACTATCATGAAGGCATTTGTTTTTCTCCAAATTGATCCATAGATTTAATGAAATTTCAATCACATTCCCAACAGTTTTTTTTTTTCTTCTTTCTTTTCATGGAATCTGGGACAGGAAAGCTAAATTTATATAGAGGACGAAGGACAAAGAATAACCAAGAATTTTTTTTTTTTTTTTTTTTTTTTTTTTGTGACAGAGAGAGGGACAGATAGAGACAGACAGACAGGAAGGGAGAGAGATGAGAAACATCAGTTCTTCGTTGCTGCACCTTAGTTGTTCATCTGTTGTGCCTTGACCTGGGGGCTACAGCAGACCGAATTACCCCTTGCTCAAGCCAGCGAACTTGGGCTTCAAGCCAGCGACCATGGGGTCATGTTTATAATCCCATGCTCAAGCCAGTGATCCCAGGCTCAAGCTGGATGAGACTGCACCCAAGCCTGCAACCTCGAGATTTCGAACCTGAGTCTTTTGTGTCCCAGTCCGACACTCTATCCACTGCGCCACCACCTGGTCAGGTTAGCCAAGAAAAATTTAAAGAGCAATAAATCAGATCACTAGGTAATAATACTGAAGTAGGAGGCAAATATTGTAAATGTGTAGTAACTGAAACTGTGAAATTGATGTATTACAGATCAACAAGGAAAGATAAGGGCCCAGGTACAGTGGTGTCTATATGGACAAAAGCATAATAAAATTGTACACCCACCTCACATTATTCAAAAAATTGGTAAACCTTATGTGACATTGTAAAATATCACCTGGGCAATGGCCTCCACGTGGGCAGCGCCATCTTTAACAAAGTGAGCATAATATATTTTATCTGCCCAACAGACATATAGAAGAATCATGAAAACTTTATAATCTCACAATATTAAAGGGTTATTTAAATAAGGCAAGACCCCCCCCCCCCATAAAACATAAAAGAAATAATGGATAGATTTAACTACATTGGATTTTAAATTTCTGTACAAGAAAAGGCACATTAGAGAATGTAAAACTATAAGTCATAGCTCGGAGAAAACAAAATAGATGTACATGCAATACCATGGAATGACCTCATAAACATGATGTGAAATGAAAAGCAATTTGCAGAGGTGTAACTCAGTCTTATTTTAACGCATGCAAAATATCACATTTTTAAAATGTTGACTCATATTAAAAGGATAAAGACAAGGCCCTGGCCGATTGGCTCAGCGGTAGAGCGTCGGCCTGGTGTGCAGGGGACCCGGGTTCGATTCCCGGCCAGGGCACATAGGAGAAGTGCCCATTTGCTTCTCCACCCCCCCCCCCTCCTTCCTCTCTGTCTCTCTCTTCTCCTCCCGCAGCCAAGGCTCTATTGGAGCAAAGATGGCCAGGGCACTGGGGATGGCTCCTTGGCCTCTGCCCCAGGCGCTAGAGTGGCTCTGGTCGCGGCAGAGCTTCGCCCCTGGTGGGCGTGCCGGGTGGATCCCGGTCGGGCGCATGCGGGAGTCTGTCTGACTGTCTTTCCCCGTTTCCAGCTTCAGAAAAATACAAAAAAAAAAAAAAAAGGATAAAGACATGCATGAAAATGATAAGTGCTAGTACAAAATAGTGTTATCTCTAGGGGGAACAAATGAGACCAGAAGATGCCCACCGGCATTCTACTTCTTTAGTTTTCTCATGTCAAGAGACATGAGTGTCCATATTGTTCTCCATACTTTTCTGTGTGTCAGGAATATCACCGATGGAAGTGACATGACAAAAGTAGAAGGAAGATATCAGAAATCTAAGTTATATAAATGTGGTGTATTTCATTTTTAAAATATAAACTAGATACAAACCATAATATTTAAGGGAAAAATAGGAAAATATAAGCATTGTTGAAATGAATAAGTATTAAAAGGAAGATAAAATAAAAGACTTCCTTACTAACTGGAAATCAAAACTTTTTTTTTTTTGCTAGAAAATTAATATGTTTTTCTACTAACAATTTCATGTTGATCCAAAGTAAAGGAAATGCAGAAACCAAAGGATTAGAAAAATATAATGGAATTAGATGAAGTAGGTGTGGGCACAACTAAAGTCCATGTCCTCAGATGTCCTGCAGAAATTTATAAAGAATTTCATAAAACCAGTGTCATTTTATAAAACTATAGTAGAATGCCTGCTGAGTTTCTGAATACAGGAAAAAAAGAAAAAGAAAAAAGCCATCACAATGACTTTGTTTTTTTTTAATGAAAAGAATGGCCTCAGTATTATAATATGTCTATTAGGTCAAAATTCTTGCCCAGACAACTATTGAACCTTTTGTGAAAGCATTAATTTGCAAATCTTAAAAAAATGATTTTGGATATAAAATCAACATGACTTGAAGATTAAAATCTGTCACTTGAATCCAATTTTCTTCTGTGATGGGTCTGTTAAAGGGCAGCGACAGTGTAATTAATTGCTTGAGGCTCAGAAACCCAATTAATCTTTCAGTTGGCTTTCATTTCATAGAATGTTAGTGCTAGAAGAGGCCCCGAGGATGATCTGGTCCGCCCTCTTTATTGTGTAGGGGAGGAAACAGACGGCAGGGAGGTTAAATGACTTGTTCAAAGTCAAAGATACGGTCTGTCCTTGCCATGGCTTCCTGTAAACGGGTTCAGTATTGCTTTCTTAAAGCCTTTGTGTTTTTTTTGCATCTGATGATGAAATATTGATAGGCTTTTTTTATGGTATAGCCTTTCACAAAATACATGAAAATTCAGCTCAAAATGTCCTCTTGCAAGAGTTTCCAAGCCTCAGTTTTAAAAATGTGAAGCCTATCCTCTGGTTTCTCTTCAGATCATATAAATCTTTCGCTTTTTAAAAATGGGAAGCTGCCTGACCAGGCGGTGGCGCAGTGGATAGAGCGTCGGACTGGGATACGGAAGACCCAGGTTCAAGACCCTGAGGTCGCCAACTTGAGCGCGGGCTCATCTGCTTTCGAGCAAAAGCTCACCAGCTTGGACCCAAGGTCGCTGGCTCGAGCAAGGGGTAAGTCCGTCTGCTGAAGGCCCGCGGTCAAGGTACATATGAGAAAGTAATCAATGAACAACTAAGGTGTCGCAATGCGCAACGAAAAACTAATGATTGATGCTTCTCATCTCTCCGTTCCTGTCTGTCTGTCCCTATCTATCCCTCACTCTGACTCTCTCTCTGTCTCTGTAAAAAATAAAAAATAAATAAAAATGGGAATGCTGTGGAAGCAGCAAAGGGGAAGTGGGAAGGGCCCTGTCCTGTGTCTTCCCACACAACAGCTCTGGAGACAGAGGAGCAGCCCTGCGTGGACTTGTGGGAAAACGAGGGGCCCAGTTTGACAGTGTGAGTGACACCTAAACATGGCGGCACCTTGCAGGTCATACCATCCTTAAGGCTTCTTAGTGATTGATTTCAAGATGTAAGTAGAAAAAGTTGGCGCAAGGAGTATTTTTTTGGAGAAGGTACCATAGGGCAACGATGGTAACAAAGATGACATGTGAGAAGATCAGAGGAAATGAGACAGCCGCTATGAATGTGGGAAGCATGGTGGCAAGCCATGTGTCAATGTGGCAGCGATGGAGACGCTTGACTCCAATCTCTCTTTAAGGGAATCTGCTGTGAAAAGTGGTTGTTGCAGAACCTCCAGGTGCCGCACATTCAGATAGGCTGTGCATTTGCGCTGAGGCCACACTCTCCCAAATGAGGCCATGCTCTCCCAAAGCTGCCCCCTCCCGCCCCCGCCCCTGGCAATGTCTGAGCACAGCCTGTGTGCATTAGAGCTAAGACTTTGGGCTCTAATCTCTAATGGGAAGTCTCCGCTTGCAGACTCCCATTATCCTGCCACCGACCCTCTCAGATGGTGCTCCTGCTTTCTCTTTTCCTCTTTCTTTTCCAAGGTGTCAGACCCGCATCCGTTCTGAAGGCTCTTCCCTACTACCCTCACCTTTGCCCTCTACTTTATGTTTTAGAGGCTTTCCCCGACAAATCTTGACCAGCCAATTCTGTCTTGGCACCTGAATCTCAGAAGGTCCTAGCTGACCCAAAGTATAGCAATTACTCAGGTTGATGCCAAGGAGGGATAAAAGAAGGACTTGAGAAAGAATTAGGATTCTACTTTGCTGGTAGAGGCTTAATAAGAATGGTTTCTGTTTGGTTGTTGTAGTTGCCATTATTGCCATTCTTTGATTATGTTCTTTCGTAATGGCATGGCCTTAGGCTATGTGTACTTTGCAATAAAATTTACTTCTAATAAAAAAATAATCCATGTTTCATAGATTACAAGATACAATTTTTATTTTTTTGCATTTTAACCCTTCTGAAATTGAGGTGGGTCTTAAAATAGATGATGTGTCAATTTAATTGGCAGAGTTTTTTCTTCTTTACTGATGATAGTGCTTCCTACCACTGATAGTGTCATGGACTCATTAAAATACATTAGCTTAATTCAGGTCACCAGATGCTAGGTCCTGCAATAGATTATAAAGAACTAAGGGGCTGAATTAGCCTTTGTGGGTTATTATTTGGCTATTTCTTAGGACTATCTACAAGGAAAGGAAAAGAAAACCCTTGGGAGTAGAATGACATGATGGAGAGGTGAACAGTGGGTAACTATTGCTATGGATATATTAGTATAGAAATAGAGATCCAATGAAGCATTAAAAATAATAAGCAAGAAAATATGCTCCTTTGCTTCCGACCCTATTCACTCTTTTACTTTCCCTTTTCTGCTCCTTTTTTTGTTTTGTTTTTTTGTTTGTTTTGTTTTTTTGTTTTTTGTTTTTTACAGGGACAGAGAGAGAGAGAGTCAGAGAGAGGGATAGACAGAGACAGACAGACAGGAACGGAGAGATGAGAAGCATCAATCACCAGTTTTTCGTTGCGAGACCTTAGTTGTTCATTGATTGCTTTCTCATATGTGCCTTGACCGTGGGCCTTCAGCAGACCTAGTGACCCCTTGCTCGAGCCAGTGACCTTGGGTCCAAGCTGGTGAGCTTTTGCTCAAACCAGATGAGCCCGCACTCAAGCTGGCGACCTCGGGGTCTCGAACCTGGGTCCTCTGCATCCCAGTCCGATGCTCTATCCACTTCGCCACCACCTGGTCAGGCCCTTTTTTGCTACTTTTATGATTGATGTTTACTTAACAGACCATAGTCTACCTTATCGCTCTTCTGGTTATTCTGTCACATTCCCAGCAGCATCTTGTATAACAAGACATATGACAAAGGTTTTCACTCTCTGTTTTGAGCCTCATGTTGATGTGTGGTTAGAAGGATGGAGTGGAGGACCAAGCAAATTCAGTAAGGTTACCAATCGTCCCCAGGGAGATGGGTAAGATGGAGGCATCTGTTGCCTGGATTCCCCAGAAATATATCTGCTTATCTAATATTGGATCCCTTGGCACTGACTTCTTTTACAATTGGGATTAAAACCATTGTTTCCTCTCTCTCCAGACACAGTCCTTATGCCTGTATCAGTTTCCACTAGCATTCCCTGTGTGTCTAGTACGGAAAAGTCTCTGCCTCTGAAAAATACATGAGTGTTATTCCTTGTCTGTTCCACATTTTCTGGGCCATTATTTCCTGTTAACTTTATCAGCTAATTGATACAGCCTCTCCTTCTCTCTCCCCATCCCTCCTTTTCCCTCCCTCTCTCCCTCCCTCCTTCCACCCTCTCATGGCAGTTGGCCAAGCAGGGCTGGGTCTGAGGACAGCTTAACCAGCTTTGCACCACTGTTCCTTGGCTGCCTCTGAGTGCTCACGGCCAGCTTGGGCTCTTTGCCTTCTTCATCTGCCATTTCTCCCGGAGGGTTATTATGTCCCTCTTTCTCCCCAGGACCATAGAGTTTCTGCTCAGGTACTGAGGGCCCATTCATCTTGGAGGGTTATTATGTCCCTCTTTCTCCCCAGGACCATAGAGTTGCTGCTCAGGTACTGAGGGCCCATTCCCCCTGGAGGGTTATTATGTCCCTCTTTCTCCCCAGGACCATAGAGTTGCTGCTCAGGTACTGAGGGCCCAGTCATTCTGCTTTCCTAGAGGCTGCTCAGGCTCCTCACAGATCACCCCTCCCTGGCCTGTCCCCCTCTTCCCCCCTGCCCTCTAGACACACCTACATTTTCTAGCTGTAGAGCTGATGTCCTATCATTTCCTTAATCATTTCCTTATCATTACATATTTGGGTCATCCCTCATTATTTTGCTTAACTAGAAATTTTACAAGTAAAATAATGCACTTATTGGTTTAAGTTTTTTGGTCTGGTTAATTTTTTATTAGAAAAAGATGCCATAAATGTGTCATATTTGATCAAATTAGGCACTTTTCCTAAAGTTAATAAATAAAAAATAACACCTTTTAAAGGTAGTTTATGTATGTATGTACATATGTATATATATATTAATAAGAATATACATATTTTAAAAAAATAAGTGCTTTATAATTTAGAACAGAACTCCTCTGTTCTTCACAATGAATTAAATGTGGTCACCTTTGCTTCACCACTAACCAAATTAGTTTCTGTGCCCATGTGTCAAATCCCTAAGCAACTATTACTGGACATCACAAGTTTCATATCCTGTTTATGTATGAATAATATATGTATGCCAATCCCATTTACCAAGTTACATCACTTTCCATTCAATTCTATGCCTATACCTGTTTTGTATTTCTGTTTTTCTCCTATGCTTAGAATATGACTTTTCATGCAGAAAAATAGACAATTGAGGCAATACATCTGAATGAAGGTCATTTTTTTCAATTATATAGAACATTAAATAAAAGTGGCTTTTTATCAAATTCCCCAGGTAAAATTTTATTCATATCCACAATGAATAAGCATTCTTCTGCATAGTGTTCCCCAACCCTAGAAATGGATGATGATGATGATAACAATTGTATAGTTATTTCCCAGTTTTATGTTAGAATTCATGTCAGGAATTTCCACTTTCTATAGACTTGATGAGGGTGCAGGAGCAAGAGTGACAGAGAGCAGTAGATGAAGAGACCCACTAATCTAGGTTTATACTGGGCAACAAGTAAGCCCTTAATAGTACCCTTACCCCCCCAACAATTAATTAGTCAGCCACTCGGTCACAACATTATCACATAGTCCATGTGATTCCTAGATTATGGTGGCTAAAATATCCAGAAACAGATCTTATTCTCTTAATGAAACAATCAGATTCAACATATGGAAGCAGGCCTGTTTGGAATTAACCAGAAAGTAGTCACTTCCTAACTGCATATAAGAGACAAAAACTAGGAAAGAAGTTATATACAATGAAACCATTAAATGCACATTTGCCACAAGGCAAGATGGTAATGCTTGAATATTATGAAGCACAGAAACTGTGCAAACACATTATATTTTAAACACTTCATCCACTTAACAAACTATGTACACTCTTCAGCTAAATAAGATGAATTGAGATTCAAGAGGCAGCACCGTACTGGCAGATCTCGTCCTAAAGGCATCCATTAATATAAATCAACAGTAGCAATTTGGTTTGATCATTTATTTGCAAGAATCATTAAGGTTTATTAGCATAATTATTCCCTGTGGGATTTCATGTCGAGAAAATGAAAAATGGCATTATCAATATTTAAAAGATAAGTGCGTAATGTTCAGAGTACTTAAACAGTCATCGGCAGGTGGTGTCCAGCTGCAGCAAATTAGATTAGATGTGAGCACTTTTTTGAACGAAAGAAAAAATGTCTTGTTCTAATTGCTTTATTTTATAAAGCCGCCCAATTTTGTAAATAATTTTTACGATATGGTTAGAACTTCTTGGATATAGCTATTAACCTGTCTTATTTCAGATTAGCAACTCTGATATGTTCAACCCTGTTATGTCGTAACTATTGGAAACATTAATCAGTATAATCCATCATGTATTATTAGGAAAAGCTCTTTCCCTTCAGTACTCTAAACTTTTAGTCTAGGCCTGTAGGTGAGAAGCTATCTTCCAAAGGAAAAAGAACTAGATTTCCCTTTAATGCTGGGAGGGCATAAATCCTTCCTTAACAATGAAATATCACTTACAATAGTAATAATTTATCATGAGAAATAATCTTTAAATGTTATCATTGTTTGTTAAAAAGCCATAATAGAATATTATTCAGTGATAAAAATAAATGAGCTTTCAAGCCATGAAGAGATGTGGAGGAACCTTAAACGCTTATGGCTAAGTGAAAAAAGTCAGTTTGAAAAGGCTCTGTACTATATGATTCCAACAGTATAAACGTCTGGAAAAGAAAAAGCTATAGATTCGGTAGGAAAGATGAGTGGTTTCCAGGAGGCTGGGTGGGGGAGGGGGCAGGGAGGAATTGGTGGACTACAGGGGATTTTTAAACCAGCGAAACTATTCTGCATGATCCTGTAATGGTAGATATGTGGCAACATGCATTTGTCAAAACCCATGGAATGTACAACACAGAGTAAACCCTAATGTCAACTATGAGCTTTAGTTTATAATGTATCAATATTGGTTCATCAATTTTAACGAATGTCCCACACAATGTCCAGTGTTAGTGGAAGCTGCGTGTGGAGGGAGAGGGACATGTGGGAACTCTCTGTGGTCTGTCATTTTTTCTGTAAAACAGAAACTGCTCTATAAAGCAATGTCTATTAATTAAAACATAATTTTAGACTATCTTCCCAGGTAAAAATCAGCTAATTATTGCACTTAATTAAAGTTGCCCTTGGTTTAGATGAACACTCAGGCCAACAATCCTTTTCTGACAGAGCACCTATTAAATTACACAAATTATTGTAGGATCTGCAATATCCCAAGGTAGACTGGAAACCAAGAGCTGTCACTACACTTTCCTTTAGAACCAAAGTTAGGGAAGCAAAAGATAATGAAAAGCATACACATTCTCTAGAATACTTTGCAATGCTGCATCACATTTCGCTCTTAAGAATTAACAAATTCTACTTGATAGAACCTGTTAGACCCTGTTTCAGCCTGGATACATCCTCATCTTTTACCCTCACTACAGAAAACCTAACTCTCGAAGGAGACGCTTTGCTTCATCCCCAGTCAATTTGTAAAAAACACCAGGAGGGCAAGGTTCTGCTTTCTCTCTCTTCCTCTCCTATCCTGTTGCCAATGCGCAGAGCAGTAGAGATCGTGTGGACCAGGGGTCCCCAAACTACGGCCGGCCCGTGAGCCGAGCCGCCTGCGGCCTCCTGAGGCCATTTATCCGGCCCTGCCGCACTTCTGGAAGGGGCACCTCTTTCATTGGTGGTTAGTGAGAGGACAACGCAAAGCACGGTGTGGTGGGACGCATGCGTCAAGGCTCCAGAAGCGGGTCATATCACTTGTTACAGCTAGCAGTGACAAATATGGAACTGGACATTGACCATTTCATTAGCCAAAAGCAGGCCCATAGTTCCCATTGAAATACTGGTCAGTTTGTTGATTTAAATGTACTTGTTCTTTATTTTAAATATTGTATTTGTTCCCGTTTTGTTTTCTTACTTTAAAATAAGATATGTGCAGTGTGCATAGGGATTTGTTCATAGATTTTTTTATAGTCTGGCCCTCCAACGGTCTGAGGGACAGTGAACTGGCCCCCTGTGTAAAAAGTTTGGGGACCCTTGATGTGGATATACAGCCATGTGATCAAAGACCCCAGGCCAGAGAGAGAAGATCTGCAGCTCCCAGGAACTCTTTCAAGGCTCAAGAGTTAAATGTTTTATTCATGCTTCGTGTTCTTTTCCTCATCATCTCAGTCATTACCACATATATACCTTTCATCCTCCTTACCAGAATTTCTTTTAACAACATGAATCTTGCATATTTTAACTTGATTAAGTATGGCCATATCTTTAATCAAAATTTTCTTTGTTAGGAAACATTGTTTTTATTATATTATGACTTTAAAGTAGGGGCCCTCAGCCAGGGCAACCTGGAGAGCAGTGTGAGCTCTCTGAGAACTCCAGCTCTGCTTGATCAGACTCCTATTGGTTTCTCCCTTCCCCTTACTCTTTTTTTTTTTAATAAATATTTTTAAAAATTAATTTTAATGGGGTGACATTGATAAATCAGGGTACATATGTTCAGAGAAAACATCTCTAGGTTATTTTGACATTTGATTATGCTGCATTCCCATCACCCAAAGTCCAGTTGTCTTCCGTCACCTTCTAACTGGTTTTCTTTGTGCCCCTCCCTTCCCCCAACCCCCTCCCTCTCCTCCCCCCCACCCCGTAACCCCCCCTTCCCCTTACTCTTGTGGTTAAAAACATGCCAACCGTTCCACAGTCTGGCCTCTTAAATATTCTTTTGTCTCTCTTGTCTTAATATCTGGTGACCTACATGGTTTTTTCTTAGTTTATTTCTGACTAAATGCAAAGCTTTTTCTCCTTCTACACAATAGATTCTCCATCTAAATTATCCTTCTGATCATCTAGCACTAAAACTACTATATCTAAATATACTGTGAGTCATTCAGTGTATGTCTGTTAAGCTACACTCTGTCCAGGGCTCTGTGCTAGCCATATTTTGGTAAATTTAGACAATAATGCATTAAAACTATTACCTACTGGGTGTGGTATTCTGAAATACGGCGTGTTTTGAGAAGCAAGTGGTATTCATAACAGCCTGACTTAATATTTATGTATTGATCAGTGAAACACTTTGTGTACTTGATTAATTAACTAGTCTTTAAGTTACAAATATTTCCTTGCAAAAATATATCTGTGTGATTTAGAAGTTTATTGTACACATAGAATTTACCTTTATCAAGTAGCTAAACATGTAAAGATCGGATTTACACCCTGTTCATGCTTTAAAGACATTTATATTTATTGATCTGTGAGCATTTCAGGTAAATAATTTTGACCTGAATCTATTCAACCAAAAAAATTGTCAAGCAATCAATTGGATTGTGTTAGGCAGTTAAGGGAAGTAAGAAATCATAATAGATCTAGAGTTTAGTGAAGTGTTTTTGTAGAATTCTCCCAGAAAATTCTTACAGAAAAGTTATAGGAATATTAGTAGTGTATAAGTAAAATTGGAGCATTGGTAACTAGTTGAATGGTCATACTCAAAGATTGCTGATCTATTTGCAGTGGGAGAGATATTCTCGTGGTGCATATCTGGGCACTGTATTCACCCATCTTAGTCCACATTTTTATCTATGAAGTATTTGAAGACATAAGGTATGCTTATCCAATTTGTAAATGGATGACTCTGGGATTTATCAAATTATTGGACAAATATGTTGCCTGGATATTTTGGAAAACCTAAGAATCAAATGTTGTGATCAAGACTCTGAGAGCGCCTGACCAGGCAGTGGCACAGTGGATAGAGCGTAGGACTGGGATGCAGAAGACCCAGGTTCGAGACTCCTAGGTCGCCAGCTTGAGCATGGGCTCATCTGGTGTGAGCCAAAGCTCACCAGCTTCGACCCAAGGTTGCTGGCTGAGCAAGGGGTTACTCAGTCTGCTGAAGACCCGCGGTCAAGGCACATATGAGAAAGCAATCAATGAACAACGAAGGTGTCACAATGAAAAATTGATGATTGATGCTTCTCATCTCTCTTCGTTCCTGTCTGTCTGTCCCTATATATCCCTCTCTCTGACTCTCGCTCTGTGTCTGTAAAAAAATAAAAGTGCTCAAAAAAAAAAAAAAAAAAAAAAAAAAAGACTCTGAGAGCACATAGATTAAGAAAAGGGGAAAACTGGCCAGTAGCTTCTAGAAGATGAAAAAGGGAGAGAGGAAAATATGGGAAAGGAAATCATAGGTTTTTCACTCTACTGACTAATGTTCAAAATCAAACATTGATTTAAAAAGGCAATTAATGCTGCAAAAATTTTGTTTTCCTTAGTCATTTTCACCCATGAGATTAAAAAGAGATAGTGCTTGTTTGAGTCAGAAATTGCATTTGGCTAGCAGTAAGAGAATCCTGGGTGAAAAAGGACACAGAGGCTTAGATAAATTGAGTTAATTTTTCTTTCATATAGCATGAGGTCAAGAATTAGGCAGTGCTGGTATGGTAGCTCTTTGTTAAAAAAAAAAAAAAGACCAAAGCTCCTTCTATTTTTTCTGCTCTGCCCTCCAGAGCATGTATTTCCTCATTGGCGAGGTGGCTGGTGGGGTTTCAGTCTTATTACAAAGGCACTCTGGCAGGAAGGAGCTCAAAGAAGTCCCCTGTGGCTAAAGTTAGAATAAGAAACTTGAAGTAGACATATAAACCTTTAAAGCCAATAAGAAAACAGTGAATACTTAAGAAAAAATTTTCTGATTTATGAGACCCTTTACCCCTAGCTGACTAATGCTAAGACTGAACCAGGACAAACGAGAACCCACCCTGCATTACCACCTGGCTTAAAAGCATGAACACCCTAAAACAGGGATCTCCTGCTGGGGACAGGAGCTAGGGTGTGGGGAGAGACACTCTGTGACACGCAGGAACACGGCAAAGCCTAATGGTAGGGGTGGATCAGGAATATGGAGAGAAGCTGCCTGGAAAACCAGCTCCCAATATAACACAGGACAACAAAGAAAGCTGAGGATAGTGGAGCACTGAAGGTAACCGCAGTTACAACCAAATTTCCCCCTCAACTCCTGACTACACTGACTCAACCTCCTTCACTAATGTAGCAGGAGAACAGGTGTTTTTATTTCCAGGCATAAATATGGTTTACTGTAGTCTCTGTCTTACACATGATGTCTGGCATCCAATAAAAAAATTATGAGACCCACAAAAAAAGCAAGAAAACATTGTTAAAAGTATATAAGCCTGACCAGGAGGTGGTGCAGTGGATAGAGCGTCGGACTGGGATGCAGAGGACCCAGGTTGGAGACCCCGAGGTCGCCAGCTTGAGCGCAGGCTCATCTGGTTTGAGCAAAAGCTCACCAGCTTCAACCCAAGGTCGCTGGCTGGAGCAAGGGGTTACTCAGTCTGCTGAAGGCCCACTGTCAAGGCACATATGAGAAAGCAATCAATGAGCAACTAAGGTGTTGCCACGAAAAACTAATGATTGATGCTTCTCATCTCTCCGTTCCTGTCTGTCTGTCCCTGTCTATCCCTGTCTCTCTCTCTCTGTCTCTGTTAAAAAAAAAAGTATATAAAAATGAAGCAATTAATAGAATAAAATAAAATTCATATATAACCTAAATGGTGAAACTCTCAAACAGGAAATTTTAAATGCTATGATTAATATAATTAAAGACTCTAAGAGAAACAGTAGACAATACATGAAAAGGTGGGTAATTTTTGCTGAGAAGATGGGAACTCTTAAGAGTTAAATAGAAATGTTAGATAAAAACCAAAACAGCAATGAACATGAAGAATGCCTTTGACAGGCTCAACAGAACTTAACACAGCTGAGGAGAGAGTTTGTGAATTTGAAGATATATCAGAAAAAATGATCCAAACAGAAACACAAGGAGAAAAAGATTGGAGAAAAAGAAAAATAGAGCATTTGAGAGTGTTGAGGCAATATCAAACAGTGTAACATAAGTGGAAAACATATATATTGTAGACTTATATATGTAAAAGTAAAATGTATAATAACAATAGCACAAAATATGTGCTATTGGATGGAGGAATTAGAATCATACTCTTTAAAGTTTATACACAATGGATGAGGCAGAATTGGAGTATTGAATATTTATACATATATACTGCTCACAGAAATTAGGGGATATTTTATCACTTCATATTTATTTTGAAATATCTCCTAAGTTTTGTGAGAAGTATGCATTAAGTCTTAGGGCAATCAATAAAAATATGAGGTATAAATTATAAGTTGGTAGTGAAAATAAAATGGAATACAAAATTTTTCAAAAAAAAACAGAAAAAGAAAATGAACAAAAACAGTGCAATAAAATTTAAAATTAGCAAAACTGTAGATTTTAATTCATATCAATTATATGTAGATGTCATAAATGTACCAATTAAAAGACAGAGATTGTCAGTTTGAATAAAAAATCAATATTCAACTCTGTGTTGTCGATGGAAATACATTTTGACACAGATTCAAAGTAAAAACATGTAGAAAAATGTCTCATGTAAGTACCATTTTTAAAAAAAGCTGGAGTGCCACATTCATATGAAATAGACTTCAAAACAAAGACTATTACCAGGGATAAAAAAGTCATTTCAAAATTTTAATGACAAAATGTTATCAGGACATTAATAATAATTGTAAAAGTATATACACCTAACAGTAAAACTTTAAAACACATGGAGCTAAAAAAACAAAAAAGAACTGAAAAGTAAAATAAGCAAATCCACAATTATATAATATTTGACCTCAACACTTCTCTCAATAATTGATAAAGCAAATAGATAGAAATAGCTTAAAGATATAGAATACTTGAAGAGCATGATCAACCTACTTAACCTTATTGGTGTTTATAGAACACCTCACCAACAACACTAGAATACACATTATTTTCAAGTGCACATGAAACACTCACCGGGATAGATTGTATTCTGCACACACAATAAAACAAACCTCAACCAACTTAAAAGATTTGAAGTCATTCAGAGTATGTGCTCTGACCTTATTGTAATTGGACTAGAAATCAATAACAAAAAGATACCTGGGCAAATGAACTATTTGGAAAGTTCACAAAAATACTTCTAAATAATTGATGGGTCAAAGAAATCTTTGAATATTTTGAATTGAAAGAAATGAGGAAGTACAACATATCAAAATCTGTGGAAGGCAGCTAAAGTGGGGCTTAGAAGGAACTTTGCATTATATATTTGTATTTCAAAAGGACAAGGGTCTTAAAGATTTAAGCTCCCACCTAAGAAAGTATAGAAAGAAAAGCAAATTAAACCCAAAGCAAGTGGAGAAGGAACTAATGATGGTAAGAACAGAAATCAATGAACTCGGAAGTAGAAAAACAGTAGGAAAAAAACTCAGAGTTTGCTCCTTGAAAATATAAATAAAATTAATAAAACTGATGAACAGTATTTCTTCACAGTTATTTCTGGGGAGAGCTTTCTCCTATGTGCATAACAGTAATGTAATAGCAATCATTTGTTCATTTAACAAATATTTATTTAGCACCAATTAAATGCCAGGCACTATCTTAAATGTTTAGGATACAACTGTGTTCAAAAGAACAACTTCTAGTGACAGCCTAGCCAACAAGTTTTAATTAGAGGCTGCTTTATGGGAAGCCATGCATAAGCCATGTCTTTGGTAAAATTCTTGTGGAAGTTGCTTGACTAATGGAATTAAGTGCATATGACAGTTGCTGCCTGGTGTCAAAATATTTTGCACTATACACACCCTGTAGTCAAGTTTAATTTTGCAGTAGGTGGATTTGGATATAAAGGCCCCCAAATACAAAAGCATTGAAATACCTGCCATACACACAAGCCCATAAGCCTTCTTCTAATGTAGGAAAATAATTTGAGTTTAAGGTGAGGTCTCCAGGCCCAACAAGGTTATAATTTTGCTCTCAATCTTTTTGCATTTCAGTTTGGGAAATATATATATATTTTTTGCATTTTTCTGAAGCTGGAAACAGGGAGAGACAGTCAGACAGACTCCCACCGGGATCCACCCGGCACGCCCACCAGGGGGCGATGCTCTGCCCATCCTAGGCGTCGCCATGTTGCGACCAGAGCCACTCTAGCGCCTGAGGCAGAGGCCACAGAGCCATCCCCAGCGCCCGGGCCATCTTTGCTCCAATGGAGCCTTGGCTGCGGGAGGGGAAGAGAGAGACAGAGAGGAAGGAGAGGGGGAGGGGTGGAGAAGCAGATGGGTGCTTCTCCTATGTGCCCTGGCCGGGAATCGAACCCGGGTCCTCCGCACGCTAGGCCGACGCTCTACCGCTGAGCCAACCGGCCAGGGCCAGTTCGGAAAGTTTCTATTGACATATCTTCAAGCTCACTGATTCTCACCTCAGCAGTGTCCAGTCAAAGGCATCTGCCATTTGTTAGTGTTTTTTTTTTTTTTTTTTTTTTTTATTGACTTTTTAATTGATTTTAGAGAGAGGGGAGAGAGAGAGAAGGGGGAGGAGCAGGAAGCATCAACTCCCATATGTGCCTTGACCAGGCAAGCCCAGGGTTTTGAACCGGCAACCTCAGTGTTCCAGGTCGACGCTTTATCCCACTGCGCCACCACAGGTCAGTTGTTAGTGTTTTTGATTCCAAGAATTTCTTTTAAATTCTTTGAGTTTCCATCTCTTGCTTACATTACCCATCTGTTCTTGCATACTGTCTACATTTCCATGAGAAATGTTAATATGCACATGTTAATAATAGTTATTTTAAGTTCCTGTTTAATAATCTCCACATCTGTGTCAAAGCTAAGTCTAGTTCTGATGCTTGCTTTTCCTTTCAGACTGTGTTTTTCTTTGCATTTTAGCAACTTGCCATTAGCCTTGTAGTTTTTTTGTTGTTGAAAGCTCAACTTGGGCCTGACCAGGCAGTGGTGCAGTGGATAGAGCAGCGACCTGGGACACTGAGGACCCAGGTTCAAAATGCAAGGTTGCCCGCTTGAGTGCAGGTTCACCAGCTTGAGTGCAGAGTTGGTGCCTTGAGCGTGGGATCATAGATATGACCCCATGGTCGCTGGCTTGAGCCCAAGGTCACTGGGTTGAGCCCAAGGTCACTGGTTTGAAAAGGGGTCACTGGCTCAGCTGGAGTCCCCCAGTCAAGGCACGTATGAGAAAGCAAGCTATCAATGAACAACTAAGGTGCCACTACTATCAGTTGATGCTTGTCATCCTTCTCCCTTCCTGGCTTTCTGTCCTTGTCTGTCTACCTGTCTGTCTGTCTCTCTCTCTTGCATGCTGAAAACAAAACAAAACAAAACAATACAAAAAATGACCTGGTATATTGGGTAACAGGAACTGAAGTAAATAGTTTAGTGAGGTGTGAGGTGTTGTGTTGCATTGCTAGAAGTTGGATTCTGTTTAATGTCTGCTGTATCTGTAGGTGCCAGAGGCTTCAGATTCCTCTAGGGCAGGGGCCCCCAAACTATGGCCCACGAGCCACATGCGGCCCCCTGAGGCCATTTATCCGGCCCCCCCCCTGCACTTCCAGAAGGGGCACCTCTTTCATTGGTGGTCAGTGAGAGGAGCATAGTTCCCATTGAAATACTGGTCAGTTTGTTGATTTAAATTTACTTGTTCTTTATTTTAAATATTGTATTTGTTCCCTTTTTGTTTTTTTACTTTAAAATAAGATATGTGCACTGTGCATAGGGATTTGTTCATAGTTTTTTTTTTATAGTCTGGCCCTCCAATGGTCTGAGGGACAGTGAACTGGCCCCCTGTCTAAAAAGTTTGGGGACCCCTGCTCTAGGGTTTTGTTTCTGTCTCCTGTTGTACTTGTGTTTCCCTAAGAATTTCTCGTTAGGTAGCAGCACTCCCAGCTATAATGAACTATTACACTGAAGTACTGTTGGTATGGTGGTAAAGCACAGAAAAGGGAAATCATTCATAATTTTATGATTAAATCTCTATTTGTATGGCTGTGACCTTCACAAGTGTTTCTTAGCTTATCTCTTACCACTGAGGAAGGCTGGAGGAGGCTTGTCTGAGAAATGTCCCAGGTGGGATAAGACTGTGGTAGTTTCTTCTGGACAGTAGGCTTTTATTATAGAGAAGGTTCTGGACATATTTCACAATAATTATTCTCATCCCAGAGAGATCTTTTTTGTTTTTTCACTGTGAGACCCTGCTGGGGTTCCTGGAAGCAAAACACAAGGAGGTGTGGGGGCTTTTAGTAGTTTCACTCATGCTAGTCCATACTCATTCTCTATCAAGTCATCAAAAGTACCGTGTTGTATGGCCAGGAGCCACCATCGAGGCCATTCACATGCAGGTTCCCATTGGATTCGGACAGTCGGTAAAGAAACAACGGAGCCAAGAACTGGTCGGCCATTAGCTTTAATCCTAGCTTGCACCCTGCGGGCAAGTAAAACACACACTGGGCTCCAAAACCCACTCATTCAGTGCTCACAAAGCTACTGACTTATCCGAGTTTCCTAGAATCAAAGGTTTCTGGCTCACCAGACTTATTCACCTCTGTTCCCCATTTCCTTCCTTCTCCCTGCACAAACTGCACAAACTGGCTTTTCACTCAGCATTCCACCATCTTGGCTGCTTCTCCTGGCCTCCTCCATGTGGCCTTTCCCTGTTCTCCTCTCTAATGCTAATCTCAGAAACCGAGAGAGCAAACTCCCGTCTGCCCCCATTTTATAGTGAAGAAATCAAAACCTTTAATCCAATATACAAAATAAGGAAGTCTCTGATACAAAGTCCACCCCACATCAAAAAGAGTGGGAAAGGCTTAGTCCTAAAACCAAGCCCCAGGCTACAAGGATCCTGCCTGCCCACAGCCCGCCCCCAACACACATTAATATGATATAATTATGCCCATTCCAAGTATAAGGGCAACTAATATCATCACCTGGGAGACGGGCCTCCACGTGGGCAGCGCTATCTTTAATAAAGTGAGCATAATATATTTTATCTGCCCAACAGTATATAACCAGCCCCTGAAATATACTTGGAGCGCACGATTTGGGCCTGCTATGCCCCGTGTCAGCCATATGCAGCTGACATATTTAACAAATTTCCTCCTTCAATAAAACTTCAAAATTCATCTGTACTGGGTGTCTCTACGTGGACTTGATGAAGTGAGGTACAGTGCCTTTCAGAATCTGGCGTGCGGTACTTTATAACATTTACAAACTTATTTGACCAACACTATACAAGAGGGACCTCAAATTCGATAACACAAAGCAAGTCAAGTTCTCATACTACCTTAAATTTTGTGGGTTTTTTTTTTTTAGTTTTGATGCGATTTCTCTAAATATGTGATCTCTAAAATCAATATTTGACGAATTTCTCTAACCTCCTTCCTGTCCTTCAATTCTTCCATTCAAAATGGACTTCAGCATTTAACCTGCTGGTAAGATAAACGAGACCTACATGCTGGCATCATATTTTCTCTCATGGTACCCCGACCATGTATTACATAGCAAAGTAATATCCATGTGGCCCATACATTTTATTCCCAGTTTAGCAACAGCTTCTGGGGGGTGGAGATGGGGTGGGGGTGAGGAGAAGGCTCCTGGAAGCACACGCTACTCACGCCTCACCATTCCCAGTGTGATGTGCCTCCCACTGCTGAGGACAAAGACAATCATCAACCCCCGCAGAACAGGCATTGAGGGCACAGAGGACGTGGAAAGTGACTTTAGCCTCCTGTTCTAGATAGGAGTTTGTGTATTTCTATGTAAACAGTACCCTTAGCTTGACTTTATCCCAACAACGACAGTAGTATCTTGTATCTGAGTAGTATCTTGAGCTCTCTAAAATATTGCAGAGATTATCGCATCAGGACACGATCTGCACTTCCCGCCTGTCTCTTTTAGACCAATAGAAGTAGATGCCCTGCCAGCCTCCCAAGAAGCTGACAGCCGGTTGGATCTTGCTTGTCCAATGGGAGGCCGCGCCTTGATCAGGTTAGGAGGCGCCACTGAAGCCGTTGCTAGGAAACCTCGTAAACACCAGAGTGCGCCTCCTGCCATAGCGTCTGCCGTTGGGGGTTGTGGCCTGGAGACTGGGATTGGATTTTCGTCCTAAAAGATGGTGAGCGGGTGGAGCGAATGGGGATGTCTCGAAACTACTTGTTTATCAATTGATTGAGCTGTAGTTTAGAGCTAGCCTGCTTCTGAAAAAAGGTTTGAAATGCCCAACCTGAGAATTAGGGGGAAAGTCGTAATTGCTTTCAGAGGCCTCAGGTGCAATTACTTACGGGTTGCTTGCGGTAGCTTCCAGCTTTTTCGACATTGCACCCACACAGATCTGCCCAGTAAAAATCTTATTTCCCATATTTCAGAAACTTTAGGAAAAGGTTAAGAACAGCAGAACATATGAGTAAGTAGAAATAAAAGTCCAGGAGAGAGCGAATGAATAGCAGTGGGTCGTCCTATTAAATCTGTATTAGGAAAACCTGGCAGACATCTGAACTGCTTTTTATGGCCAAGCCGGAGGGGGAGGGGCGTGTGTGGAAGAAAGGGGAAGGAGGAAGGGAGAGGATGGCGGGATGAGGAGAGGAGGAATTCCCTGAGGGGTAAAGAGCTGGGTATATAGAGCTGGACTGCGTGCATTTAAATCTTAGTACAGCTATGTACTCGATAAAGAATCTTGTAAAGTTGTTTTTACTTTTGACGCCTTACCTATAAGATGGGGAATAATAATAGTACCTACTTCATTGATATATAAATATATTTGTCTATCATAGTTATACTTTTATTATGGTATATTTCTCTGAATTTAGAAAGGGAGCCAAAGATGCTTCTTTTATTACTGTTACCTATCTTTGTGTTATTTGTTACTGATGTATACATAAATATATTCTTAAAAATTAGATTTTGGAACACCAAAATATGCATACTTTTATTTTTTAACTTTAACTTTTTGCATTGCAGGCTTCTAAAAGAAGAACTTTGAACTTCAGTGAAAGGCATCAGAAATTAGTAGATATGAATTACCGCAAAAAATTGCATGTTGATGCACTGAAAAAGATAGAGAATCAAATTAGGGACCAAACAGTGCGGAGTGAAAATGATGACCGGGCTGAGCGTAAGAGGTTCCTCAGATTATTACATAATGAACACTTTGAATTGGATATGGAGGAGGCCATTCAAAAGGTAAGTTTTACTATTCATTCTTGCATAATTTGTCTTCTTCATTTTCTCCTTGGAAACAATGAATGAAAACTAACTGCTCAAACTGGAAGTGAGTAGATAGACAACAGCATCAGGCAAAGGATGCCTCACTGTAAATCAGCTCAGGTAGTGGTTCAGAGCTGGAGTTTGGAGCTAGATTATGTCTTTGAATACTAGTACTGCTGTATATTAGTTGTGGAACCTCAGGTAGGTTTTGCTTTTACTTTTTATGTTTCATCTATAAAATGGAAATAACAGTACCTACTTCATTTGATTGTTTTAATAATTTGAGTTAATACATGTAAAGCCCTTGGGACAGTGCCTGGAATAGAGTTAGCACCAAGGTTTCCCCCCAAACATATGAAATCCCATAATTACTAACATCCACAGTTTTGTTCACATAAGTACAATTCTGTTGAGCCTTCCTTAAAATTCTAAAGACAAAAATGTAATACCTTTTGAATTTACTGAGATTAAACATGTGTGTTATTGTTAGAATTTACTCATTTTTTTATTTTTGAAATACTGCCTTGAAGAATTCAGATATAGGCCCTGGCCAGGTAGCTCAGCACAGCAGATAAAGCATCATCCCTATGCACTGAGGTCATGGGTTCAATCCCCGGTTACAAGGAGTTGATGCTTCCTCTCGCCTTCCCCTCCCCCACCCTCTTATTCTCTCAATCAATGGAAAGATTAAAAAATAAAAACAATTCAGGTATATGTATATTATTTCTAAAATATGGAGATAATTTTCCAATGGAAATTTCTAAATATTGAAAAGGATGAGGGTGGTAGAAAAAGGGAAACTGATAAGAAATGAGGTTTTTATAAATGAAAAAGGTGTGCTATATTTTAGTATTTTTGAGTACCTGTTTTATGTTCAACATTCTGTAGGACGTTGTGGGAAGTGGCAAAAGCAAGTTATAAAAGTAGTAGCCATCTCTGAGTTCCAAACCAGAAACTTAGACATGATTTTTTAACCCTGAGCAAGATCTCTATCTAGGTTTAGATTTTTTCTTATTCTTTTTATTCTTAATTTTAAGATAATCTCAGATATCCTATCAACTATCTCCTGCATACTTAAGTGTGCATCTGATAAAATAGATACTTTATTACATAATGCCAGTATCTCACCCAATAGAATTATCAATAACTTCTAGGTATCATTGAATACCATTTTGTAAGCAAATTTCTGTGATTGTGTCAGAAATTTTTTTCTGTTAGGTCCCTTTTAATCCAAGACAGCCGGTCTGTTATTCTTAATTTTTTTAACTTCATGTTTCTGGATTGTTAACTAGGCCAGTTGTATAGAATACCCCACATTCTGAATTTATCTGTTTACTACCTCATTGGTTTCTTTATTTGTTCTTCTCATATTTCCTCTAAGTGCAAGTTAGCTTTAAAGGCATGATTAGATTTGTATACAACATTTTAGCAGTTACTCCATAGATCAGGGGTCCCCATACTTTTTACATAGGGGGCCAGTTCTCTGTCCCTCAGACCATTGGAGGGCCGGACTATAAAAAAAAACTATGAACAAATCCCTGTGCACACTGCACATATCTTATTTTTAAGTAAAAAAAACAAAACGGGAACAAATACAATATTTAAAATAAAGAACAAGTAAATTTAAATCAACAAACTGACCAGTATTTCAATGGGAACTATGCTTCTCTCACTGACCACCAATGAAAGAGGTACCCTTCCAGAAGTGCGGTGTGGGCCTGATAAATGGCCTCAGGGGGCCGCATGTGGCCCGTGGGCCGTAGTTTGGGGACCCCTGCCATAGATGATGCTCTCTTTGACATTGTATCACATCAGCAGCCACATGATGACGGGTTGTTCCGCTTTTAGTGATGCTAATGTTGATCATTGGGTTTAGTGAGAAAGCCGGGTTCCTCCACTGTAAAGATACCATCAAACCTTCATCTATGGTTTCGTCAGTGAGTCTTTTCCTTCATTTGGGGGCTGTAAAACAATGATTTCTAATTTTGTTAGTCCTTTGACATTTAGCTGAAATTCCTCTGTAAAGAACTTTTCCTTATCAAGTTGTTTGGTACCTGTTGGGCAAATGAGTTTATAAAATCTGTATTTTCTGATTTTGCTCACTGTTATTGTTAAAAATGACCACTGCCCACGTAAACTATGCTGCCAGGTGAAATTGCTAATTACCTTCCTGCTTGGGAAGGGGCTTTGTTATGCTAATGTGTGCTGGAGGAGGGGTTTCGCTCCAAAAAGTTTTAAGAAGAAGAAGGAGGAGGAAGAAGGAAGCCATGTTTTTGCAGAAAAGGCAGCCAAGATGGCAGGGTGCTGAAGGAGAAACCAATTTGTGCAGAAAGGAGAAGGGGAAGCAGAGGGGACTGAGGCTGGTGGGGGGCCTTTGATTCTAGGAAAAACTGGAAAAGATTCTCCTGGTTGTAGAACTGGAGAACATGTGAGTGGGTTTTGGTGCCCTGTGTCTTTTTACTCACCAGCCGGTTGCGAGGCCAGAATAAAGGCATGGCCCACCAGTTTTTGACTCCGCTGTTTCTTTACCATCTGTCTGAATTCAATGAGAACCTACATGTGAATGGCCACGATGGCAGTGGCCCCTGGCCTTCTAGTACCCTAAAATACAGTTCTGACTGGGAAGGGAGGTAGTTAATTTTCACAGTAAATAATTGGTGCCCTAGTCATTTCCATTGGTGTCTGCCTATGTTGTTGTTTCTTTTAAATTTTCCTCTAGTTTACTTTTTTAAAGAATATCTTTATGGACTTATGGGCCTTTATGATTATAGTTATTATTAATTGAATTTTTTAATGCTCAAAGCGTCCCCTCTTGGCCAATGGGTGCCCCCCCCTTTTTTTTTTAGTGGATGCCCTTTTATTGCTTGTGTCCTTTTGACCAGACTCCTTAATCTGTGACAGTTTCCTTGCTTTCTGTCAGCGAAAAATATTCCAGGGTAGTGATAATTAATTTTGTGTGTCAACTTGTTTGGACCATGGGGTTCCCAGACAGTTGGTTAAACATTATTCTGGGTGTTTTTGGATGAGATTGACTTTTAAATTGGCAAATTTCCCTAATGTGGATGGGCTTCTTCCCATCATTTGAAAGCCTAAATAGAACAAAAAGGTTGATTAAGAGGAAACTGCTACTGACTGCCTTCCAGCTAGGAGGGACATCAGCTTTTTCCTACCTTCACAGTTTAACCGAAACCTCTGCTCCTCCTGATTCTCCAGCCTGCCAGCCTTCAGACAGGAACTACACCATCAGTTTGCTTGGTTCCAGTCCTTCAGACTCAGACTGGAACTAAACTATTGGCTCTCTGGAGTCGCCAGCTTTCTGACTCACCCTTCAGGTCCTGGAACTTCCTGCTTCCATACTCACATGAGCCAATTCCTTATTATGTTGGTTCTGTTTCTCTGGAAAGTCCTGACCAATACAAGGCTTATCTTGTACATTTCTTGCTTCACACTTGAAATTGGCCATTGTACCAACGCCGATTATTATTTATCATTTAGGGGAAATAATATTTAGACCTGGCCAGTCAGCTCAGTTGGTTAGAGTGTCGTCCCAATACTCCAAGGTTGCAGGTTCAATCCCCAGTCAGAACTCAACAAATTGATGTTTCTCTCTCTCTTCCTCTTCCCCCTTTCCTACCCCATCTCTCCATTCTCCTCCCTTCCTTTCTCTAAAATCAACTTGAAAAAAAAGGTGACAGTCTTGTTCCACCTAAATAATAATAATAATAATAATAATAATATTTAGAGACAATTAGGGTGTTAAATGTGCTTTCTATTCTTGGATTATCATTGATTCCAGGTCTTTTAGTGGACAGAACTTGGAAATATGCATATTTTTAACTTTATTTTGAGGTAAATTTAGATTTATGGTAGAGTTACAAAAATAGTATAGAGAATTTCTGTATATTCTTTACCTGACTTCCCTTTATTTTATCATCTTAAATGATTATAGAAAAATCACTAAAATGAGGAAATTAGCTTTGGCACAATACTGGTAACTAAGCTACTGTATAGGATTTATTGAGATGTTAAATACTGACTTACATCAGTTTTCCATTAATGGGTTTTTTCTGTTCCAGGATCACAAACTGCATTTAGTTGTCATGTCTCCTTAGTTTCTCTAATCCTGGTTTCCTCTAGTCTATGAGAGTTCCTAACTTTTTCCTGTCTTTTCATGATTTTGACAATATTAAAGACTACTGTTCATTTGTTATATTAGTTTTCTGTTCCTGTGTAACAAACTATCACAATTTAGTGGCTTAAAACACCATTGATTACCTTACAGTTTCTGTTGGTCAGAAATCCAAACACGGTATAGCTGGATTGTCTGCTGGGTCTCACAGGGCTGAATTCAAGGTGTTGTCTGGCATGCATTCTCACCTGGATCCTGGGGTCCTCTTGGGGTTGTCTTGGAGTTGACAGAATTCGTGTTCTTGTAAGTAGACCAAAGTCCTTATCTTTCAGAGGGTGCTGAATTACCTGCCACACAACCCTCTCCACAACATGACAGTTTGCTTCCCTAAATTCCACAGGGCAGTAACTTCAACTATTACTTGTTAGTTTTTGGGCTCACCTGATTAGGTCAGACCCACCTAGGAGAATCTCTTTTCTGGTTAACTCAAAGTCAAATGATTGGGGACCTTAATAACCTTTTCATACAGTTTATCAGGGATACATGATGTTGATATGTTTTATTCTTGATATTAACCTTGATTACTCGATTAAGGTGATATCTACCAGGATTCTCCTCTGCAAAGTTCGCACTTTAGAATTATTTTACACTTTGTAAATACTAAATATTTGAAGGAGATACTTTAAGACTATGGAAATATCCTGTTTCTGCTTAAATTTCTGCCCAGTGATATTAACATTCATTGGTGAATCTTTAGCAATTATTACCTTTGGATTCTAATGGTAATTTTCTATTTGCCTCAGTCTTCATTTATTAGTTGAAATTTCTCCATAAGAGTGGTCCCTTCTCCCCCGTATATTTGTTCAGTTATTTGTATCAGTGTGGATTATTAGATATTTATTTTATACTTTTTGTTATAATTAGTACTACTGTTACTTATTTTGTTGTGCTTGTTGTTCCAATTTGCCCTTGGGAAACTTTTTTTTAATGTTTTTTGTCCCCTTCTGACATCATGCTCTACTTTTATTTTCTTCCTTCCTTCCTTTCTTTTCTTTTTCTTTCTTTCTTTCTTTTTCTCTCTCTTTCTTTCTTTCTCTCTCTCTTTCTTTCTATTTTTTTCCCATTTACTTGCTTTTTGGAACCACAAGATGTTCCAGGCTCAGCTTATTCTCTCTTTGCCTTGGAATTGATTATTTCTCTAAGGAGACTTGGTTTCTTTAACTGGAGAATGGTGTTTAGAAACCAAGATCTGAATGATGGGTATGTTCATTGTTACTGGGGTAAAAGAATTAGAAAATAAATGTACACTAATCAGTGCATACACACAAATCTATGTTTACTTTTGTGTCTATCTGCATCTATTTGTTAATAGAAAAAAAATAACTATAATAACTGGTACTGCTGACTCAAATTTGACATCACATTGATCATTTTAACTTTTCCCCTTTCCTTTTTTGTAACTGCTTTCTCCAACAAGAGAAAGTTGGCTCTCACTGTCTAGAATATATTTATTTATTTTTTTCAACCCTAGTATACAAATAAAAGTTTCAGAATTGCTGACCTGCACCCCTGTGAACCACGAATTTATTTACTACATTGTAGATTTGGGTTCAGTTTTTTTCTGTCTTTAGCCTTACAATATCTAGTCAAACAGTTTTCCAGAGTTGCTTATATCCACTCCTGCCTGTCATAGTCTGCATTGTTCCCTCCTACATCTGGTTTATTCATTAAAAATTTATTTATTTTTTTGTATTTTTCTGAAGTAGGAAACAGGGAGGCAGTCAGACAGACTCCTGCATGCGCCTGACCGGGATCCACCCAGCACGCCCACCAGGGGGCGATGCTCTGCCCATCCAGGGTGTTGCTCTGTTGCAACCAGAGCCATTCTAGTGCCTGAGGCAGAGGCCATGGAGCCATCCCCAGTGCCCGGGCCAACTTTGCTCCAATGGAGCCCTGGCTGCGGGAGGGGAAGAGAGAAACAGAGAGGAAGGAGAGGGGGAGGGGTGGAGAAGCAGATAAGCGCCTCTCCTGTGTGCCCTGGCCAGGAATCGAACCCAGGACTCCTGCACGCCAGGCTGATGCTCTACCACTGAGCCAACCGGCCAGGGCCAAAAATTTTTTTTTAATGTTGAAATAATTACAGATTCTTGTGAAGTTGCAAAGATAGTACAGAGAGGTCCACTGTATCCATGGCTGGTTTCCCTTAGTGGTTATGTCTATATAACTGTAGTATATCAAACCCTGGAAAATGAAATTGGTACAATATGCTTCTGTGTCATTTTATCACATGTATGTGTTTCTGCTACAATCTCATTCAGGATGCAAAGCTGTTTCACCATCGCAAAGACCTCATTTATGCTACCCCTTAATAGTCACGTGCTCCTTTCAGTCCCCACTCTGACTGGCAACCAGTAATTTGTTCTCCATCTATATAATTTTGTCATTTCAAGAATGTTATATAACTGTAATCATGTTTGTGATTCCATACATATGTCTGTCATCTTTTGCGTAGGCCGTTTTTCACTCAACATAATGCTCTTGAGATTCATCCATGTTGTTAGATGTATCAATAGTTGATTCCTTTCTATTATCATTTCATAGTACATAGTACGGATATACTGGTTGATTTCTTTTTAAGTTTGCATATTATAAAATCCATTCTTTTTGATGTATAGTGGATGGACTTTGACAAATGCATAGATTTGTTTCCACCGTCACAATGTCATACAAAATTCCACTGCACAAGAAGTGTGACGCTGCTGCTTTGTAGTCAGTTGCTCACTCCCTCATCCCTGGGAAAACAATGACTTTTGTCACCTTTTCATAGTATCATATAAATGAAATGATATAATATGTAACCATTTGGGTTTGACATTTTTATTTAGCAAAACAAATTTAAGACTCCATGTTAAGATATGATCTTAATTTCTTATGAATTCATGACCTAACTGAGAAATGAGAAATTTAAATAAGCATAATATTAAATGGAGATCTTAAGGAAAAGTGAAATTTGAGAGAGAATATTTTAATAGTAAGAGTGTGTGTGTGTGATGTGTGTGTGTGATGTGTGTGTGTGGAGAGAGATGTGGTAAAGGTGGGGAGTAAAATATAATTCCATTTAGAAAGACAAAGAAAGGGGGAAATTCTCTAATGTAACAATAGCAGTCATGGAATAAGATTGGGATAGTTGAGTGGCAGTGAGCGACTGTGTGTAGTATAGATGAGTGACAAGGAACAAAATTTTCAGAACCTATTTCCTTCTGCTTTGTGAAAACAAGTCAGGAAAATCCATTTTCTGGGGAGATGAGTGGGTTGGTTATTTTAGATTTCTTGTGTTTATTGGGGTTAAGCAACAGTGAAATATCTAATTGTAATGGATAAAAATGTTTGTAGATAAGTAATAAAAATAAAACAAATGGAAAAAAAAAAAAAAAAAAAAAGACTCCATGTTATTGCGTGAGTTATTCCTTTTAATTGCTGAGTGGTAGAGTAGTATTCCATTGTGTAGCTATACCATATTTTATCCATTCACAGGTTGAAGGAAATCTGAGTTTTTCCAAATCTGAGATTTTGGCAATAAGAATAAAGCTGCTATCAGCATTTGATTACAAACGTTTGTGTGAACATAAGTTTTTTTTTTTCTATTGAATAGAAATCAGGGAATAGGATGGTTGGATCATATGATACGTATATATTTCATTTTATAAGAGATTGCCAAACTGTTTTCCAAAGTTGCTGCCCTGTTTTCACATTTTCCCAAGTAATATGTAAGAATTCTAGTTGCTTTGTGGTGTTTTTTGTTAATTGAAACTTTCTATTGGGATAATAGTAGATGCATATGCAGTTGTAAGAAATAATACAGAGAGATCCTATATTCCTTGTACCAAAAATTTCCCAATGGTACATCTTACAGAACTACAGTACGATCATAAACAACATATCAGCAATACCATCCATCAGTCGTGTTCAGATTTCCCCAGTTTTACTTGTATGCATGCGTGTGCATGTGTATTTAGTTTTGTGCAGTTTATCATGTGTGTATATTTGTATATCCAGCAGCACAGTCAAGATATAGGAGTTCCACAACCACAAGGATCCCTCATTTTGTCCTTTTATAAGCAAACCATCTCTTTGTTCTCTACCTCTACCTTATCCCTAACTCTGGCAACCACTAATATGTTCTCCATTGCTATAATTTGTCATTTCAAGAATGTTATATATACAACTCAACAATAAAAAGAAAAATAATGGGCAAAGGATTTCATAGCCATTTCTCCAGAGACTATATACAAATGAGTAAGCACAAAAAAGGATGTTCAACATCATTAGTCATTAGGGAAATGCAAATTGAAACTACATGAGATATCACTTCAGACCCTCATGATTGTAATTTGTAAAAGAAATAAGTGTTGGCAAAGATCTAGTGAACTTGGAACCCTTGTACATTGCTAGCAGAAATCTAAAATAGTGTAGTGACCATGGAAAACAGTTGGATAGTTTCTCAAAAAGTTAAATATAGTTACTATATTACCCAGCAATCCTACTTTAGGTATATACTCAAGATAGTTGGAATCATGTCCACATAGAAACTTCTATATTAATGTTCATAGCTATATTATTCATGATGACCAACAAGTGGAAACAATCCAAATGCCCATGAGTTGATAAACAAAATTTTTTATATCTACAAAATGGAATATTACAGTACAGCCACCAAAAGGAATGAATTAATATTGAAAATCATTATGCTAAATGAGACAAGCCAAATACAAAAAGACTACGTATTGTATGGCTTCACTAAATGAAATACCTGAATAGGCAAATCCCTATTAGTGGTTGCCGGAGGCTGAGGGGGTGTGAGGACACTGGTGAGTGACTGCTAACAGTTATGGGTTTTAGGGGGCGGGATGATGAAAACGTTCTGAAACATGGAAACTGTGGCCACACCAAAACCTGTACATAAATTTTATAGCATCTTTATTCATAACTGCCAAACTTGGAAGCAACCAAGATGTCTTTCAGTAGGTGAATGGATAAGTAATTCAGACAATAGAATATTATTCAGTGCTAAAAAGAAATGAGATAACAATCCATGAAAAGGTATGGTGGAACTTTAAGTGTATTTTACTAAGTGAAAGAAGGCAGTCTGAAAAGACTACATACTGTATGGTTTCAACTATCTGACATTCTGGAAAAGGCAAAACTATGGAGACAATAAAAAGAACCACTGGTTGTGAGAAATCTCAGGGGAAAGATCAATAGGCAGAGCACAGGAACTGAAGGGCAGTGAAACTACTTTGTAGGACACTGTAATGGTGAGTACGTGTCATTATACATTTGTCAAAACCCACAGAATGGTCAACGCCAGAGTGAGCCCTAACATAAACTGTGGACTTCGGATGACGATGACGTGGCAGTGCAGGCTGACTGTACAAGTGTACCACCTTGGAGCAGGATGTTGATAGCAGGGAGGCGGTGCATGTGGAAGCAGAGGGTACATAGGAACTGTTCTTTCTGCTCAGTTTTGCTATGAAAGCAAACCTCTATGAAAGGTTTTTTTTAAAGGTTCTAGAACTAGATAGTGGTGATGGTTGCACGATATTGTGACTATACTAAGGGACCACTGAGTTGTAAATTGGGAAAGGTGGATTTTATGCTATGTGAATATCTCAATTTTAAAATAAAGAACATGTTCCAAGAATATTATATAAATGGAATCAAACAGTATGTAACCCTTTTGGACTGGATTTTTTTCACTCAGCCTAATTCCTGAAGATCCGTCCAGGTTGTTGCTTGTGTCCATACTTCCTGAGTAGTATCCTATGGTGTGGACGTGCCACAGTTTATTTGACCATTCACCTGTTGAGACATATCTGGTATTTCCAGTATTGGCTCTTTTAAATAAATTTGTTGTAAACACTTGAGTAGTGGTCTTCAAATAAACATGTTTTCATTCCTCTGGGATAAATGCTTAAGAGTACAATTGTTGACTAGTATGGTTAATTGCATGCATGTTAGTTTTATAACAAACTATCAAACTTTTTTATAGTGGCTATATCATAATACATCCCCACCCAACAATGTGTGAATAATGGAATTTCTCACCAGCATTTAGTTTTGCCACTCTTTTTTATTTTAGCCATTCTAATAGGTATGTAGTGATACATCATTGTAGCTTTAACTTGCATTTCCTGGTGGCTAATGCTGTTGAACACATATTCATGTGCTATTCTTCCCTTAATACAGAACTTAATTAAGCTTCTACCATTTTACAGGAAAATACAAAAGAGACAAGTTAAATACAATAAGTTAAATTCAGAATGTGGAACATTCTCTTGGAGATAGGTCCTAATTTCTAAAACAAATCAATGGCTTGGAACGAAAAAGTGTGTCTATGGGGGTGACTGTTGCAGAAAGAAGGAGACTTAAAAGAGATAATAACCAGATACAATATGTGGGCCTTGCTTGAATTTTGATCTGAACAACAACAAAAAAGGCATCTTTGAGACAATTGGGGAAATGTGAATATGGACAAGATGTTAGACCTTACTAAGGAATTACTGTTAACTTATTTAGACATGTTAATGGCATAGTTGTTATATAGGAAGAAATTCTTATTAAGTAGAGATCGATATTCTATTACATGGTAATGGCATATATAGGATCTTTTTTAAGTTACTCTAGAAAAAAAGAAAACGGTGGGGAGTAAAGGTAGAGCAAAACGGTTAGCAAAATAGTGATAATCACTGCAGAGGAACGATGGCTACCTGGGAGTGTTTTTAAAATATTTTTCTTACTATTAGTGATGTTTGAAATTTCCCACAATAAAATATTTGGAAAAATAAAATTAAAAAAAATTTTTTAAAAAGCCTGACCTGTGGTGGTGCAGTGGATAAAGTGTTGACCTGGAAATGCTGAGGTCACTGGTTTGAAACCCTGGGCTTGCCTGGTCAAGGCACATACAGGAGTTGATGCTTCTAGCTCCTCCTCCCTTCTCTCTCTCTCCCTCTCTGTCTCTCTCTCTCTCTCCTCTCTAAAAATGAATAAATAAAATTAAAAACAATTTTGGAAAGTTATTTAAATAATAGTTTGTATTTTAAAATAAAACATAAATAGGTGATTGTTATGCTGAAGGCACTTGCAGGTTTCTGTTATAAGCAAGTAAATTCAACCTTAGTGAAAAAACTGATTCTAGATGGCAAATAACTAGTTATGTATTTTTTTATTCAGGCAGAAGAAAACAAAAGATTGAGGGAACTCCAGCTTGAACAAGAAGAAAAATTGGCTATGGAACTGGCAAAACTGAAACACGAAAGTCTAAAGGATGAAAAGATAAGGCAGCAAGTAAGAGAAAACAGGTATCTTGGTTTCTTTAAATTTCATTTATTTAGTTTTTATCTTTAAGCTTTTATGTAATGCGTAGTACCTGAGAGTGAAATTTCTTCCTTTACATTATTGTGCTTAGTTAATATTTTGCCTGGAAATACTTACTGCTTTATAAGAAATTGTATTCCTAGAAGTAGTGTTGATACTTAAAGTGAAAAATAGTAAGTCAATCCCATTTGCTCTTTTCTTTAAACATAATTTTTAAAGTGATCTCTTATAAAAGACTCATGGAATCTTATTCTTAAGAGAAATCTTAGGTGATGCCTCATTTAATTTTTACTCCTCTGTAAACTTCCTACAGTATTCTGGACAGTGGCTGGTCAGCTGTGGTCAGCACCTCTAGTGATTTTGATAGGAGCTTTCTCTTTCATTCAGCCCTAACTTTGAATAATCTTTTTTCCACTGCTGTATCAAAATTAATTTCCCTATAACTTTCATGCACTTGTCTCAGTTTTGCTCTCTGATGGGGAAAATATTTAATTCTTCTTTAGGATATCCTTTCATATTTATGAGTCCACTAAATGTTTTCTTCTGTAAGTTAACATCCTCATTTCTTTAGTTGCTCACCATCCAGGTTCTCTTCTGAAGATCTAATTTAGATTGGTCTTCCTTAACAAAATATTGTCCTCACAATTTCTACTCTTTTTCCTTTTTTTTTAAATGCATGAGAGAGAAAGAGAGAGACAGACAGACAGAGGAAGGGAGAGAGATAAGAAGCATCAGTTTTTTGTTGGGGCACTTGAGTTGCTCATTGATTGCTTCTCAAATGTGTCTTAACTGGGAGGCTCGAGCCAGTGACCTTGGGCTTTAAGCCAGCGATCTTTGGGCTCAGGCCAGTGACCATGGGGTCATGTCTATGATCTCACACTCAAGCCAGCAACCCCACACTCAAGCTGGTGAGCCTATGCTCAATCTGGATGAGCCTACACTCAAGCTGTGACCTTGGGGGTTTCGAATCTGGATCAACACTCTGTACATTGTGCCACCACCTGGTCAGGTGCCCCCACAATTTCTTTATCTAATCACACTTCCTATTGCTTACTACCCCCAAATAGTGGGACTATTAACCACATTGTTCTAGAATGTCTCTTAATATTGCCTAAGATTTATTTTTTTACAGGCAGCCATGCTACCCTTTTAATGAAAACTCAGGGCTAAAAGCCTATCTTGTACTTACATTGTGAATATACACATTGGAAAATTACTTTGAAAATTGTTGCATTTCATTTTAACTAAGCAGGGTTTCTACAGAATATGCTAGGACCCATAGATGAGCTTCAGGGGTTTTGAGCTTTGTTAAATTATATCTTAATTTATGTTTGGCAAATAAATCCAAGTGTATTTTTGTAAGTCTACAACTTTTAAATTCTCTAGGGGATTATAATTCTTAAAAGAGATTTAGCCTGACTAGGTGGTGGCGCAGTGGATAGAGCGTCGGACTGGGATGCGGAAGGACCCAGGTTCGAGACCCTGAGGTTGCCAGCTTGAGCGCAGGCTCTTCTGGCTTGAGCAAAAAAGCTCACCAGCTTGGACCCAAGGTCACTGGCTCGGGCAAGGGGTTACTTGGTCTGCTGAAGGCCCGCAGTCAAGGCAAATATGAGAAAGCAGTCAGTGAACAACTAAGGTGACACAACGAAAAACTGATGATTGATGCTTCTCATCTCTCTCTGTTCCTGTTTGTCTGTTCCTGTCTATCCCTCTCTCTGACTCTCTCTCTGTCCCTGTAAAAAAAAAAAAAAAAGAGATTTAGAATTACTGCTAATATAATCATATTGTTCTAGTCTCAAACTATTTTTTTGGACCTTGATTCTGCAATCATTGTTAGCTACCACTCATAGTTTTATATTATTTAAGAAGTCTTTGTCTAATTCACTGACACAAGACTTAAATCGAGGAGCTTTCCACGCCTAGCGGTTATAGACTGAGTGACCCAGATAAGCGCTCCCTCTGAGAAGAGACTATCTGGAGAAAGTACAGTGTGTCCATAAAGTCATGGTGCACTTTTGACCGGTCACAGGAAAGCAACAAAAGACAATAGAAATGTGAAATCTGCACCAAATAAAAGGAAAACCCTCCCAGTTTCTGTAGGATGGTGTGGCAGCATGTGTGCATGCGCAGATGATAACGTAACATCGTGTATATAGAGGAGCAGCCCACGGCCATGCCAGTCAAGATGTGGACAGTACAGAGGAAAGTTCAGTGTGTTCAGTGGCTCGCTAAATTCGAATCCATGACCAAAGTGCAACATGAATATCAGCGTGTTTATAACGAAGCGCCACCACATAGGAATAACATTACTCGGTGGGATAAGCAGTTGAAGGAAACCGGCAGTTTGGTGGAGAAACCCCGTTCTGGTAGGCCACCAGTCAGTGACGAGTCTGTAGAGGCTCTATGGGATAGCTCCCTAAGGAGCCCTAAAAAAATCTGGGCGTGAGCCCACATCGAACTGCACTGAATAGATATGAAACTGGGAGAGTTTTCCTTTTATTTGGTGCAGATTTCACATTTCTATCGTCTTTTGTTGCTTTCCTGTGACCGGTCAAAAGTGCACCATGACTTTACGGACACACTGTATAAAAGTAAGATCTGGGAGAGCAGGGAAACCAGATTGGTGAGCCTGGAGTTTATAATCTGCTGATTCCAAAAATATGGGTGAGAGTTATATGAAGCAGAACTTGGTCCATAAGCATTTGGCCAGGTCTTTGATGTTTCTATAAGCTACGTGCTTCAGATTTGTGTACTTTAGTGCATGTTTTACTTCAATAATATAGAATTTAATTAGATTTTATTAGATTGAAACAGATGAAGAGAGAAAGTATTAGCAGGTTGGCGGAAAATATCCAGAATAAAGCACAGCGAAACAAAAGGATAGAAAAAGATACTGGAGAAATTAGAGATATGGTGGAAAGTTCTAACATACGTAATTTTAGCCCTGGTAGGAGACATGAAAGAGGATGATGCAAAGCAATATATGAAGAGGTACTGGACAAGAATTTCCAAAAACGACAAAGGACATAAAGCCACAGGTTAACGTGCCTTAAGTAATGAAAACACCCATACTCCTCAGAGTCAAACTTTTGAAATCCAACTGTAGAGACAATCATAAAAATAACAGAAGTAGCCACACAGAAAAAAAGACTATTACCTTTAAAGGGCCAACAATAAAAAGTATGAGTGAATTTTTAGTAGCAACAGTGGAAACTAGAAGGCAGTGGAATTAAAGGGCTGAACGGAAATAATAGCCCATCTAAAATTCTATTACTTGCGAAAATTTTCTTCAAATTGAAGGCAAAAGTAATTCAGTTAAGCACTCATTCAAATAGAGGATGCTACCTCTCGGCAATGCAAAATTCTAAGAATATCATATTTGTGCTTAAGCCTTGGAAAAATTTTGAATGGCAGGCAGAAATGCACCATTTTTATGATGAGTATGTTCATCTTTAAATTGGTACATATAAGGATACGTTACTCTGATATTTAAAATGTATCCAAAGTAACTCAATGTCACCTATACTAAGATTAGACTGTTTACATTTAAAACAAATTTTTAAAGCTCAGGGTAAATTTCTAAAAATAATTTAAATTTATTTTAAAAATAAGTTCAGACTTTTGTTACTGAATTTTGAACACGACTTATTTTTTATCCAAGTAAATATTTAAAGGACAATTTTATCACTGCTTTTAAGTGGAGTTCAGAAACTCATTACCCATTTTTAGAAATCCTATATACATATAGTACAAAGTAATTCATTAATTATATAGTTGTATAATAATGATACAACTTATAATTACATAATTAGCAACTGTACATGTTACATAGTAAAATGGGTTTATGAAAGCAAAAACAGTATCTCATATAATTTGTATTTAACTGCAGCAAAAACAATATCTCCTATATAATTTGTATTTAAATGCAGCAAAAACAAACTCAAAGAGACAGAAATAGTATCCTTTATTGAAACATTTAACCTGTTCCTTGCTGATGCCAATACTATTATATTCCAGACTGATAATCAAGATATTATTAAAATTAAGTATGTGATATGGATGAAAAATAACATTTTTCAGAAAAAAAAAGACTCCATCACCAATAACCCTGCATTGAAGGAAATACTAGCGAAGTTCTTCAGGTAGAAGAATGGAAATGATCCCAATATTAATGTCAGAACTTTTGGAAGGTAAATGTGTAGTAAATCTAGGTGACATTTACTTTTTCTTGAGGTAGGCATGTATTGCTATGAATTTCTTTATTAGAACTGCTTTGGCTGTGTTGCATAGATTTTTGGGACATTGTGTTTTCATTTGTCTCAAGGTATCTTGACTTCTTCCTTGATTTTGTTAACCCATTCGTTGGTTAGTAGCATGATACTTAGCCTCCATGTGTTTGTTTTTTTCATTTTTTTTCCTTGTAATTTCTAGTTTTATATCATTGTGACTGGAGAATGCAGCAAAACAAACTCAAAGAGACAGTATTCTTAAATTTATTGAGATTTGTTTTGTGGTCTAGCCTTCAGTATGGTCAAGTTCAGCCATTGCTTGTGACCAGGTTGGGGCCCTCTGGTAGGAGCTACACAGTAATCTGTGGTTAGTTGTTGCTTATGCTGGGGTCGTGAGAGGCTATGCTGTGACCCGAGCCTGGCTGCCCCTGTTCAAACTGGGACACCGTGGTGGGCGCTAGGATGTGAGCTGAGGCCAGCTGCCCCTGGCCAGGTTGTGGCTGTTTCATTGAATCTGTGTTCCAAGTCAAGACTGGCCATCACTTATGCCAGGCTTGGGGCCATGTGACAGGGAGTCAACCGTGCAAGTTGACAGTGATCACTGCTTGTGCTTGGTTTGGAGCTGATTAGCAAGAGTTTTTGGGCACACCAAGGTTAGCTGTTACTTTTGGGAGGTTTGAGAGATTTAAGAAAGTCCACAGCGTGAGCAGAGGCAAGCAGTTTGTGTGGAAAAGCCATTGGAAGAGGTTCAGGTTGGGCATGCAAATTAGGCAAGGCAAGTTTCAGGGAATCAGCAGGGTGGGGCCAGCAGTGCTAGCTCAGTTAAAGGCGAGTTCAGAGCTGCACCCACCTGCGCCAGCTGCCTGGGTGAGAGGAGCGTTCAACAAAGAATCAGTGGCGCCTGCCAGCGCTTTTGTGCCTGGAAAGAGCTGCCCTGACCCCTTCCCCTCCATCTTTGCCTTGAAGTTAGGTTAGTTCCTCCCCGTTTGTCCTTGGTGCTTTTCGAGCTGCTGCCCGGGTTGGAGCCCTGAGCGTGTGAATTGCCCATGCGTGAGCTCCTCAAGCAGAACTCCTCCAGTACTGCTGTCTCACTGACGCAGTGCCCGCTGGTTTTCACAGCCAGCTGTTCTGGGGACTCCTCTTCCCAGCACTAGTGTCCCAGGCTGGGACCCCTTGCTCCTCAGGGGAACTCTGCAGCTGAAATACGCCTACAATTCTTAATCAGCACACTGTGTGTGTGGGACTTGCCCTTTCCACCGCTCCTACCGGTCTTGACACAGCTTCTTTCTATCCTTAGTTATAGGAATTGTATTCAGCTAGTCTTCTGATGGTTCTCAATTATGGCTGTTCTGTAATTCAGTTGTAATTTTGGTGTGGTCATGGGAGGGGGTGAGCACAGTATTTACCTGACCGGAAGTCTCCTAGGACAATCTTTAAGAAGACCAAAATTAGAGACATCTCCAGGATCTGAGTACTCATTTTAAAGGTACAGTAATTAAGATGGTGTGGTTTTAGCACAGGATAAACAAATGGATCAATAGATTAGAATAGAGCAGCTCTTCTCAACCAGAAAACTTAAGCCATAATGACCTAAGGCATCCATTTTATATCAATATAATGAATTAACTTACCTCCTACAAATCTAAAATAATACCTGCTATATACTCTTTGAGAAAAGTAAAAATACAAAATAACTTTTTCTTTTTTAAGCTTAATTCTCTTCTGGAATCCCAGTTGAAGGATGGGATAGAAAACCCCAAAACAGATCCATGCATGTATGCACGCTTACTTTATGACAAAATTAATACTGCAAAGCGTTCAGAAGACGGTTGTTTTGTCTAGAAATTGAATTACATGTCCCGTTTCATGTGCATTTCGATTTTTCTTTGGATGAAAGGAGAGTTTTTCAAAATATTTAAATAATAATATAAATATGTTTTACACATTTAGAAAAAACCTTTTATATTTCAGATATAGATTATTTTTATAGTAATGGTCATTAAACTTAAATCTTTTTTTCTTTTTAAACAGCATTGAGCTCAGAGAATTGGAGAAGAAATTAAAAGCAGCTTACTTGAATAAAGAAAGGGCAGCTCAGATCGCTGAAAAGGATGCCATTAAATATGAACAAATGGTAATCATGTTTCTGCTCATTGTTTTTTGTATTTTTAGGTTCATTTAAAAAAAACAAAAATAGACCAATTTTTTGAAAATTGTTACATATATAAAGAATTTACAATGCTAGATTTCTCAAATACTTCTATACTTTTCAGACCCTTAAGGCAGAGGATATCATGTATTATTTAATACTGAGCTTTGTTTAATATTTGAGTCTTTCAGGGACACAAAGGGTTAGGTTGCTGCTCAGAATGAATGGCTATATTCAGGAACTCCCAGCCTTCTTTATATTTTCTAACCGACTGTTCTTGGACAAACTAATACAGTATAAGTTGTTAGCATGATTAGTATAATTTAAACCCTTTGCCTAGTACGAACGTTCATGTACGTCCTCGTGCCTCCTGACGATCCAGAGTACAATCGTACATGTGTAAGGCAACATTAAAAAAAGGCCAATGTATGTTCTTCTTGTTTCCATAAATTGGTTATCAAACAAACATGATTTTTTGAAAAAAAAAAAACTCACTCCCAGGGGTCAGGGAGCATGAAAAAACCCCACTACTCAAAGGGTTAATGTTATTAATTTTTCATTTTTTAATGTTCTAAGAAATAGAAAATTTAAAAACTCTAGGTAAACTTTTTTGCTTTGTAAATAGCAACCTCTTCTTATCGCGTTTCCCTCTATTTTATCCCCTTTTTTAACCCCTGACATACTGCCAAGTGTAGGGCAAGACTTACTCTTGAGCAAAGGAGTTTCAGACACATTCACCAGTCAACACTTAAAAGCAGGCAAATGCATCATCATTTGAGCTCTCATTGTCACAAAGAAAGGCTAGACACAGATAAAAGGTCTGATTCCACATTACACAGCTTTTCCATTCTCCCTTTGTCGCATTGCTGTTATGCTGCAGAGCATTTTGGTGGCTGGGTTCCTTCTCCCTAGATCCCTCTCAAAAGATGTTATATGGCTATCAAAGAGAAAGAGATAGAGGTGTGTAAATGTTCTGGCTTTTGAAGTTGCACTGAATATATTTTAGGTTAAAAAGAAAAATCGTTGCAGAAAAATCAAGTTGAAAAAGAAAACATACACAGACCATTTTTATTTTAAAAAACTGTACATATATGTATGGGGCTATAAACATGTATACATACAAATGTGTTGTATATAACAATATACACATACACACACAGCCAGAGAGGTCATATTAAAATATTTAACTAATACAGTGCAAAACAGGCATCAAGTAAGAACAAATGCTGACCATAGTGATGTACGAGTGTGTATGTATTTTTTTTTTTTAACAGAGACAGAGAGTCAGAGAGAGGGATAGATAGGGACAGACAGACAGGAATGGAGAGAGATGAGAAGCATCAATCATTAGTTTTTCGTTGCGACATCTTAGTTGTTCATTGATTGCTTTCTAATATGTGCCTTGACCGTGGGCCTTCAGCAGACCAAGTGACCCCTTGCTCGAGCCAGCGACCTTGGGTCCAAGCTGGTGAGCTTTGTTCAAACCAGATGAGCCCTCACTCAAAGCTGGCGACCTCGAATCTGGGTCTTCTGCATCCCAGTCTGATGCTCTATCCACTGCGCCACCGCCTGGTCAGGCTGAGTGTGTATGTATTAACATAGGAAAAATCTGCCCTGGCTAGGTAGTTCAGTTAGTTGGGAGCATTGTCCTGAAACACCAAGGTTCTGGGTTTGATCTCTAATTAAGGCACATACAAGATCAACCAATGAATGTGTACATAAGTGGAACAACAAATCGATACTTCTCTCTCTCCCTTCCATTCTCTCCAAAACCAATAAATAAAAATAAAATATCTAGAAGGTTATATAGTATGCTGTTAACAGTGATGGGTATGGGAAGGTGAGGAAACTTTATGTTATCTTAAGCTACACTGTTCTATTCTACCCCTTTAAAAATAAAGTAGAATATAAACAATATACTATTTGTCTAGTAGTTGGCAGTTTTAATTATCCTAATAATTGAGGTTATTCAAGGCCATTGTAGACATTTTACTCTGATACATGAAACAATTGCTGTTTTCTAAATAAAATTGATCCACAAAAGTTAAAGTCAAATACTCCTAGAACTGATTAGGTTTCAGGATATCTGGGTGTTAGTTTTGGTTTAGTCTTTCTAAGCCGTAGTTTTCTTACCTATGAAATGAAAACACTCTTTATAAATGATAATCTGTAATACATGTTTTTGTCATTTTATATTTTTTTCTAAAGAACCTGGTATTAAATGTGCTAAGAAAACAGAAGCAAAGAATTTTGTTAAGTCTTATTAACAGTGTATACATGTTAAAGGTATCAGATCAGGAATGGCATTTAGCATTCATATTTTGAGCTGGTTCTTTTAAATTTTATGGTGCTGACAGTTCTAGCATCTAACCATGTAGGATGTGATCATAATAGTAAAGGGCATTTTTTTAAATTGCCCCAATATATATTTAAAACTTATTTTGTTAAGTGAATTCAAAATGCTTGAAACCAATAAGGCGTTTAACCCATTCAAGAAGCAATACTGTAACTCAGAAGGAATGGTCTTCTTTTTTTTTTAAATAACAGTTGAAATTTTTTTAATGTTTTTTTTTAATAGTTGGATTTTTTTAATGTATTTGTTTTTTAGATTTATTCATTTTAGAGAGAGGAGACAGAGAGAGAGAAAGGGGGAGGAGCAGAAAGCATCAACTTCCATATGTGCCTTGACCAGGCAAGCCTGGGGTTTTGGACCGGTGACCTCAGCATTCCAGGTCGACGCTTTAACCATTGTGCCACCACAGGTCAGGCAAGAAGGAATGGTCTTGAATGAGTGAAGTAAAGGCTGCAGAAAACAGACATAGTAATTTTGAAATTACAAAGGGCCTTTTCATAAATGAGAAAAAGGAAACTTAAAAAGTCAGTGGCAAGAAAGTTTATGGCCTGATTAGGTGGTGGTGCAGTGGATATAGTGTCCACCTGAGATGCTGAGGACACAGGTGTGAAACCCCAAGGTCACCAGCTAGAGCTTGGGATCATAGATAAGACTCCATGGTCACTGGCTTGAGCCCAAGGTTGCTGGCTTGAGCAAGGGGTCACTTGGTCTGCTGTAGCCCCCAGGTCAAGGCACATATGAGAAGAATTCAGTGAACAACTAAGGTGCCAGAACTGTGAGTTAATGCTTCTCATCTCTTTCCCTTCCTATCTCTTTCTCTGGCTCGCCACAAAAAATAAAAAAATAAAAAAATTTTACACTGAGAAGAACTTGAGTTGCTCAGAGCTATTAAAAGCAGACATATATGAAAAAGATAGTACAGGCAGGCATTGCTCATCTTAATGCACTTCAGTTCCTCGTGCTCCACAGGTGCTGTCTTTTATACAAAGTGAAGGAAGCAAAAGTATTATAACTTGCTTTCTGGCTGTACTCACTTCTATGGCAGTTGTCTGAATTGATCCTGCAATATCTCTGAGGTGTGCCTATACCATCCTTACACTAAACAGCAGCTGATACATGTCAACATAAGAAATGTCCAGATCTGTAGAGAATTTTTATAAGAGTTTATTTGAGCCAAACTGATGACATATGCTGGGGAACAAGACCTCCAATGCTCCAGAGAATAAGTTTTGCAGCTTCTTTTATGCATTTGAAATTAACAAGTGAACGTAGTAAGATGACATGGAGGTGGGAGGTAGCAAGGTGGGGACTGGATTATAGGGTAGTCAACAAGATTGTGTGCTCTGTTGATGTGTTATGATGTGTTCTGCTGATGTATTATGTGTGTATGCTGGTGTGTTAACCTAAATGCATAGAAACAATGGGAAGGGCTTAAGGCAAAGATACACCTTTTACTAAAAAGTGATATGCCTGGGCATGACTACCCACTATGATCTGCCCAGTTAGGAATCTAGGATTAGATCACCCTGTGAGGTTACTCTCCATAGAACCCCTTCTTTCATCCACATCCACAATAGAGCTAAAAATTGTGAAAATTGCTACCATTAAGTAGAAGAAAAAATGAAAAAGATGACTACTGCAGTTAACATCGGTAAGTTATAAATAGAGACTTCTAATTTTACTATTATTCAAATGTTATTAATTATCCTCATTATGTATTTTCCTGAAAGAGCTACTTGAAGGAACGGGAAAGCATCTTTAGTGTTTGACTCATCATTCAAATGCTTCGAGTAACGGTGACTTACCTTTGCTTTTTACCCACATAGAGGAATATATGTATTTTATGTAATAGGCTTTGTAATATTCAATTATATCTGCTTAAAATATCCTGTCACTCTGTGCTCCGATTTGAAAATGGAAAGATGAATTTTGTGTTAATAACAGAAACGTGATGCTGAAATAGTCAAAACCATGAAGGAAGAGCACGAGAGAGTCCTAAAGGAAGAGAGTGCTGCAGAAGACAGGCGGGGTAAGATGAAGGCACAGTACTACCTCGACTTAGAGAAACAACTTGAAGAACAAGAAAAGAAAAAGCAAGAAACTTATGAGCAATTGCTGAAAGAGAAACTCATGATTGATGAAATTGTTAGGAAGATCTATGAAGAAGATCAATTGTAAGTTAATACCAACTTTGTTACACGTCTACACTTTCCATTAGTCTCAGGGTTGTTCTGAAGAGGGAAACACGTAAGCAGTGCCTAACAATCCTCATTAATGTTATCACAGAAACAGACCAACTGCTTGTCTGTTAGCATGCTAATTATCTGGTAATTAATAAATGTTTATTAAGTGACAATGACTAAACCTTTGCTTTTCTTAAATATGCCATATCATATGTCAGAAGACTAGTTTTCTGATGACTTTCCTTGGTAGACAGCTGAAGTATGGAGTGCTTGTGAGGGAGAAGAAAACAGGTTGTAGACTTTTGAAATGAGATGCATAAAACTTCATTAATAGGTTAGAGAAATAGGAAGAGGCATATTAGTATTTTACTCAGAAAAAATACCTGTTGTATATTTAGTGGCACATAATAGATGCTCAAATGTTTTGTTGGGCCCTGGCCGGTTGGGTCAGTGGTAGAGCGTCGGCCTGGCGTGCAGGAATCCTGGGTTCAATTCCCGGCCAGGGCACACAGGAGAAGAGCCCATCTGCTTCTCCACCCCTCCCCCTTTCCTTCCTCTCTGTCTCTCTCTTCCCCTCCCGCAGCCAAGGCTCCATTGGAGCAAAGTTGGCCCGGGCGCTGAGGATGGCTCTGTGGCCTCTGCCTCAGGCGCTAGAATGGCTCTGGTCACAACAGAGCAATGCCCCAGATGGGCAGAGCATCGCCCCCTGGTGGGCATGCCAGGTGGATCCCAGTCAGGCACATGCAGGAGTCTGTCTGACTGCCTCACTGTTTCCAACTTCAGAAGAATACAAAAAAAAAAGTGTTTTGTTGTATGAATGAACAGACTATACATTCCCAACATTACTGGAAAGAAATGGCACATTTTTTTGACACTTTATTTCTGTCATTCTAAAACTGCACTTACTATTGCATCTTAGAGAAAGACAACAGAAATTAGAAAAAATGAATGCAATTCGAAGGTATATAGAAGAGTTTCAGAAAGAGCAAACTCTCTGGAGAAACAAGAAACTTGAGGAAATGGAAGAAGAAAACAGAAAAATCATAGAGTTTGCCAACTTTCAGCAACAAAGAGAAGAAGATTGGATGGCAAAAGTTAAAGAAAATGAACAAAAAAGGCTACAGCTTCAGAATACGGTAGTAAAATAACCACTTTTTAAATACTGGGTAAATTCTGAAATGTTTGTTACAGGATTTGGTTCCTATAAGTGTTTGTTTTTAATTTAATAGCTGACTCAGAAATTGGAAGAAATGCTACGGCAACGAGAAGATTTGGAACAAGTGCGACAAGAATTATACCAGGAAGAACAGGCTGAAATACATGACAGGAAACTAAAAGTAAGTTTTGGAAATTGAAAGAGTGATTAACATAGAGAATAATATCATTTTGAGACAAAGCAGTAGAAAGATTTACAACCAACAATTGTATATCTATTTTTTTTGAGAGGAGGGGAGATAGTGAGACATACTCCCTCACATGCCCTGACCAGGATCCATCCAGCAATCCCATCTGGGGCTGATGCTTGAGTACCCAGCTATTTTTAGTGCCTGAAGCTGACATGCTTGGAACAACCGAGGTACCCTCAGAAAGAGAGAGAGAAGGGGGAGAGAGAGGGGAGAGAAGCAGATGGTCATGTCTCCTGTGTGCCCTGACTGGGAGTTAACCTGGGACATCTATATGCTGGGCTGACGACGATCTATTCACTGAGCCACTGACCAGGCCCCCACTCCTACTCTGTTTTAAAAACATCTGTTACTTTATTGTAAAGACTATAAAGTTAAAACTACATTTCTTTTAGCTAGAATTCTTCATGTGACTAGGTTATCTCCAGCAGTTATCACCCCTCCGCCCCCTCTGAGGATGTGAAAATACAGAGCACAGTGAGATAGCAACCACACTAGGAAGAGCAGGTCATCGGGGGCAGCTTCGGTAGAGTTCACATCATGGGATTTGAGCAGTGGGATGTCAGCTTGATTCCCTGGACCTCCTGAAAGTCCTCCATGCCACCTGATGGCCTATAGTAAATCCCTTATAGTTTGTGTTATCTGTAAGTAAGAACCCTATTCATATAGCTGTTGTTAAGGCAGTATATTGAATGCCTTGAATACTATCCTATCTGGAACTTGTGTAAGAGTTGGGCAAGGTTGGTTAGATTAGAGAAGGGCTTAAAATTTATTTCAGTCCTAACACAATAGATAGAGGATAGAGCAAAAACAGTAAAATATTATTAATAGAATCCAGGTGTTAGGTATGTGGGTGATCATTATAAAATTGTTTATATTTTTTTGGTTATGTTTGAAATTTTCATAATAAAATGTTGGGAAAATTAAAGTTTGTAGAAAAGGACTTTTAACTATTCCAAGTAAATTTGGATTTCCCTGAAACACTTGATTGCCATTGTTAAATTCTGAAAAATATTTGTCAATGATTTACCAATAGTTTCACGCAAGAATCTATTAGAATGACTCACAGTTGGTACAGATTTCACAGGACAGATTTAATAAATTTAAGAGTCAGAAAAGGTTTTATATCAATTCTTTTCAAAATATTTGTGTTAATTCTGAGTCCAGAACAAGATTGTAAATATATACAAATTAAAATTTAAAAACAAGTAATAGAAGACAATTTCAAAAGTAGCAAGTCCTTTATCTAATTAGTTTTAAAAGAATAGGGCAAAGTGTAAAATGTTATCTTAAAAAGACAATTTCTCAGTTTTATATCATATTGTAACACTAAGCTTAACTAAACTATCCCCCATTTCTTTACAAATCTGCTTTAAAGAAACAGTCACCAAACTAACTTTTATATTTAAAATTTTTTTTAGGAAGAAGCAGAAGAGAAATTGAGAAAACAAAAGGAATTGAAGCAAAATTTTATAGAACAAATGACCTTGAAGGAACTAGTACTACAGGCTGCAAAAGAGGAAGAGGAGACCTTTAGAAAAGCCATGTTAGCTAAACTCGCTGAGGATGACCGGATAGAATTAATGAATGCTCAAAAACAAAGAATGAAGCAATTAGAACACAGGAGGGCTGTGGAAAAACTTATTGAAGAGCGTCGCAACCAGTTCCTTGCAGACAAAGTAAGAAAAAGTGTTCTTTATTTTGCATTATCATTTGACAGCAATCAGATCACGTATTCATCCACTAAAACTAAGAAACTTTTATGTGCCAGATACTAGATATTCATCATATATGATATATAAATTATTTTCCTTTCTGGTTTCCATGACTTTGACAAGGAGTGGTCAGAAGAAATAGTGACCCTAGTAAACTAGTTATTTCAAACAAAAGCTTTGCATATTACTTTAACTGAAACAATTCTTGGCAGGAAGTCATCACTATTTCAGAGGTCTGCATTTTAGCATCCTTCCCTAATAGGATTTTGGGGATATGTTTCCTTAAGAGTTCTTTTAAGCCCTAAAACTTTTTAAAGTTAGTCATCTCTTCCATATCATGTGGCACAGAATTTGGTGTGGTTGAATATTCAGAACTCTCTCCTGGGAAATCTGGTTCTCCCTGTAGATCTGTTGCTGCTACTCATGTGATTCATACTGCTTTTTAAAATTTAATATATTAGGAAATATTTAAGATATCCCTATTCTGTTGTATCCACCTTTTTTGCCTTACACTGTAAGCTGCTTTCAGCACCTGCCATATGGTAAGCATTCAATAAATATTAGTTGATTTATTTAGGAAATCACTTCTCTTGGTAAGGAAGATACTGTTCTGAAAATATGTACTTTCCTCCTAAAACCCCAGTTATCACTGTAGTGTGGGGTAAAAGTTAAGTTTACAGTTTTAAGTATGCGAAACACAGTTTAGTCTTTGTATGCATAATACAGTAATAAATAGTAATACAACTGTAAAAATACTTTTGCCTCACCATGTATTGTTCTTATAACTTTAAAGGAATAATTTACAATATGTATATGATATGTATATGGGGGGGCAAAAGTAGGATTACAATTCATCTGCAAAAATGTATTCTTATATTACTTAGTATTTTACATACAAACAGCTGTAAAACGACTTTTGTCCCACTCCATACATCATTTAGTATCTTCTAAACTTGGTATCAATAAATAGTTCATCAGTTTTATCTAATTCACTGCAAGAGTAGTTTTGCCAATTTAAGATTAATGTATTGTATGACAACATTTTATTTACATTTCTAGCAACGTGAACTGGAAGAATGGCAGTCACAGCAAAGAAGACAGGGATGTGTTAATGCAATTATTGAAGAAGAAAGACTGAAACTTCTTCAGGAACATGCTACGAAATTACTGGGATATCTCCCTAAAGTAAGTGAGATTTAACTCAAAGTATAATCCTCATGATTTCTACTAGTGGAGAAAAACCACGGTACTGGGATTACAGAGGTCCTGGGTTTCATTCACTTCTTGCTGTTACCAGCAGCAGTGGGATCTTGGCCAGTCACTGAACATCTCTAAAATGAGTTAGTCTTAGCACATTTCTAGAAGTCTTAGTACATTTCTATAAGTCTGAGCTAGATTTATTGGATTTATAGCTTAGAGATCTTTTCTCCCCTTTCAGTGTAGATGTTCTAAAACTAAAGTACCATAAAGCAATTGTGATACTTTGTACACCAAAGCTGATGATATACAGGAAATCTTGTAACCAGTAACACCAGTACAGCTACATGCCTGAACCAGGCTGTGACAGATCTGCTGTATAACAGGAGTTTGTGTTATAACTAGGTAACCTCAGTTTTCAGAAGTACTTCCAGAAGATAGCCAGTTTTCATGTACATCTGAGATATATTGTGACTATGAGATAAACTGAGTTTCACCAGCCACATAAACATCTGGACTCATGTAAATGTTTCCATCCTTAGATACAGAAATTATGCCACTTGGTATTTTATTCAATTGGAAGAATCAAGTGCATATTTTATGTTTAGTCCAGTACAAAGTAAGGAAAGAGAAACACGATTAATTACTGCTTGCCCACAGGACCTTACAGTCTAATTGTTTAGCCAGGATTAATGAATACAAAATGATGTATTAACAAAAGCCATACAGAATTAATAAATTCCGTGAAACAGACTACAAATTCTGGGAGAGTCTTGAGATTTAGATTTTTTTGTAGAGAGGTAATTGTGGAGTTGAGAAGAGCCTAATAAACCTGATATCCTAAAATGATATTTTATCCTTTAGGTCTTAATGGCCCTGAATGACCTAAATTAGTCTTTAGATCTTTGTAATTATAAGATAAGTAAATATTTAAGTTCAATTTTGTTTTAAAAAGTTTCTTACTGTAAGGGAAACCAAAGTAAAGAATTTCAAAGGGCTTGCTTAAATGGGTTAACACCAAGCCTGGATTCTTTCTTGTGAGGTTGAATGTGTGCTGATTAGCCATGGAACTGAAGTGAGAGCCAGTCCCATGCGTGAATGTGGCAAAGCTCAGACTCTTCACCCTGAGCCCTCACACTCCTGTAGGGCTCTCTCAGGACAGGGCAGCATACAGTATAGATGAAAGTCCCATTCACCCAGTCCAAGCAGGAGTGCTTGTAGTAACCAAGTAGATTCCTATGCCAAGTTACAACACCAGAACTGATAAATCAGGAAGCCGGGTCAGTCTAAGAATATTCAGTATGTATGTCAAATCATAATTTTCATAAAATTATCTTTTTTCATAAATCTATTAAGTAGATTTTATTATCTTGGAAATAACTGCAAATTTCATGTTTGTATTTGCTAGTCTTACAAGCATTTGAAGAAATATTGTGGCATTTCAAGTAACCCATAAATGTTTTTCTCGTAGGGAGTATTCAAAAAAGAGGATGATATTGATATGCTCGGTGAAGAGTTTAGGAAAGCATATCAGAAAAGGAGTGAAATTTGTGAAGAAAAGTGATACCAAGATTTGGTGAAACCTGGGTTCATTTATGTTACCACTAGATGTCAGTGTAACTTCTGTTTTACAGTTCAGTGATCATAGGAATCTGTTTTTTTTTTGGATTTTCTAAAACATCTCTTCATCATATATAAGTGGTTCTTTGTAAGAAAACATTTGTTTTGTGATAAAAATTAAAATTACTGAATACTTTTAACTGAAAAATTGTTTTTAGTCAAACTGTTGTTTTTGTACTGAAATGTGAAGATCTGGGTTCTACAACACACCAAATTACAACATTCCATAGACAGGGTGGAGCAAAAATAGGGTTACAGTTGCAAGTATACAAGAAACAGTTTATTCTTGTACTATTTTCCCTATAAACAACTGTAAATCTACTTTTGTCTCACCGTGTGTGTGTGTGTGTGTGTGTGTGTGTGTGTGTATAGATTGCAGGCCAAACCAGTCTACTGTAAGGGAGGAGAAACAGTTTTTCTCAGATAAACTTATTTGTAAACTAAAGCTACATCTTCAGAACATAAAATGTTTTTATTCAGGTACAGCTGAAAAAGAGCTAGGTCATCAGAAAATTAAATTGATTTTATAAAATTTTTCTTTTTCTAATAATTACATATCAATTTTGTATTCCCCCAAAAAGAGAATTCTTTGGGATTATTTTGATTTCATTATCAAATATTTTCACTGCTTATTAAGAGTAAAAATAATTCAAACCACTACAATTTAATTTAAATAAAAATTATATCCATCACACACTACTGGTTATAGAGACTAAGTGGCCCACTTAATAATTTTCCCATTCAAGTGCCTTCATAAATTCCTCTTCAGTGAAAGACAGCATCCTGGCAGCTTCGATATGCATCTGTGTTTTTAAAACAAAAATCAGTATTGTTTAATTTAGTTTTAAGAGTGAACCATACAACAAGAGGAAATTTCTAAGTGGTGTATAATATCAAATTATAAGCTCTGTTGTAGGAATATCAATAAACATATTTGAAACAGTAATTATATTCGAGGGTCAGCATATAAAAGCCTATTTGTCCAGCGGTGGTATTGTATTGTACAACCTACTGTTGAGAGACAATGCAATAATATTTAATACCTGTGCAAAAAGAAAGGCAGACCAGGAATTTGTATCTTGTCACTACCAGGTAACTCAATAGAGACTGGAACAATAGTGGTTTGAAATAAATTTTCATTCTTCTTGATTTCAAGAGATAAACCAATACCCTAAGACAGGGGTCCCCAAACTACGGCCCGCGGGCCACATGCGGCCCCCTGAGGCCATTTATCCGGCCCCCGCGGCACTTCTGGAAGGGTACCTCTTTCATTGGTGGTCAGTGAGAGGAGCATAGTTCCCATTGAAATATTGGTCAGTTTGTTGATTTAAATTTACTTCTTGTTTATTTTAAATATTGTATTTGTTCCCGTTTTGTTTTTTTACTTTAAAATAAGATATGTGCAGTGTGCATAGGAATTTGTTCATAGTTTTTTTTTATAGTCCGGCCCTCCAACAGTCTGAGAGACAGTGAACTGGCCCCCAGTGTAAAAAGTTTGGGGACCCCTGCCCTAAGATAATATTCTTATATGTGGCGTGTTTTTGTTAGGGAGTACCCACACTGTATTTACCAGTCCCTTTCCACATTACTAATATTTGCATGAAAATACCCATTTTCATGGATGATGTGTATGTGTGTGTGTATACTATACATCTTTTATATATTTTATAATGCATTTTATATATTTTGTGCCTAAGCATGTCAAAACAAGCATACCTAACATACAAATACTAATAAATGTTTTAGTAGAGAGGTCCAAATATCTATGATTTATTTTCGCTTTTTTTAGGGTAGACTCACCTTCTGCCTTTTTAAAACATCAATTAATTTTAATTGTTTCTTGAAACCTATCATTAATTCTCCTTTTTGTTTTTCTAGCTTCTTATTTTCTGATTTTAATGCTTCTATTTTTTTGTGTTCTTCATTTGCTATATCCTGCAAAAGAAAAAAAATCTCATACTTTTTGCAGTCTTTTAATATAAAAAATTATAAAAACTATCACATCAGTAATAAAACCATTTTTTAACTGAAATATAAAAATTTTGGTAGATCAAGTTTTCTTTGTATTCTTTGATACCTTAATGAAAGAAAGCTCAAGTCTCTCACATTTTAAAAAACATTTTTAAAGTAACAACTCAGTTCTAATTCCAGTAATAGCAAAGTAGCTTGCCTTGGACCAACTCTACTGGAAAAAACCGATGTAAACTCTGGACACATTTTTAAAAACATTTGATAAGATGTAGGTGAGTAATCAATAGTAAGCAGAAAATGGAGGTGACACGATCCTTGAATAAACGGGAGCATACTGGTTAAGATCCACATTCAACTGGTTTCTGAGAGCACGGGTTCCTGGGTTCACAGGGGATAGACCTCAAGCCAAAAGTTTCAGTCATACAGGGCTGAGGAATGAGACGGCAGGGTTGCCAGGGTGGAAGAAATTTCCAGGTGGTAAATCCTGGAAAGAAGGGAGTCCTCAAAATCTGCATATATATATATATATACACCTCAAATCCTTGGCAGACACCTAAATACCATGTGCAGGAGAAAGTCCTAGGAACCCATGAAAAGCAACAGCTATGGTATAAAGAGCTGAGTTAGAGAGTTCAGCCACTGCCCATTATAAGGGAGACCAGTTTATAATCCTGGTAAAAATTCACTGGATGAGCTCCAAAGCATTTGGATAATGCAGGAAAAGGATCACTGAATTTTAAGACAGGTCAGAAGTTAATACCAGATGATCTTATACAGTAAGTCCTCACTTAACATTGTTGATAGTTTCTCTGACATTAAGCAAAATAATGTATAATGAAACCAATTTTAAAGAGTTCCTATGACGTCATCAACATTGTAACAAAACACTACTGAATGAAATGACATTTGGGAACCTACTCTACTTGGCAAAAAAGTTAATAGAAGTCTTTATACACATAAGGGGAAAAAAGTACCAGAAATAGCAATGTGGTAAATATTATACACTTTTAAAAAAATGTCTTTAAAAGATATGTCTATTCTTTTATATTAAGCAAGAGGCAGGGAGGCAGGCAGACAGACAGACTCTGGCATGCATTCCAACCGGGATCCACCCAGCAAGCTCCCTACAGGGCAATGCTCCATTGCTCAGCAACCAGGCTAACTGGAGGTGAGGCCATCATGCCATCCTCAGTGCTCAGGGCCAACTTCCTTGAACCATTCAAGCCATGGCTGTGGGAGGAGAAGAAAGAGAAGGGGGAAGGGTGGAGAAGGAGATGGTTGCTTCTTGTGTGTGCTCTGACAGGGAATCGAACCCGAGACTTCCACACGTGAGGCTGACGCTCTACCACTGAGCCAAGCAGCCAGGGCTAAAAGATAATTGAGAGTGATTGCAGAGTAGGAAGCTCCTTATTTCCCCACAGAACATCCATGGAAACACTGAATATATTTATACAATATACAGATCCATGTAGCATAG